>NW_028076767.1:55712614-56250675 GCF_014824575.4 Sturnira hondurensis | reverse complement strand
TAGGGAAGGAGAGAGGGAGAGAAACATCAATGTATGGTTGCCTTTCGTGCGTCCCCTGCTGGGAGTTGGCCTGCANCCGAGGACACACAATGTATCCTGTGTCCCCTGCCAGGAACTGGCCTGCAACCCAGGCATGTGCCCTGACTGGGAATCGAACCACGATCCTCTGATTCTCAGGCCCATGCTCAATCCACTGAGCTACACCAGCCAGGGCGGAGAATCACTTTCTTACCCCCACATCGAAACAGCTGTCATGCCCCTGAGGAGAAGAGTGCAGTGTACTTTCCCATAGAGATGTAATGTGACATTTATAAAAATGTATTTCACTGTATGGCAGATATTCCCTTCTCAATTTTTTAAAAGATTTTATTTATTTATCTTTAGAGGGGAAGGGAAGGAGGGAGAGAAACAGCAATGTATGGTTGCCTCTTGTGCGCCCCCTGCTGGGAACTGGCCTGCAACCCAGGCATGTGCCCTGACTGGGAATCGAACTGCGATCCTCTGGTTTGCAGGCCCACGCTCAATCCATTGAGCTACACCAGCCAGGGCCCCTTCTTAATTTTGACAAAACAATGGACATGGAAGACTTGGAAGAGAAGAGCCACCTGAATAATTTTTACCTCAGCAATGTGCGAGTTCTTTTGTCCCCGTAAGTGGTGGGACATGGAAGCACCCCTCTCGATGACATGTCACCCTAAGTAATTGATGCACTTCAGGCATTACTAAGCTGAGATGCATGATGATCACGAGTCAAAATTTCCTTTACTGACACCCCCCCACCCCGAAACATCCCTTTGTTTTTACACAGGAGCGCTCTCACGTTTCAATCTTCTCTTAGGAGTAACACATTCAAGGAATAATGTTACTCAACATGGTGGTAATCACAAGGAGGTAACAGGATTCTTGCGTTGAGAATTATAACTGTCTCTACCACTTTTAGATGACTGAGGAGTCCTTGGTACTGCATAGGAACCACATGATTTGATACATATTTTATATATAGCAGTAGAAACACGTGTCTCAACCCTCCACTCTTGGGAACAGGAAAATCGGTTGCTTTGTAGAGGCGGTCTTTAACAAAAGGTCAAACAGAATTGTTCTGGAGACTTTGGGAGGCTATAAGTAGCTGCTTAAGACAGGGAACTACTTGTACAGGTAAGTCCTTTATGCGGCTGTCTCCGAGCTGCCTCCGTGTCAGTTAGGGAAGCCCATACCCTACTCCTTTGCCTCCCCTCGGCGTGACCCCCTTTAGTCCACGTCCCCATTCTCCTGAAGGCTTGGAAGAACTTGCCATAGACGAGAAGTTGAGATATGCAAGTGAAATTCTTATTTAAAAAATGATTCTTGAATGGAAAAAAAAAAGACTATGCTTCACAAAGACAGCATTCTTTCTCATGTCCTGCCATTGGGACAGCAGACAAAAGACTGGTCAGGGGGGAACAACAACCTTCAAAATGGCATGAAGTTGAAATTTGAAGTTAAGTGGAGAGCATAGACTTTCCTGGGTGAGAACTCTTGGTTCATAGTTTTCCCAATAGTAACAAGTTTCCTCAAAGCTTCATGAAAAAACCTGGGATATAATGTCTCCAGAAAACCTGTCAGGCATGTAGATGGTGATTCTCTTTTGAAACATAACTTGTTCTAGTGGCTTATATATTAAAAGGCAAGATAGAGTAAAACGATGACATATTTGATCCTCATGAAACTCTCTTAAGGCAGTAAAGTCTGAATGAGGCCATCTGATTTTTTTAAAGCAAACAACAATGATAAAAAATAAGCAGAGCATTTGACTCCCCTCCCCCAAAGATAAAAGGCATCACAGAAATGTTTTTTTTTTTTAAATTTAATTCTTGTTCAAGTACACAGCAGTTGGAAGATCAAGGGATGGTATACAAAGAACACCTTCTTCAGCTCAGGGACCAACTCCCAAATTTTGACTGTCCCGTGGAAAGATTAATCTCAATGTGGTACAAGCTAAGAGTCCTTTCAGGGTAAAAGAGCAAAAAAAAAAAAGAAGAAGAAGAAGAAGAAATGGCATATAGACAAAAGAAAGTAAGACATTTTGGATATGAAGCACAATGCTTCTATTTTTAGAGGATTCCCTCTTTTCACCTTTTCACATTTAAACCCAACCACATATAGGGAACCATTCACTGTGACTAGCATTTCACAAGTTCTAGTTTTGGCATCTTAAAATGGTTAAATGATATGTTGGGAATTATGTTAGAAATTATACAGATGTTGGTTACTTGCAGGGACTTTCCTCAGTTATGAACAGAAATAACAAATACACTCAGAGTCACAGCCCAGCTTTAAAACAGATAAAAGAAATTGTCCCTATGGATTACAAAAATGCTTTTCATTTACACATTTATATTAACATTTCTTACCCAAGGGTAGTGAGGAGTGGTTTTTTGGAAATGATAACAAGCACTTTGAACTCTAATGATTCTTAGAAAATTAAAGTCTTTTGTCAACCATTTTAAAGACATTTTTGTTTTCTCAATGGAAATGCAGAGTGCAAAAGCACCATCTTGTGGCTGAAAGGAAAAAGTACTTCAAGCCAATCTGAGTCAACTTTTTTTTCACACATACTTTTCATGAAATATTTGTCAAGTTTAATTTTAAACACTTGGTAACTTTCTCTAAAACAGATGGCTAACTGATTTAATACAATTTAGAACTGAATATATCTTTAACAGATTTGTGTACAGATATGATTCAGGATTACAAATCCCAGCACATAACCAACAAGATTAAAATTCCTTAGTCAAATCTGAAATAAAAATAGAATTTACTTTTAACAAACAGAAAATTTAGTCTTTGTATTTTATTAATAAAAATTTTTTCTATAGATCATTTTAAGTTAGTAGTCAGTTATTTGTTCAGTAGGAAGTGGCAATTTTTATCATAGAATTAATACAAATTAAGTTTTCAAAATATTAGTATTTATATATGACAATTTTCATCTGTGAGGGGAAAAAGGAGGAGATGAATAATGACTCAAACAGTTACAGATACATTGCCAAAATTTGAAGAAATATAAAACACAAAATTCATAGAATATTTTTCTCTTTTGACAGTACTATATATCTTCCGTCTTCTTATACATTGCAGCTTTGTTACTATGTTATCACTGTTCCCACTTTAAAGGTGGTCTAACCAAAACATAGAAAAGTCAAGTCATTTTCCCAGGTTCACAGAGCTGGGAAAAAACAGAAGCAGAATTAAAATCAAGAACTCAGAGTCCACCTCCTTATTTTCTACTGTTTTTCGAGCCCCAGCCCGCAGGTGTAGCTGGTCTGGCTGGACCAGATTTCTAAGGGATCAATTCCCAGTCTCAGAAGATTCTGATGTAGTCCATTGGCTCCAAGCCCGAGAATTTGTATGTTTAAACCCCTCCCTGTGATGCTAGTGAGGGAAACCATCCTACATAAGCTAAAGGTAAAAGGCAAAATAATTAAACAAAGACAAAATTGAACACCAGTGAATTCTCTGTATTGTAGTTCTATCAGTCACAGACTATCTTGATTCATAACTCCACTGTTTTTAAACCTTTAATGTAATTTTTTCCATTACCATTTAGTTCTTTTATAACCCTTTCCCCCAACAATCACCACACTGTTGTCCATGTCCATGAGTCCTTTTTCCTCAGTCCCTCTGCCCCCTAAACTCTCCTGCAGAACTGTCACTGCTCTCCATCTATCTGTCTCTGTTTTCTTAGATCAATTTGCTCCTTAGATTCCATTCCTGTGAGTGAAGTTAGATGGTATTTGTCTTTCTCTGACTGGCTTATTTCACGTAGCATAATGTTTTCCATGTCTATCCATACTGTTGCAAAGAGTAAAACTTTTTCTTTTTTATGGCCAAATAGTATTCCATCGTGTAAATGTCCCATAGTTGTTTTATCCACTCATGCACCGGTGGACACTTGGGCTGCTTCCATGTCTTGGCTACTGTTAATAATGCTACAATGAATCTACCATGAAACACTGCTGTTCTAAACACTTTTTCTGATAAATTCAACTCCTCAATTTCTCCTTCACTATATAGACATACTTAAAAGTACAATAACATCAACAATGACCACCTACGTAGGAGATATTCTGGATGTTCTAGATATTTTGTCATGTTTAAATGAAGACAAAACATACTATAATCTTTAAATTCCAGATAGCCAGCTGATTCCCACAGAATGTTTTCATTGATTTTTGTCCATCTCCTCTACCTGCAGCCAACCTGTGGCTGCAACCGAGAAGCAAGTGCAGTTCAACATAAATGTAAATTGGTGTTTCATTTAGGGTATTTTGTGTAAGGTAAAATGAAAAAGGAGACATATGTTGGACTTCATCCATTCATCAATGAGTGAGTAACTTTTTGCTAATTGGTCACTTCCAATACTAGAAAAATAATTCCTCAGGTATTTTTTGTGCTATTCAGCTACAAGCTGATATGCTTTGAGGTTTAACCTGCAATGTTAACATTTGCCATCACTTTTTTAAATCTAAAAATCAACCAACCAACAAATTAAGCCCTAATTCTTGTCATCAGTATGTGAATACATTATTATATATATTTTCACTCTACAAATATCATTGATATGAACGACCTCAAAGGCGTAAGTAATACTAAAACATAGCAAAAGAATTAACAAATGTTAAGTTTTGAGTATATATTACCTTTGGTTCTAACAGTATTTATTGAAAAGTTCATAGAATTTAATTTTTAATGACAATGTTTAGTAATCAGATTTCCAAATTCCTAAAAATTTAACAATTCTTGCGAACCAGTTTGAAAAGGTTTCAGCATACCTCTGATGATTCACATTTTTTTAGAAAAAGAAACTTTGTAATCTAAGTGTTTGATTTATCCTAAGTCTTTCAGAAAAAAACAAAAACAAAAGTCAGGCCAAGATTCAAACCCAGCTCTCTTCAGTTCCAGTCGGTACTCTTGTTCAGCTGCTGAATGACCTATGTCCGCTGACCACCTGAGCAATGTTAGTGAGCTCTTGCTTCTATATCGCCTTAAAATATTTTCCAACCATATTTAGGTGTGAAGTTTCAATCTTCTCTTGTAATTTCAATTTTTTATCCTTTTTCTTCTAAAACCATCTATAATATCTGATCCACATTTTTAGCATAAATGCATGCTTGACATTTTGTTACCTGACAAAAAATTTAATTAATGCTAATTTGCATTTAATTTCAAGCTAGCCTTTAGAAATTAACTTAAATTCGTTTTTACAAAGAAATAATTGGTTTAAAAAACATTCTAATTCTAAGATTCTCTTTTGGAGTTACATATCAACTACGTTTCTAAAAGAGCAGGAAGTTTATGGACTCTATGAACAAAAGGCAAACATAATGTTTTCAAAAATTCACCCAGCAATAGGAGAGGTAAATGAAGAGTAAGAAATAGAAAGGAAAAAAAAAAGAAGAAGGTGATGTAAAAGAGAATTCAATTTGATTCAAATTTTCTAAAGTACATGTGAATTTCAAAAAAATAATAAGATTTTTAAGTGAAAGAGCACTTAAGCCTTGCTTACAAGACTTTAATATTTTCTCACATGCAGTGGAAAATATAAACTTTCTGAGTGCTAATGGTAAATATAACATTTTGTCTGCATTGTAATTAGTTATGGAAAGTTGTTTTAGTAAGTATATTATAAATTCAAATTTTAAAAAGATTAATGGGAGATAACTTTGAAGGAAATTAACCAATATTTATTCTTGTCAGTATTTAATGGACAGCAAAAGGAAGTAACTATTAGCACACCAATATAATCATCTTAATTATTGGAATCATAATTTGATTATTTCTGGCACTTAAAGTAAAAAAATACTGAACAATAGTTAAATATTGAAGCAGGTAAGATTAAGAATGAATTTAAGGCCCTGGATGGTGTAGCTCAGTGGACTGAGTATGGGCCTGGGAACTAAGGAATCGAGGTTCGATTTCCAGTCAGGGCACATGCCTGGGTTGCAGGCCAGGTTCTCCAGCAGGGGACACACGAGAGGCAACCATATGTTGATATTTCTCTCCTTCTCTTCTTTCTTTCCCCTCTAAAGATAAACAAATAAAATCTTTAATTTAAGTATTATAAAGTTAGGTACTATATGTAACATTATGAGAGCAACATGAATGTTTTCCCACCCAAATTGAAAAATATTCCTAGTCTTCCCCAGTCTATCATGGGGCCTAAATTTCTGTAACCACAGAGACATGGCATTTCTTTACTCCTTTTTTTCTTCTCAATCAAATTGGCCTTGTCCAGCCTGGGAGCACCCTGACTCACTCATCTCCCTCTCATTTGCACTTCTACTCCTTTAATCATTAAGTTTTCAGGACAATGAGGTTCTGGTCAGCATCAAATAATCTAAGGAAAAAAGCCTCAGGTCTGTTGACCAGGGATAGTTTTAGTCAAACTGGAGATAACAGCTAGGGCACAGCTGTGGTTCAGCTCCAGGCCCAGAAAAACAGAACAATTCCTCCCACCACACACTTGAGGAACCAGACAGAGCCACACTGTGGCTGAGGGTCAGGACCAGATGCAATGATTAACTTCCCTGCACCAGCATCAACCAATCAAGAAACACCACACCCTAACTCCACCATGATTAATGATTTCCCCTTATATAATCCATCCCCGGAAACCAGGTCTTAGGAGTAACAGCTCACCTGTGAGCCTGGGTTTGGTGCCATTTCCTTCAAAATGAACCTTTAATTTCTGTGCTATAAATTCCTTCTCACATTTGATTGGGCTTTGATTCATGCAAGCAGATGAACCCTTTTAGTTCATAGCATTTCCATATAACTCAAACATTTCAAAACAAAAACATATACAAACCAAGTTGTTATCATGCATTAACATTTCAACAGAAATTACTTTACCATATTAGCTAGTCACTTTCAAAAAACTACTGAGAAAAAAATCAGGTCGTGAAGGTATCAGAGTAAAGAAAATGGAAGTCTGTACAGTCAGATGTACAGAAAATCACCCTCACCTGGGAAAGGCCACAGTGAGGGGGTGTAACAGCCTACAACAAGGAGTTCAAGCAGAAACAGGACAATGCCGAAAATGGGGCTAAAGTGCTAAGACACACAATTTTGTACAAATTTTGCTTCCCTAAAAGAAATATAATAACAGGAAAGAAAGTTTAGGCCTTTTATAGTTGGCATTTTATTCAACATAAGTGAAATGTCATTAGCGCATAACTCAGTTGCTTAAAGTTTTATCATTATTCAGCTAGGCATTATTTTTAATTTCCCTTCATTTTTGTTTAGTTAAACAAATAAATTTAATTGAGATGATGTAAAGATATTTTTAAATATCTGTATTTTAGAGTACTGGAATTGAAGTCAGTAATTCATTTTAGTTTCAGCTTCACCATTAACTGTACTTGATCTCACTGGATAAGCTCCTTAACCTCTCTGGGTGTGTCCCTTTATCATTAAAATGAAAATTTTAGACTAAATAAACTCTAGAATACTTTCTTATTATTCTCTTTTGTCCTTCTGGCTTATTGTAAGATAATTTTACTTTGGCCGATGTGGCTCAGTGGATTGAGTGCTGGCCTGTGAACCGAAATGTTGTCAATTTGACTCCCAGTCTCTCTAAGTTGTGGACCAGGTAACTGTTGATGAATCTCTCCCGAATCAATGTTTTGCTCTCTTTTTCCCCTCCCTTCCCACCTGTCTAAAAATAAATAAATATTTTTTTAAAAGAAAGTATCAGAAGTAATTTTATTTCATTCATAAATACTCCAACATATGTCTCTAAAAACCAAATGTTCCTTTTTTACACCTAATCATAGTGCTATCAGCACGAAACAAAGTTGTAGACTTGACTCACAAGAAATGTTAAAAGAAATTCTTCACAAAGAAAACAAAATGATATGGGTCAGAAACTCAAATCTACATAAAGAAAGGCAAAGCATTGAAAAATGGGATTAATGAAAGTAAAATAATAACTTTAATTTGTATTATTCTTAATTTTTCTGATGGATAACCATTTGTTCAAAAATTAGCAATTATTTGTAAATATGTATATAAAACATGTTTGTGTATAAGTAAAATAGATGAAAATAATGATGCAAGCGATGGAAGGAAGGAAGTAGGGATGTTTTGTTATCACAAGGTACTTGCACTACCTGTGAAGCAGTACAGCGCTATCCGAAAGGAGGCTTGGATTAGCTGTAAATGTATATTGCAAATTCTAGGACAACCACTGAAAAATGTTACAGGTAAAAAAAGTATAACTGATATGCTTAGAAAGGAGAGAAAGTAGAATCATATAGAATGTTCAGTTAAAACTACAAAAAGCAGAAAAAAGTAGAAGCCAAAATATAGAAGCTATAAAAAGGAAACAGTAACAAGTCTGTAAATATTAATCCAAACATATCAATAATCATTTTAAATATTAATGCTCAAAATAAACCAATTAAAAGACAGATCATCAGAGGGGATCAAAAATCAAGACCCAACTAAATGCTGTCTACAATAAACCCACATTAAATACAACACAAATCTAGATTAAAAACAAATACAGAGAGAAAGATATATCATGCTAACCTCATCAAAAGAATGCGGGAATAACTACATTAATTCCAGGCAGAAGAGACTTTGGAGCAGGGAAACTTACCAGTGATAAAGAGGGATCAAAATGTGTGAAGCAAAACAGCTAGAACTACAACATGCCTCTATGAGAAACATATAGATCCCACAAGCAGAAAACCAGTAAGGACATAGTTGAACTGAAGAACACCATCAAACAACTGAATATAATTGACATCTATAGGCCACATCATCTAGTAACAACAAATTACAGTAAGTTCTCACTTAACATCATGGATAGGTTCTGTGACTTTAAGTGAACCAATATGCAGGGTGGGGCAAAGTGGGTTTACAGTTGTTTCCATGGAAAATTATACAATAATCAATAAATAAGAATAGAATAAACTCTGTTTTGTATACTCACAACTGCAAATCTACTTTTGCCCCACTCTGTATAATGAAAACAATTTTACCATAAGCTAACTGACATAAATAAGACTTATGTTGTTTTCAAGGATAGCTTTGAAGATCGCAAAAATTGATCAGTTCCCCATAAGACATCAGAAAAACACAGTCTTCAAGTAAAAACCTTATAGGGGCCTCCCAAATAAATACCCCTTCTTTTAGTCAAGCCTCACCTCCAAGACCCTGTGAAGGCCTTTGTCTATTGCCCCCTCATGTCACAAGAGTAACAAGCTTGGTCTGAATGAAAACTTGTTTTGATTAAATGTGCAGCAAGCTGTTCAGCCAAGTTTCTAAAAAAAAAAATAAGTCCTTCTGTTCAGTTGTTAGAGTTATATGATCACCAAGGAGCCAAAATAAAAATGTTATTAGCCTTTTAGGCTCTTAAGTGAAGAAAAGGAAGGCTGGGTCACTGATTTGTCAAAGTATTGACCAATGTCTTAACACAGGGCATATTTCAAAAAACAAAAATATTTCATCTCTTAAAGTCAATTTATAATATTATTCTATGTGGTTACACATTTCACGTAAAAAATGTTCACCTCTATGCCCTTGTTCAGAGCTTTGTCCTTATTTCTAGTAGGAAACACACATGTTTAAATTATCTTAGTTTACAGATAAGAGAAATGAGGGTGGTAATAAACAAGTAACTTTTTAAAAGTTATAAGGCAGTATTATCGATTTGTTTTCCTTTCATATTTCATTTTTTGTGTGCCTGTGTGCTAAGGTATCTTTGCCAAATTTGAGGTAAGATTTATTTTCTCCTGTGTTTTCTTAGAGAAATTATTGTGGGTTTAGTTCTTACATTTCAGTCTATAATTATTTCGAGCCCATTTTCTTGCTATTATCTGAGATAGGCGTCAAATTTCATTATTTTGCATCTAGATCCCAATTGTTTTCATCTCATACATTTTAAAAAGTATTCATTCTCCAGCAAATTACCTTGGCATCTTTATCAAAAGCCAATTGACCATATATGTGTGGGTCTGTTTTCTAGTTCCAACACTGTTCCATTGCTCAATGTGTCTATACTTAAATCAATAATACATAGTTTTGTTTAGGGTAATGTCTTAGTAAGTTTTGAAATCAGATAGTGTGAGTCTTCCAATTTTTGGATATTTTAAATAGTTCAGGGTAATCTAGGTCCCTTTGATTTTAATATATTTTGGAATCAGCTTCTCAAAATCTAGAAAAAAATAAACCTGTTCAGATTTGATAAACTGATTTGGAAAGAACTGACAT
Organism: Sturnira hondurensis; assembly: GCF_014824575.4. Classification (NCBI taxonomy): domain Eukaryota; kingdom Metazoa; phylum Chordata; class Mammalia; order Chiroptera; family Phyllostomidae; genus Sturnira; species Sturnira hondurensis. The sequence goes on along the minus strand of NW_028076767.1, from coordinate 56,240,418 downwards.
TTTATCAATATTGAGTTTTCTGAATCATAAACACAGTATTCTCTCTAGTTATATATATCTTTATTAATTTTTGTCAATAATGTTTTGTGACTTTAATTATTATCGTCTTGCATAAATATTTTTGAAATTTTATTCCCAAGTATTTCATGAATTTTTAAGCTATTGTAAATGGTATTTTTTACTTCAATTTCTAGGTGTTTATGTCTTGAATATAGAGATACAATTGATTCCTTTATGTGATATTTCGTTTTTTCATATCCATTAAGATAATGTTATGTTATATTCCTTTTTAGTTTTTTAACATAGTAAAGCACATTAATTGCTGTTTAGATGATCAACAAGCCTTGCATTTCTGGGATAAATCCAGGTTTGTAATTATGTACTATTATTTTCTACATTGCTAGATTTGATTTACTGATATATTGGTAAACACTTTTCTTATTATTGACATATTATTAAGCATATAATTATGGAAAACATTAGTCAGTAGTTTCTTATATCGTAATGTCTTTGTATAGTTTTATATCAAGATAATAGAACTTGATAAAATCTGTTGAAAGTATATCATCTCTTGTTTTTCTGGAGGAATTTGTAAAAGGTTGGTATCATTTCCACCTTACATGTTTGATAGACTTTATCAGTGAGATCAAGTGGGCTTTGAATTATCATTTTTGAAAGATTTTTTAACAGTAAGTACTACAGATTAAATATCCTTAATAGACATAGGGCTATTTAGATTACACAGGGTGGGGCTAAGTAGGTTTATAGTTGCTCACATTGAAAATAATACAATAATTTATAATAATCCAAAAAAAATTTGCATTTTATGTACTCAAAACTGTAAACTTACTTTTGCCCGATGATGTATATTACTTCTTGAGTCAAGTTTGGCATTTTCTATTTTTAAAGAAAGATTTCCCTTTTATCTATGTGGTCAAATTTATCACCATAATATTACTCCTAACATTTTCTCATCTTTAATGTCTAGAGGGTCTGTAGTAATGTAATCATTTTTATTTCTGATACTGGAAATTTCTAAATTCTCTCTTTTTTTCCCCGTAGTCTGGCTAAATGTTTATTAATTTTGTTCATCTTTTCAAAGAACCAGATTTTAGTTTTATCAATTTTCTCTATTAGCTTTCCTTTTTATGTTATTGATTTTACTCATATTTATTATTTTCTTTCTTCTGTTTATTTACATTTAATATCCTCTTGTTTGTATGGAGTGTTTTTTAATGTTAATTATTTATTTGTTTGCAAAGGAGAAATTTCAACATTTATCATGTTCTCTTGTGATCTAATATTTTCACACTAGTTTTATTCAACATAGGTATTTTTTTGTCTTTTTTAAAATTTATTTAATTATTTTTCAAGTACAGTTTTCTGTCCGTTACTCCCATCCCATCCCACCCTCCATGCTCCCCCCATCCCTCCCATTTCCACCCTTCTTAGTTGTTGTCCATGTATCCTTTATATTTGTTCCTCTAAATCCCTCCCCTATTTCCCCTGAAATTCCCTCCCCTCTCCCCTCTGGTAGCTGTCCCCCTGTTCTCTATTTCAGTGTCTTTGGTTATATTTTGCTTGCTTGTTTGTTTTGTTGTTTAGCTTCCTGTTAAAGGTGAAATCATATGGTATTTGTCCTTCAACACCTGGCTTATTTCACTCAGCATAATGCTTTCCAGTTCCATCCATGATGTTGCAAAAGGTAGGAGCTCCTTCTTTCTTTCTGCAGCATAAAATTCCATTGTGTATATGTACCATAGTTTTTAGATCCATTCATTTACTGACGGGCACCTAGGTTGCTTCCAACTCTTGGCTATTGTAAATTGTACTGCTATGAACATTGGAGTGCATATGTTCTTTGGGATTGGTGTTTTAGGGTTCTTAGGATGCAATCCCATCAGTGGAATTGCTGGGTCAAAAGGCAGGTCCAATTTTACTTTTCTGAGAAAATTCCATACTGTTTTCCATAATGGTTGTACCAGTCTGCAATCCCACCAACAGTGGACTAGAGTCCCCTTTTCCCCACACCCTCTCCAACCACGGTGAGATACCACTTTACACCGGTGAGACTGGCTATCATAAACAAAGCAATGAATAATCAATCTAGGTATTTTTATAGAGTCTTAAATGGAAGCTTAGATGTGTGAATTTATTGAGTTACAACTGACATAAAACATTGTGTAAGTTTAAAATACACAATGGGATAAACTGACATATATACTAGGTCCAGCACAAAATGCCCCCTTTTTATTACACAATTTTTATTGCAAAATCATAAACATGTAATTCTGTACCATAACAATATCACACTCAAGCACACCATATGACATATTAGGTGAAATGTTCAAATTAAAACTATAAATGGTCCTGGCTGGCATAGCTCAGTGGATTGAGTGGGGGCCTGAGAATGAAAGGATTGCAGTTCGGTTCCCAGTTAGGACACATGCCTGAGTTGCAGGCCAGTTCCCAGCAGGGGACGCACGAGAGGCAACCATACATTGATATTTCTCTCCCTCTCTCCTTCCCTTCCCCTCTAAAGATAAATAAATAAAATTATTTTAAAAACTATAAATGATTATACCCATATTATTATCCTACCAACCACCCGCAAGCAGGTGTTACTTCTGCTGGACCCTGTATATCAAAAAACATTTATCACAGTAAGGTTTGTTAACACATTGTTTACCTCACAAAACATTTTGTTGTTTTTGTTACGGTAAAAACATGAAATCCCTAGTCTTCTAACTCAAATATACAATATAGTATTGTTAAACACCTGTAGTCACCAGGTTGTACATCAGACCCCTGAACTTTTTCATCTTGTAACTTAGAGTTTGCATCCTTCGACCGGCATTTCTCCATTTCTCTGAACTCCCAGCTTCTGCCACTCATCATTCTACTCTCTACTTTTGTGAATGTGACTTTTTTTACATTCCAGATATAAGCAAAATCATACAATATTTGTCTTTCTCTGACTTATGTTACTTAAAATAATGCCTTCAATGTTCATCCATGTTATAACAACAGGATTTTCTTCTTTTTAAAAATCATATTTATTGGTTTGAGAGAGAGAGGAAGGGGAAAAGGGAGAGAAAGAGGCATCAATTTGTTGTTGTTCCACTTGTTTATGCATTCATTGGCTGATTCCTCAATGTGCCTTGACTGGGAATCGAACATGCAACCTTGGTGTGTCAGAATGATGCTCTAACCAACTGAGCTACCAGGCTAGGGAACTTCTTCCCTTCCTTTTATAAAACACACACACACACACACATACACACACACACAGGTATGTCTGAAGACAGTCCAGCTATTGTTAATATAATGAGAATGTTTTGAGTTCGATGTAACCTGACATCCAAGAAGAGTGCACTGGAATGCACATGTAGGAAAAATGACTTCACTGTACTAGTCAGTGGGGGTGGTAAATGCCAGTTGAGTAAGCGTATGTCCTGTGTGGCCATCCCATTCAACATGAATGAGCAAGTAGAGCAATGAGTCTGCATCAAATTTTGCATTAAGCTTGAACGTTCCTCCACAGAAATTATTTGGACAATTCAGAAGGCCACAGCTATGGGCAACTGGTGATTGGCACCTTTATCATGACAATGTACCTGCTCATGCCTCATGTCTTATGCAGTTTTTTGGTGAAACCTCAAATCACTCCTATAGCCCCAGAGTTGGTGCTCTGAGACTTCTGGCTTTTCCCAAAACTACAATCACCTTTGAAAGAGAAGAAATTTCAGACCATCAGTGACATTCAAGAAAACACAATGGCGCAGCTGATGGCGATTTGGAAAACTATGTGAGGTCCCCAAGTGCCTACATTGAAGGAGACTTAGGCATCATTGTCTAATGTACAATGTTTCTTATATCTTGTATCTTCTTCATTAGATGTCTCTATTTTTCATAGTACAAGGGTGGATACATTCTGGAAAGACCTATCACATTTTTTAATGTATCATGTGTTTATAGGTAGAGATTTTTTCCATGTCGTGGCTATTGAGAATAATGCTTTGGTGAAAATGGATGTAAGGCTATCTTTTCAAAGAAATAATTTTATCTTCTTCAGATAAATATCCTAGATCATACGGTAGTTCTACTCTTAACCTTTTGAAGAACCTCCACACAGTTTTTCATGTTGGCTGCACCAGTTTCCTTTCCCACCAACAGCACAAAAGGGTTGCCGTTTCTCCACACCCTCGCCAGCAAATCTTATCTCCTGTCCTTTGATAATAGCAATTCCGACAGATGTAAGATGCTTTTGGTTTTGACTTGAGTTTCTTTGATGATTAGCGATGTTGGGCACCTTATATGTACCTGTTGCCACTTGTATTTCTCTTTGGAAAAATATTTACTGTATTTTTAGGACTATAAGACACATTGGACCATAAGACACACCTAGATTTTAGAGGAGGGAAATAGGAAAAAAATTTTGAAGCAAAAAATGTGGTAAAATATTTAATAACATAAATAATATAGGCCACCCCCCTACAGCAAGCCAGGTAAGCTACATTTGACTATAAGATGCACCCCCCTTTTCCTCCCAAATTTGGCAGGGAGTCTTATAGTTCAAAAAATATAGTATTCAAGTCCTCTTCCTGATTTAAAATCAAATTGTTTGGAGAGATTGGCGGGATGGTTACTATTGAGTTGTATAAATCTTTTATATATTTTGATATTAACCTTTATCAAATATATCATTTGCAAATATCTTCTCTCATTCTATAGGTTTTCTTTGTTTAAAGATTTTATTTATTTATCTTTAGATGGGTAGGGAAGGAGAGAGGGAGAGAAATATCAATGCATGGTTGCCTCTTGTGTGTCTCCTGCTGGAAACTGGCCTGCAACCCAGGCATGTGCCCTGACTGGGAATGGAACCACAGTTTGATTCACAGGCCCGCATTCAATCCACTGAGCTACACCAGCCAGGGCAGGTTTTCTTTTTATTTTGTTGATTGTTTATCTTGCTGTGCAGAGCTTTTTGGCTTGATGTAGTCTCAGTTAATTTTTGCTTTTGAATCTTGGGCTTTTGTTGTTATATCCAAAAATAGTCATTACCTCTTTTTTCTAATATAAGAATTTGATGTTTTAATTTGCATTTTAGGATCTCTTTGGCTGTGTCCCCCCAAATTTAATGTCATATTTTCATTTGCATTCAGTTTAAAATAGTTCTAAGTTCCTTGTGATACATTGTTAACCTATTGGACATTTGGAAGCATATTGTTTAATTTCCAAATATTTAGGGATTTTTCCAGATGTCTTTCTAATATTAAATTTTAATTTGGTTATATTTTCATCTGACCATCACATTCCCCATGATTTCTATTATTTATTATTTGTGGCATTTCCAATGGCCTAGAAAATGTTTTATCTTCATTAATGTTTTATGTGCACTTAAAATATGATTTTCTATTGTTTGTTGGAGTATTCTGTAAATGTCAGTGTGATCAGAGTGATTAATAGTACTGCCCAAGTCTTCTTCCTGACTTTCTTGCCTGTGAGTATCATCTGTAAAGAAAGATATTTGCAATTTTCTATCCATAATTGTGTACTTGTTTCTGTATTATTTCAGTTCTCTCAGGATTTTACTTCATATATTTTGACCATCTATTATTTGAAGAATACATAATTAGAATTGTTATAGTTTATGGATTAAAATACTATCATGTAATATCTTTTGTGTCTCTTGTAATATTTCTTGCTCTGAAGTCTGCCTTGTCTAATGCTAACACACTGGCTTCAGCTTCATTTGATGGTGTTTGCATGGTATATCTTTTTCCATTACTTTACTTTGAATATATCTATATTTTTATATTTAAAGTGAGCTTATTGTGAACAAAATATAGCTGTATCATGCTCCAATTTGACAATACCTAGCTTTTAACAGACATGCTTACACCATTTACATTTAATATAATTACCAATATGGTTAGATTTAAATCTACCTTTTTATTCTTTGTTCTCTAAATGTTTCATAGAGTCTGTATATTTTCTCTTCTCTGCCCTACTTTTAGGTTAAATTACTATTTTTGTCTGATTCACTTTGATCTCCTTTATAGGTCTATTAGTTACAGGTCTTTGTCTTACTTTTTAGTGTTTTTTTTTAAGAGTTTATTTATTTATCTTTAGAGGTGAAGGGAAGGAGAGAAGGAGAGGAGTATCAATGTATGGTTGTTTCTCATGAGTCCCCTGCTGGGAACTGGCCTGCAACCCAGGCATGTGCCCTGACTGGGAATCGAACCACGATTGTGTGGTTTACAGGCCAGTGCTCAATCCACTGAGCTACACCAGCCAGGACTTAGTGTTTTCTATAGTGTTTACAATAAGCATCTTTAATGTCTCACAACCTACTTTCTTAAAATGTATCTTCAATATGTTGTAATAACCACACAACCTTATTTCCTTCCATTCATTCCTTGTTTTATTGCTTTTATATGTTTTACCCCAATTATGTTATAAACCAACAACAGTGTTGATTTTTGCTTTTGAACTAAGTTTTAGTTCAGTTTTATTGATAAATAATTGATATATATCACCATATAAGATTAAGGCATATACTATGGTGGTTTTATTTGTATATATTGTGAAGAAGAAAACACATGGTAGAAGTTCTAGTTCAAATCTGAACACCCAAGAAGCAGGAGAGCCAGTGGTGTATGTTCCCATCCATGTCCAAGTCTGAACGCACGGAGTCAATTAACATCTCAGCTTAATTCCTTCCTTACTGAGAGACAAACACTTCCTTACTCAGCCTTATATTCTATTCAAGCCTTCATGGATCGAATGAGGCCCACTTATATCTAGAAGGGCAACCTACTTTACTAAACCTTCCCTTTGAAATGTTAATCTCATCCAGGAACATCTGCACATCCAAAAATAATGTTAATAATAACACAATTCAATAATAATAAAGAATGTTTACCAAAATATCTGAGCATTCCATGGTCCAGTCAAGTTGACAAATAAACCAAACAATCACATACTTGTTTTTTTCTTACCTGATTATATGGATGCTTCATATATATTATTTTTTATTTTTTAGAAAATAGCCCTGGCTGGTGTGGCTCAGTGGATTGAGTGCCGGCCTGCAAACCAAAGCGTCGCAGGTTCAATTCCTGGTCAGGGCATATGCCTGGGTTGCAGGCCAGGTCCCCAGTTAGGGGTGTGCGAGAGGCAACTGATCCCTGTATCTCTCGCACCCTTCTGTTTCTCTTGCTCTCTTTCTCTCTCCCTTCCCCTCTCTCTAAGAGTAAATAAATAACATCTTTAAAAAAATTCCCCACCTGAGGACATGCTTATTGATTTTAAAGGGAGGAAGAGAGAGAAGGAGAGAAACCTCAATGTAAGAGGGAAACATTGATTGGTTGTCTATCACACATGCCACAACAGGGGATGGACCTTCAACCCAGACATGTGCCCTGACCGGGAACTGAACCTGCAACCTTTTAGTGTATGGGACGATATTCCAACCAACTGAGCCACAGTGGCCGTGGTGGATGCTTCCTCTTTTTACTGTGCTCTACCAAAGGCAAATTTTGTGTAACCCTCCTCTCCACATAAAAATTTGTCATCCTTTGGAATTCAAACACTGCATTGCAATCTCTCCAATGAATACAAATAAGCTAAGGTTTTGCAGATTATTCCATATTTTTTTGCTGTTAGAATAGGAGTGATCTATATCCAAATTCGAAGCAGCTTTCTCAATACTCCTAACATTCAGAGTAAAAACTTTTGAATCAAGACATTCTTGGAGCACCTAGCAATTTGTTTTTCTCAATGACTGGAAAGATGAGTAGTGGTGTACTATTTCTATTCTTTTTTTAATTTAATTGTTGTTCAAGTACAGTTTTCTGTCTTTTACTCCCATCCCAGCCCATTCCCCCCAAGTGCTCCCCACCTCCCTCCCATTTCCACCCCCCCTTAGTTGTTGTCCATGTGTCCTTTAAGAGGAAGGATTTACAGGAACTAGCACTGTCTCTATTCTGAAGGCATTACAGCTCTAGTGCATGGTGCAGGATGAGTGTGTAACAGATACTAAAAGTTCAGTGAGAATACTTTAAGGTAAGAGTCTAAGTCACCAAACTATGTTATAATATACAAATATAATTAACTATGCTGATTCCAATTTTGCTTAGAGAGCCAGCCCCATGTTGCTCAATATTAAAAATAGTAGTACCATTGGCCTAATTACTTAGTTTGCGGTATACTCTCATGTCTAGATTTTTCGCATATAGAATGTTTGTAATAGCATTCTTTGTCTTATACCTATTATCATTAAGCTTACTTCTTTTTTGAATTTTTAAATCCTTATCAGAGGATGTGTTTATTGATTTTAGAGAGAGAGAAAGGAGGAGGGGAAGGGCAGGGGGAAGGGAGGGGAGAGAGAGAGAAACACGGATCAGTTGCCTCCTGTAGACACCTTTTATGTATGAAATGTCGCTCCAACCACCTGAGGCGCCCCCACAAGGCAAACTTCTTTATTTTTTTAATGATCATCTTAGTATTTCTAAACTTTATTCTTAAATTCTAATAAGCTACATCATGTTTAATATCTTATCATCTTTTATGAAAAATTATAATTTTTTAAAATTTGTATATATTTTTCAATTATAAAAATATTAAACTGAGGGCTTAAATATGATGGCCTTAAGTGGTTTAATGCAACTAATTTTTGCTTCATGTAACCCTGGAAATTGAAATATAGTTTAATAAGGATTGACTGTATTTTATATTAAAGTATTTTTCATAGCAAACACATAAAATATGGACCCATTTTCCAGAATAAGTATTATTTATAAGTTCATTACTATTTAAAAGTTCAGTAAAATAGCAATTGATTATTTTTTAAATTATACATTGTAGATATGTAAGAACTTACTCATTTTAATTTTTATTGGTAGATTTTATATTATAAAGATAAATTTTAATAGTTTAGTATGCATTCTCTGAGACCTCAAAAAATTCAAAGGTTTTTGGCACAGTGACAATAAATGTGCTGTGAATAAAATGATCTTACTCTAGCTTCTTTCCTAAGTCCAAGGGTGATGAAAAAGGCAAGGAAGGTGACAAAGGCCAAACCATTAGCAGCTGCTGCTCTGTACTTTCTAAATCAAACAATTCATAAACTAACACAAGCAGAAAGACTCTCACAGTATATCCTAATAGGGGAAAGGGTAACTATGTCATTAAGGAGTCATACTTGTTTATAGCTGTCATTCAGATTTATATCAGTAAACACATGATCACCCAGAGCTCGCTTCTAATGTGACCTAGCATAGGGCCAAACACATAGTAGGCATTCAATTACTATCCATTCCCCTACCTCTTAAAAAATAGGTAGACTGTGCCATGGAAACCTTTTGTATACAGATGGCCTAGTTATTCACTTCTACAAAGTTCAAAAATGTGTCTTAAAAATACAGAAAAAAGTAAAACATTACCGTCAGAAGGCATAATAAAGTGTTCCAAAATTATATACACCTCCGCAGACATAAACTGTGTAATGCTCAACCAAAATTTAGAGAATTTCCTTGAACAATTCAGAATACCGTCATTTCTTCCAATATATGAACCATGTTTTGATCAAGATCTCTACCATCTTTAACTACTTGTTTTATTAGTGTCAAACTCAAATCAATAAGAATTGACTAAAGATAAGTGTCTAAAAAATTGATTTGCCTTCTTTTCTTCCCAGGAATATAGCTAGAAATGGCCTGAGCATAAAAATTATTATAATTTTTGATGGTTAGAATTTTCTGGACTCTCACTGAAGATGAAACTGTTTTGTGAAATTATTTCAAAAGCCTGTTTCACCTGCTCTGCGAATCATTCACAAGAAGAAACAGCATCAAAAAACTTTTGTGGTCAATAGCCAAGCTCCACTTGCTCTTCTCCCCTGTTGTCCCCATTATAGGCGGTGAAAAGATGTCAGGGCAGGTGGTCTTCCCTAACGGGGAAAGGTCCCTCTCATTCTAAGCAGACCCAGTGTAGAACAAGCTAATGGTCATGGTTCAGGAACCACAGTTATTTGGTGTTTGTATTTTTTAATATAATATCATTGTTCCCTGGATTTCAATTTTCAGAAGACAATATGATAAGTTCATTTCAACTATTCTGATAGAGAAAGCTAATTAAGTACACTAGTTCAGCAACTGCTCACATTTCACTGACTTCAACCATCTGCCTCCACATTTGTTCTTACGTGTACTGGCTTTTATAGCTTTTCCACTAATAGCAATTAATGAAACTGTTAATAAGCTGCATATATCACATAGTGTTATAACAATTTACCAAAGGACAATATTATGAGTCAAATTTTATTAACCTATTGTAGAAAATGGCTACCATTATTCAATATTGTCCGACATCAACAAGTTTTCTTCTTAACTTAAGCTTCTTAATTAATTCTTTAGTTAATTTAGCACACACTTTATGTATAATTCATAATTTTAAACTCTTGGTCATATTTGCCATCTCTTTTTGCATGCTGACTGTGTATATAAGACACATATTGATGAAACACAACCTCTTTGTAAATTACTGAGCCTTAGTTTCATTTTCATTTACATTCTGAAATTTGCTGGGCTTTTTACACTGTGGGATGCACAGGGAAGCAAAGTGTGTTATAACGCAGTTTTTGTGCTATTTCAGAGAATGGTACATGCACAAAAACACATATATCACGATCTTAACTTTTTAATGAGATTAATTTGTATATCTCTTGAATAAAATAATGCTCAAAACCCAGAAATTTTAATGGCCTTGGGGAACAAAATAGTATTGGACCAATTCAATCCTCTACAAACCTTGATGGAACTGTCAACACTTAGCCAAATGAAAAATATGAAATATCATATGACTTTGCCCAGGGTTTGGGCTTTAATTTCATGGTAATTCAGATAAAAGCAATAAGGAAAAGCACATTAACACCTTTTAAATATTTGTTTTCATAAAACACACACTACATGCTAAACATTTATCTTATCAATACTAAACATCCCACTGTTTAGCCACAACTCTCATTTAAATGCACAGCTGTGCACATGTGCTCATCCATATTCAAAATTGCACTCTTTTCTATGGTGACCACTACCTTCTCCTTCCATATCTTTAATTAAAATGCAGGTATGCAGAGAGGGATCCTGGATATCATGATATATTCAGGACATCTTTACAAACTGTAAAATATATAGATGACCCTACACATTATTCCTCCATTAACTCGTCTGGATAATATAGATCTAAACCAAGAATTTTTAAAATGTTTTTTCTGGTTAATAGTGAATTACATGAATAAGAAAATATGTTGGAAACGGTGATACTAAAAACTTATGCCAAGTTTCCAAGTGAACTGAGTAAGAAGTTAACTGGTAATTTCAATGAATCATAAAATAGATACATTTAGAGTATTGTCGGCATCCTACACTAAGCTATGCTCATTCTCTGACTCAGGCACATCAAGCCTGGACACAATTGAAGGACTGACTAAGTGGACTGACCAAACATCTGTTAAAAAGAAGGACATAAGAGAATTTTGAGAAGCAATGCACTCTAGTGGAGGAGAGAGAGCACTGATTTGGTTCAAGAGTAGAAGCTGAACATCAGTGAGAACAAATGGGGAATCCACCATTCGGGTTATCTCTAGTTCAGTCCCATGAATGAGCATTTTATCTCATTTACCCCCAGAGGAGTTTAAAGTATGAAGACTTTGGGTTAGCACCATAAAAATCAAAGTATAATCATTAAGTTGCATAGCAACTTGACTAGAGATGTAGCTAGTACTGGCTGTACCCAATTCACCAGTTGTTCCTTGACACTTTCCTTCTCCTCACTAAATTTGCAGATTATTTTCATCCTTTCCTGCCTAAAAAATTTAAAACCCAATTATTAAGAGCACCTAAACATACATCTGATGAATGAATTACTTTTAAAATTCTGCTCAATATTATCATTTGTAAAGATAAATATACAAGGTGGGACAAAAGTAAGTTTACAGTTGTTCATATGAAAAATAATATAATTAATAAATAATAACACAAGAATAAACTCAGTTTTGCATGCTCACAGCTGTAAACCTACGTTTTCCCTATCCTGGATATTGTTATAGTTCAGTTTGTGACAAAGGTAGAAATAATACAGAATTTAAATAACCCAGAGAAGAAAAATAAAAATAATTTTAAAAAACTGGAATTAGATTCTTGCAAAAATGATGGAAAGGAACTGGAAGCTACACTAATTTAAGCTCAAAATGCTTATAATTTAAGCTCAAAATGATGCTATACACTTGTCTCACTTCGTTTAAATACACTCATTTTTATTGTAAAAATATCTTTCACTTTACAATAGATATTCCATTGCTTAATGAAAATGATCAGGTTGAAAATCCCATAAAACCAAAAGAGGTAGTAGAACTGAGAAATATTTTCTTCTTCAAGTCAGAGTAGAATAATTCCACACAGCCTAGGACTCACCAAAGTCACTTCATCAGTAAATTGTTTCATCAACTGTGTTTGTATTAATTCCACTCTTAAAAAAATAAAGCTGTCGTTGTTATCCTGATTTTCATCTTAAGCAACATTCACACTTAAATCAAGTGCCTACATACTGAAAGAAAGGCACAGTGATAAGAGTCCTGCAATTTCTCAATAACCCAATGACGGAACTAAAATTATATGCCATCCCCATGGACACCAGGACCATAGATGAACAAAAGATTGACATCTGCCTTCAGTTCAGTAGATTTTGAAAGCAAGGACCTGGGTGTGTTGTCAGAGGAGACAGCTCAGCTGTGAGATCGACCTGTCCTTTCAGCAGTTGGTGGGCTTGGAAAACCTAGGTCTCCTTGGGCAAGTGGTCATCACTTGAAGTAACTGGGCTCAGAGCAAGTCAATGGGATTCTACACCAGACGGCTGCCTTCTTGGTTGAAGGGACTGAGTGAGGTGTTGCCCTAGGTCAGGAAGTAAAGGAGGTGAGACAGAGCCCACTGCTGTGCCAGGGAATGGGTGCAGGTCTCAACAAAACAATTGTGTTCCAGACAAGGGGCAGATGACCATTTGCTAAAGGAGTTTATATACTCCAAATATCAATATTTAGTATGAATATCAAATGGTGAATCATGACCAACTCTAAAATATAAATCTTGAAAAAAAATCTATGATTATCTGTATGCTGTGGTAGCAGGCTTATGCTTAAAATGATACAAAAAAATCATGTGTTAAAGAATCTTGGTTAAAGAATCTTGTGTTAAAGAATATTTAGAATTATCAATATTCTATGGCTGTTATGGCTTAGAGGGCTGTGCAATGAAAAGAAAGAGGGAAACGTGAGTATGAAAGTCCTAAGCCGTTTTAACTTAATTAAATAAGTCTTTGGTTTAATGTTAATAAATAAAGATGTCTTAAAAAATAAGTTGGCCATTTGAAAATAGATATTGAGGAGGACTCCTAGACATGGTATTCTTGGCAACATTCCCAAAGTGGTAAACTATTACAAGTAAAAGTCAAGGACCCAGCGCAGTGGCCACCCTCACTCATCCATGGACAGACAGTGAAAACCTTGGGATTTATATCCGGGTCAATCAGAATACTAAGTGTGAATCTCTCTCTCCTTTCTAAAAGTAGCCCTCCTGATTTAATACGGTGAATCCACTGGGTAATTCACAAGACATTCCAAAGCTGATACTTTTAAACGAAAATTAAAAGCAATACTCCTGAAGCTAAACCAGTATTTAGTTACAAATCTGAAAACAGGAAGAGATGGAACTACACATTATTTTTTTCTTTTTTGTTTCCTTTTTTTCTTTTTTCTTTTTTCTTTAACTTTTGTTCAAGTACAGTTTTCTTTCTTGTATTCCCTGCCCTGCCCCCCCAGTGCTCCCCACCCCCTCCCATCTCCGCCCCCCATCTTAGTTATTGTCCATGTGTCCTTCATACTTATTCATGTGAGTCCATCCCCTTTTACTCTGTGCTTCTCTCCCCTCTACCCTCTGGAATTACACATTATTTAGAAGAGAGAGAAAGATTTTGAATTTAAACAAGTGATTCGATAATGTGGTGAAATTTTTTTTATAAACCACATGGCTTCCAATACTTTCAAGATCTACTGTTCTTTTTCTAGATGCAATTCTGCCAAGTTTAAATCCTTCTCAAATGTCACAATTTTGATTTCTAAAATGATCTTGCTTAGATGTAACAAGGCACATCTTGTTTTCAGAGTCTTTTACGTTTATTTAAACTACTATGAATAACCTTTTGAAAACAACGTCTGAAATATCCAACTGAGAAGNTTAGAAAATAACATGGTATTCTTGGCAACATTCCCAAAGTGGTAGACTATTACAAGTAAAAGTCAAGGACCCAGCGCAGTGGCCACCCTCACTCATCCATGGACAGACAGTGATGAGATTTATATCCGGGATTTATATCCGGGTCAATCAGAATACTAAGTGTGAATCTCTCTCTCCTTTCTAAAAACAGCCCTCCTGATTTAATATGGTGAATCCACTGGGTAATTCACAAGACATTCCAAAGCTGATACTTGTAAACAAAAATTAAAAGCAATACTCCTGAAGCTAAACCAGTATTTAGTTACTAATCTGAAAACAGGAAGAGATGGAACTATACATTATTTAGAAGAGGGGGAAAGATTTTGAATTTAAACAAGTGATTCGATAATGTGGTGAAATTTTTTTTTATAAACCACATGGCTTCCAATACTTTCAAGATCTACTGTTCTTTTTCTAGATGCAATTCTGCCAAGTTTAAATCCTTCTCAAATGTCACAATTTTGATTTCTAAAATGATCTTGCTTAGATGTAACAAGGCACATCTTGTTTTCAGAGTCTTTTACGTTCATTTAAACTACTATGAATAACCTTTTGAAAACAACGTCTGAAATATCCAACTGAGAAGTGTCTCCAACTGACCTTGAAATTCACCTTAGATTAAACAGTTTGGAAAAAAATAAGAGAAAATAGCATAGGTCATATATTTGGAGTTGGTTTTTTAACTTAGAATTTAACTAAACCAGGGTTTTTCCAAATCCCGAACATAGGGAGTTACCTGCTCTTCTTCCTGGTAAGAGAGGGGATATTTTTTTAAAAGAAATTCTCTATTAATGGATGTGGAAAGAGTTAAATAGGAAAAATTTAAATGTCTGTCATGTTTCCCATCACTGTGCTTTTTCAAAAACCATTTGTGTTTAAATAGAGAATAAACATGGTGCTGAACTGAAAAGATATGGAAGGGGACACAGTAAAAATGTACCTAACTCTCTGCTATTGTGCCACCCAATTCTACAAGTTTTCTACTGTTACCAGTTTCTTATGATGCTTCTAAAGATATTCTATACATTTGTTAATATGGATATGTGGCTTTTAAAATAAAACTCTTTTAAAATTACAAAATGAGTACCTGAAAAGGAAATTTTGTATTATCATAATATTCTCATTTTCTTTTCTCATATTTCTTAAATGTCTACTAAATCTACAAAGGATTGCTAAGTAATTAAAACATGTTTATATTTTCTGAGCAGGAGAAGTCAATTTTAAATGTTTCAATGTTAGAAGCAAATTATATCAATTACATTTTTTATTGATATAAAAGTGAAAGTAAACGATATGTCTATAGGTCCAGATTCCATGCAGGAACCTCATGCCCTTATTCCTAGTTATGTGTGGGACATAAGTTTGACCTAGGTGTAGAAACACAACAAAGCGTGAGGGGACTAAAATAAGCTGCAGAACTCAAGGCTTATATGCTTCCTTTCCCTGCTAAGATCTGGAAGAATACACAGGGCAAGACAAGATTAGGGAATAGGCCCAACAGTTAACTGTCTAAATCCTTGTAACTAAGGACTGATTGCTTTTTTTACTATTGTGCCAAATGACAAAGGAAAAGCTCAAAAAATGTTTGCATCTGTTTGGTACCACCTACACCTGCCTACAGATCTTCATGACGCAGATTTGAGAACAACACGCACATGCCACTAGGTAGAGGGGGTTGGAGTTTATAGCACGAAACCCACTGGCAAGGATGCATCCTAGTGGGTTGAATTACACCCACCTGGTAAACAACATTTGGGTTCACCACAGGAAGAGCTTGGAAAGAGAGAGGCTGATCATGAGGAAACGCTGACACTTGGGAAGAAAGCAGCAAGGAAATGTAGCAGAACAAAATCCCATTTAACTATTGATGATGGTGTTGAGATTTTGCTAGTCATCGCTATGTTGGAAGAAGTTAATAGATATTGATATGCCCAGATCAAAGAATTGGCTGCTTCTTTAAGTAACTTATTTTATTTGAAGTTATTCTTTAACTATCACATTCCTGTGGATTCTGCTGCAAAAAAAGATTATATGAGGGGGGACCCCCTACTCAAAAAACAGAATTTATTTATAAAAAATTGTGTATTTATTTTTACATGTTTAAACTTCAGTCACCTTCAAAGTACTTTTCATTTGATGCAATACACCTACCGAGACTTTTCCCACTGCTTCAAACAGCTTTTGAATTTGTCGATTTTGGTGTCTTTTAGTGCTTCTGCTGTGTTTTGTTTCATCTCTTCCACCTTGTCAAAACTCTTCCCTTGGAGGACTTTTTCATCCAGGGAAACAAACAAACAAAAAGTCACTAGGGGCCAGATCAGAAAACTAGGGAGGGTAGGGGATGGGGGTCATGCCATTTTGGGTCAAAAACTGCTGAACACTCAGTACAGTATGGGCAGGTGCACTCGTAAATCACCCATCATGAAATGAGCAATGATATTGAAAGAGTCTTAAAACAAATTCACTGAAGCCAAACACAGCCTCTCACAACACCAGCTGATAAACTGAGACAGATGGGTTCCTAGAACACTCACCTAGCTGGGTAAGCTTGTACTACAAGGGGCCCTCCCTCCAGAAGATAATTCCAGGGTTTTGGGGGGTCCCTTTCATTAAAAGAAAACAGAGAATGTTAAAGGCATTCGGAATAAAATCCTTCCACAGATTCAGATTACTACTTCTGATCCTGTCTAATATTTTGCATTTGGCTAGGTGGATTACCTAATAATTATCTTTGAAATCCATTTCAGTTTCTGCTGTGTATACTATATAAGAGTGCAATGGATACTTTTTCTGCTGACCTCTTACACAGCAACCTTGCTAAATTAACTTACAAATGTTAACAATTTCTACATAGATGCCTCAGACATTTTTATTTATGCAATCATATCATCTGAAATATAATTGCCATTGTACTTCTTTCCCAATTCTCGTTTCTTTTTCTTGACCAACAGCATTGGTTAGGCTCTTCAAGACAATTTGGAAAGAAGTGACTGTTTAGTCACTTTTTTCCTTTCCTGAAACCAGGAGGAAAACTTTCAGCATTCTGCATTGAGGATGGTATGTCTGGAAGTCTTTATAGATACCCATTATCAAATTAAGAGTCCCCTTGTTTTCATGGTTTGCTAAGACATTTGATCAGAATGGAATTCTATCATAATTTTTTTCTCCAGCTGTTGAGATGGGCAGCATGATTGTTCTCATTTGTTTGTGAAATACACTGATTGTTTTAATTGTAAGCTAATTATGCATTCTTATAATAAGTGTAACTTAATCATAACATCCTTTTTGGATATTGCTATATTGGGTTTGCCAATGCTTTGTTTATGGTTTTTGTATCTGTGTTCATGAGTAAGATTGTCCTGTACATGCTCTTATTCAGAGTATCCTTATGAGGCTTTAGTACTAAGGTTATGCTTGCCACATAAAACAGTTAATGAGTATTTTTTTCTGGTAAAATTGATCTAAATGTATGTATTTTTTTCAAACTGTTTGATAGAATTCATTCTGGGTAACAAGGAGATTGCAAAGATTTCTCCCTGTCCTGGTAATTCTTAAGAATTCAAGTGAATGTTTTGTTTTTACCTTATATCTAAATTTTCTAGCTGTTCTCAACAGGAGGCTGGACTGATACATCTCATTCACCATCACCCAGTGCCTACAGTAGGTAACAGACTACTTAGTGCATTCTGAGGCAGTAGTTCCCACAGGCTGAATCATTCTTCTCAAACTTTGACCAGACATGGTCAAAAGGCAGCTAAAAAGCCATCTAAATTGTATTTTTTGGTTGATACCCTGGGTTTGGGGGAGTTAGATCTAATAGCAGAGGTAAAGAAATTTCATCTTTTCATAAAATTAAAACAGGCAAAGTCTGCCTTTAGTGCCATTTTGGATTCTCTCCCCCAAGTGCCCAGTAATTTTTGTCAATTATGACAGAGGAAGATGGAAGGAGAACCCTGGGTCTCAAACCAGTCTTCTTTTGCATCTGCATATAAGGATGTTAATAGATTAGAATATGGGAAACATTTTAATTTAGAGTTAATTATTTATGAAAACACTATTACAAATTCAAAATACTATAGACCTGTGGGAGAATATTTTTGACATGTTTCTTTCCACTGTCCCACAAATCACAGCACCTAAGTCACCCCCAAGTTCATCCCTGAGCAGAAGGGCCATCCTTTAGCAGTAGAAACAGGAATACGATGATGCTAATCAGGAAACTGTAGAAGCCCACAATTATTGAATACTTACTATATGATTAGTAACGTGCTATATTTTTACATAATTATCTTATTTCTTCTTCACAAAAAAACAAAAATACTCGGTTATGACAAATTATAAACCAATTTATCTCACCTCAGGGTTCATGGTCTATGGATGAGATGTAAGTACTAAAAAAAGTGATTCTTAGACTTACACATTTTCCCCCCAGAGCTTTAACTCTTCACTGGTATTCTATATTTCTTTTTTTAAAATTTGATTTATAGATTCAGTCAACTCATTATTTGCTTAATTGGATCTTGGTTAAGCAAATGAAAACTAGACCATCGCACTCCATGTGCTAACACCTGGCTAAGCTTTGCACAATAACTAGTTGATAGAGGATGACATGTTAGAAGCCAGGATTCACAACGTGAGGGCAGCACTCATGGGAAAAGCCTGTGAATGATTCACAACCAAAGATGATAAAGCAGCTCTTGGTCAGAGAGTAAGCAGAAAGGTAAATTTAGATATTCAGACACAGTCTGCCTCTCCTTTCTCAGTAGTTCCATGGATGCTCAGTTTCATTGATATTTAGCTAGGTATTTTTACATATCTGCATTATGCCATTATTAGAGAACTTTTGGATTGCTGGGACAAAAACTTATTCCATTTTGATATTCCAAACATTTAGCACCATATGAGGTACATGGATATAATAAGTGAATAAATGCAAAATGAAAAAAAAGAAGATTCCTCAGATACTTGAGGATCATGAAATGGTTTCCTGCTACAAATTCTTCTCTTCTTGAGTAGTGGTATATGCAGGGACTAAAGGTTTAAACCTAGGTTCAGGACAACTTCTGAAATATGTGGATATTAAATAATCTATCTATTTTTATACTAAAATAAAATAAGAAAACTTTAAAAATAAAAAGAGAAAGATGCACATTTATAACAATTATAAAGATCTCTGTATTAAATTTCCAATAGCAATTAGTTATTATACACTATCTTTTTCATTTTAAGAAATTATTATTTTTAAAAGAGATGGAGGAAGCTGAGGGAAGTTTTTGGAAAAAATCAAGTCTGTTATTTGACACAGCTCAGTTGAATAGCAGGTCATCTAAGGTTTCTCATAAGGAATTCCCAAGACAACCTTCTATACTTTTAAACTTTGTGCTCTTGGCCTGACCTCTAAAATTATTTCTACTAGCCTGGCCAAATCATTTTCTTTTAGCTACCAACTGCAAGCACAATAGACTGAGTTTCTCTATGACTATATTTCTGTCTATTTGAACAGCATTTTCTCCCTTGAGAAAATAGTCGCATTTGTGTGAACAAGTGTTAAGGCCATACCTCTGCAACTTTAAAAATAGAATGAAGGGCTATATTTTCAACACTCAAAGATGAGGAGTTCCTCATTTAAGTATTAAGAGACTCTTCAAAGTAGTGATAATAGCATAACAAGACAAATTATTCTGTGCGACTAGAAAGCTCTTCCAACTAATGACTGAAAGAAAATCAAAATGGTGATCTAATAGTTTATGCAATACAAAGGCAACAAAGAAAGAAACCAAGTCTCCTAATTCAAAGGGCTTATAAACTTTGATGGCTATACTGACAAGTTCTTTGTATAAATATCTGTGTATAAATTGTCTGACTACAAGTAGAGTCACTCTGTTTAAAAGATTTAAAAGGTAATACAGATGACTCAATATACAGGTAAAATGTACTTTTGCTACAAATGAAAGCGTGTAATCAGGACAAAATTATGCAAGGATAAATAGTCACAATACTCTCTACCCATCTCACTCAACCCTCTAGAACTCAGTGCTGAGATTGACCTTAAGTCCAGAACAAGATATAATTTTATTCTAGTTAATATGGACAATGTTACTGTGGCTTATCAGATGAACATTGAGCTGAGCAGAATATATGAGGAGTTAGTATACCTCTGATATTGAAAAGGGTGAGAATCACTGAATTTTACCAAAAAAAAAACCCCTCAATATAGCAAAATTGTGACCTCCTAGGACTAAGTGATTTGAGAGACCAAACACCCCTCTCCACAAATATTGCCCTTCTCTGATGTCATTCCACTTATGGAAACCTATCTCAACTTTTAACATTAAAGAATAATTTGACAGTAAAGATATTGTTTTACTCATGCTTTATTTACTGTTGTGGACTGCTCTGCCTGGTTCTAGGAATTGTAACTCTACCCCCTGTGGCTAAGATTAAACTAGGGACCTCTGTGGAATGCAAGCTTCAGGAGACAAAGCTTGTCTCTGGTAGCAAATGCTGCCTCAGTTTCCTCCGTGCCCCCAAAACATGGTTGGAAGTCCTTGACAGGTAAGACCCCTCACAGTGGGGGGGCAACCTAAGCCAGACACGACCACTTAGGAGGCCATAATGGAAGGACTCAGGGAGGCTGCAACAAAGAGGGAGCAATGGACTCTTGCCCCCTGGCTTTGAGATAGCTTGAGTCCCCAAGTCTTCTGGGAAAAGTGCTTCCCGGCTCTAATCCCCCTAAGCCTGAATACCTGATGGGGAGGGGTGCAGCTCCTTGCCTAGTTAGAGCATGTCCTGGGGAAAAATCAGCATCACAGAGACTTCCTGATAAACCTGTGAAATCTGCTCTGCTAAGAATGTTTTCATTCATATGATAATGGTCTGAGAGGAAATGAGTACATCTCCCCAAAGTTCTGCAACCCCCTTTCCTGACAAACACTGACTCAGACTAAGCTCTCAGATCTCTTTGAAATGTTATCTACTATTTGATCCCTGCTGCCCTGTATTTCTGTGTATTACAACCCAATAAAAGCCCTTGGAGGAAGGGGCTCAAAGCCTTTTTCTGCTGAAAAACTGGCCACTGCTCAAGGCCTTTTTCCTCTGGGAAACTGGCCACTTCTCCTCCCCAAGCAGATCACATCATGTCTCTTGTCTTGTTTACTTTCATCCCTGGCAGTCAGGGGGGATATGCAGGAAAAGTCGCCTCTACAATTTACTTCAATGTGCTTGCCTCAAAAAATAGAAAAAGTTTGGAAATAATTTACATCAACATCCAAAAACCTTCACACAGATTTCATTTGCATTATTTATTGTATTTTTTCCATTACCACTCAGTCCCCTTATAATTTCCTCCTCCTAAATCACTACATTGTTGTCCATGTCCATGAGTCCTTTTTCCTCAGTCCTTCCCCTCCTTAGCTCTCATCCTGCTCTCTATTTATGCATCTATCTCTATTTTTCTTGTTAGTTGATTAGATTCCACATGTAAGTGAAGTTAAATGGTATTTGTCTTTCTCTGACAGGCTTATTTCACTTAGCATTATTTTCTCCAGGTCCATCCATGCTTTCACAAAGGGTAAAACTTTCTTATTTTTCTATGGCTGAGTAGTATTCCATTGTGTAAACATCCCATAGTTATTTTATCTGCTCATCTACTGATGGACACTGAGGCTGCTTCCATATCTTGGTGATTGCAAATAATGCTGCAATGAACATAGGGGTGCTTATGTTCTTTCAAATTAGTGTTTTTGGTTCCTTCAGATATGTTCCCAAAAGTGGGATCACTGGGTCAAAAGGCAGATCCATTTTTATTTTTTTGAGGTATCTCCATACTGCTCTCCACAGTGGCTGCACCTATCTTCATTCCCACCAAAAGTACAAAAAGTTCCCTTTCTCTACATCCTTGCCAGAACTTGTCATTTGTTGATTTATTGATGATGGCCATTCTGACATGTGTGAGATGATATCTCATTGTGGTTTTAAGTTGCATTTCTCTGATGATTAGTGATATTGAGCATCTTTTCATATGTCTGATGGTCATCTGTATGTCCTCTTTGGAGAAGTGCCTATTTAGATCCTTTGCCTGTTTTTCAATTGGGTTTTTTTAAATGTTGAGTTTTGCACCCAGATTTTCATAGCAGCTTTATTTACAATTGCCAAAACTCAGAAGTAACTAAGCTATTCTCCACTAGGTGAATAGATAAACAGTGATACATACAGACAATGGAATATTATTCAACAATAAAAATGAGCTATCGAGCCATGAGAAGATATGGAAGAAACTTACATGCCTGTTACTAAGTGAAATAAGCCAATCCAAAAAGTCTATATAATGTATTATTCCAACTATATGACATTCTGGGAAAGGCAAAACTATGGAAACAGTAAAAAGATCAGTGGCTGTGAGGGGATGGGTGGGAGGAAGGATGAATAAACAGAGGAAAGAGGATTTTTAGGGCAGTGAAAACATGATTTTGTAATATTACAATTCTATATGATACCACAATAATAGATACATGTCATTATACATCTGTCCAAACTCATAGAATGTACAACACCAAAAGTAAACTGTAATGTAAACTATGGACTCTAGTCAATCACAAGGTGTCAACGCAGGTTCATTGATTGTAACTAATGTATCACTCTGGTGGGGGTTGTTGAAAATGGGGGAGGCTATGTGTCAGATGTGGGTGGGGAAAAGGGTTATATGGGAAATTATTAAAAACAAGGTTTATGAAAAAAACTGATTTCCCATTCATGAGGTATTGCCAAAGAGCCTAAACTGGGTGTAGGCAAGAAAGGTGAGGCAATGGGAACATCATGGTGAAGACATTAAGCATACTCTTCTTTGGTAAAGTAAAGCTATTGAGCCATGATAAGCCATTAATAACGGAGAATAGATTACTTGGTCAGATGATCTAACTAGACACTAGGTATGCAGGATAATCTTGCTTGAAAGGAGGCTTAGAAGATTGAGAGGTTGGGGAAATCCATTATGTGGGACCCAATACCACAAGAACAGTCTCAAATGAAAAATCACAGAGGGAGAGTTTTAAAACACCTGGCAGTCTCTTAAATCCCAAAATAAATTTAACAATGGAGAGAATCAAGCTAACTAGTAAAACAGAGATATGGGTTGGTGGTTGAGAAGATACCAGGATAATTTTATAGAACAAGCTCTGTTTCTTATAAGCTCACCAACAGAGATTTTTTTTTACCATATTACCATAACTTTTGTTCTTCTACCAAAAACTCCACTCCTAAGAACTGTGTCTTCCACGTAAGGCATAAAAATGCTCTGGAGCATCCGTGACCAGTGTGCCCACAAGGATGTGATTCCCTTGGGGAGCAGAGTCAGGACAGGGAAAAAGAAGCTGAGAGAAAACCTGTAATAAAAACCCAACTTATGTGGGGCCCTGAAAAGTTTAGCTCACTGACCACAGGTGGCAACGAACAAACTCCTTCTACTACTGTTGATTGTTGGGTCTCTTCTTTTGCATCTTAGTATAGCACATAAGGGTATAGCACATAAACAATGCCATCAGGGTCCCTGCTTCTGCCTCCAGACTTATTTCCTGCATTTTCCCTGATCAACCACCTGTGTCACATGGGGCTTACATCACTTTGTCTTTGCACACACTGCCCCTTCTAACTGGAATTATCCATTCCTTTTGTCTTTCTTGGCAATTCTTATTCAATCTTCATTCCTCATCCCTATAATTATTTACCCTGACCATTCCAAGTTAACCAAATGTCCTTCTGTGTACCAACTTTGGCATAAAATTCTCCATAATATATTCACTTATCAATGTTACAGATGCTAGCTTATTAGCCTAAGAAACTTGATTTTAATGATGACATCTTAGGAATTTCTGTACCCTCACTTCCAGCACATAACACAAAACCTACCACATAACACTGTGGAATGAATAGGCAATAAATAAATTTAAAATGTCCTGGTTTATCATTTATTCTTATTGTACTTTAGTCAGCTCCCACTGATTATAAATTAGATCTTTGATTACCCACATTGAATCATAGTCCAATATGAATTATTTCTTGGAAATTTTCAAGCACATTCTAATTTCATGAATGATAAGGAGTTATTTGTACACTTTGGTCACATGGGTTAGTTTTTGTATCTTGTCCCTAAAGTCTTTGGGTAATATTGTCTGGGGACTATAGACTTCCATGTATTTGCTTAGCCAATTGTTGAGCTTAGTCTCCAATCCTTTGTCGTTGTTGCTGCTGTTAAGGCACCACTCTATAGTGTCACAATTAAAAACAAGTGACAATACTTTAACAAAACTCATTTCTGAAAAATTCTACCATAATGTTAATAATAACAATTGCCATTAGTTGATACATTAGCATTTAGTAAGCATCTACTATGTGCCAGACACAGAGATAGGTGTTTTTACTCTCCTCATAATTCTGCTTACCTTTTATTTTTAAGTATTTATTTATTTATTTATATTGTTGTTCAAGTACAATTGTCTCCATTTTCACCCCACCATGCCACCCACCCCACTCATCCCCACTTCCCACACTCGAAACCACCCCCTTTGGCTTTATCCATGTTTCCTTCATACATGTTACTTAATGCCCCTCCATTACCTCCTATTATCCCCCTCACCACTCCTCTCTGGTTACCGTCAAATTGTTCTTCATTTCAATGTCTCTGGTTGTACTTTGCCTGCTTGTTTGTTTTGTTGATTAGGTTCCACTTATAGGTGAGATCATGTGGTATTTGTCTTTCATTGCCTGGCTTGTTTCACTTAGCATAGTGCTTTCCAGTTCCATCCATGCTGTTGTGAAGGGTAGGAGCTCCTTCTTCTTTTTGCTGTACAGTACTATATCATGTAAATGTACCAGTTTTTTTAGTCATTCATTTACTGATAGGCACTTAAGTTGTTCCCAGTGCTTGGCTACTGTAAATTGTTCTGCTCTGAATATTGGGGTGCATAGGTTCTTTTGAACTGGTGTTTCAGGGTTCTTAGGGCTTAAACCCAGCAGTGGAATTGCTGGGTCAAACGGAAGTTTCATTTTTAGTTTTCTGAGGAAATTCCATACTGTTTTCCACAGTGTCTGTGCCAGTCTGCATTCCTACTCAATTCTGTTTACCTTTTACCTTCATCCTCTAATTCTCACAACTCCAACAAAGAGGCATCAAAATTCACAGCTTTCCCACAAGGAAACTGAAGGTCAGTGAGAATACTGGGGTTCCAAAGTCCCATCACTAGAAAATGGCAGTGCTGAAATAGGACTTTGAGACTTGGTGACCTCAAACGCTGTCTGCTCTTCACTATACCAGGCTATCTCTCTGTAGAGAACTTATTTTTGTACATGAAGTTTTCTATTTAATGTTCTGAGTCCTCACTAAAAAAAAATAATAATGGGTGAGTAGTCACATTTTGAACATAGTAAAACTTTTAATGCACAAAAGCACAAGCAGAATTGCAAAGATGAAAGAAAATAATGCAAACAATACGCAGATCACAGCTGTGTAAACCAGTGGACCACCAGCATTTCAGATCAACCAGCAGTACCCTGAACCGGCCAATCATACAGCCATAAAGATGTCTGCTTGTTGGCTTCCCTCTCTAGACTGAGTGTCCTCAGAGGCAGGCAAACACAAATCAGTAAGTGCAGTTTCTCATGATGTCAAAGTCCAGTGGAATTGGAGGTGTGAGTGTATATACATGAGAGAAAAGAAGTAATTTAAATTTTTGGTACTAAAAATGCCTAATTACTCAAACGTTATTTTTATTGTTTTACAATTCAAATCTTAATCTCAATAGTATTTTGAGTGCTTAATAGACTTTTTAAAAAGAAGTTTTATTTTCACAGTAAAATTGAGCAGAAAGTGCAGAGTTCCCATCTATTTTACTCTTGGCCCCCAGAAAGGCACAGCCTCCCCAGCTGACAAGGTCTTGCGCCAGAGTGGTATGCGGAGTCCTCTTATTTTAATAAAGTGCAAGACACCTCTATCCTCACCACACAATTTGTTGAGTCCTAGTTCAGCATGTTCTAGTTTGCTAAAAACTGGCTAACGCTACAGGAATTTTTATATGTACTCAACACATAAGATGAACTCAAATAGCCCATTCCAAGCTATGTCAGAAAAATCAAAATTGTAGCTGACACTTACTGAATGTGTTTAACTTGTCTGTGCTTTTCTAAGCACTTGACCTGTAAGAAGTCATTTAATCCTCATAATAAATAATGAAAATAGGTAAGCATGCATATTTTAATAAACTGTAAAATGTCTCCATTCTCTCCATGGAATCTGGGGCATGCAGTGTATGCAGGTCACCTGCACCAGAGGGAGACCAAAAAGTGCATTCAGGAAAGGCGGGAAAAGTTTTAACACCTCTCATTGTATATTCATAAAAAATACAATAGTCATATCATGGAGGAATCATGTGGTTCGATCCATATACTGTCATACATATTTGTGTTTCTCTCCAAATAAGCCCGTCAAAAAAGCATAGGGAAATTACTGAAACAGACAGGACAAAATCAGGTGGAAGTATTGTTTATTGTCCCAAAGGACACACCCTTATGAAGAGTCTTGACTCTATTTTCATAAAATAGGTTAAAAATGAAAGGTAAACTAAATGTAAGGGATTTTTTTCTAAAAGCAATTTCTATGCTATTACATTGTTTTAACAAGTTCCACTTAATCAAATGTGCCCTCTAGAACTGTAACAGAATTATTGTTAGAGTCCACAAATGTGACCTTGAAAAGTAACGAATCTTGAAATGCCATCTGAGTCAGTCTTTAAAAGGATAAAATAATCTTCATTATTATTGTAGGATTAGGAATGGTCTGTAGTATGAATCACATGCTTTTTAAGCATAACGAACTAAAGAAAAAACACTCTTTAAAATTCCATAGTCCCTACATATTGTAAATGCATTTTTGTATACACTTATTGAACAAATACATACTGAAAAAACCCCTGGGTCTTTAAATGAGTGCATATTTTATTAATTAGAACTGTGTGTGTGCTAGGGAAATAGCTGGGTACATATACGTGAGAGGAGGAGGAGGAAAGCCAGACTAATTTTATCTCATCAAGGGTTACTGCACACTTATGTCCATGGTGATATCGCAGCAGCTCCATAACTTCAAGGGGTCACAGAACAGTTTTTACATCTTGGTTCATTGGCTTCTGATTCCCGAAAACTGGTTAAAGCACGTACAATAGAAGAAAGTCTCATGTACTCAATGTGTAAATGAATCTAAATACCCACTACAAAAAATAAAAATTCTTGCTGACACTTTTTAAGTGTGTTTTATTATCTGTGCTCCCCTAAGCATTCATTTTGTTAATTTATTTAATCTTCCCAACAATACCAGAAAGTAGGTGCTCTTATTAGCCTCCATATTACAGATAAGAAAACAAAAGCCCAGAGAGATTAAAGTACTTGTCCAAGATCACAGAGCTAAAATTGGCAGAACCACATTCAAACCCAGATAATCTATCTCTAGAGCCTTTATCTAGTATTCCTCAATGTGGCTGTATTGTCATTTGGGTGGCATAATACTTGATTGGATGGGACCGTCCCAAAACTTGCAGGGCACTAAGCATTCCTTCCTTTCTCCCCTTAAATGCCAGTAGCAGTCCCCAGGCATTGTGACAATCAGAAGTTCCCAACCCCCAACTCTTACAAAGGTTTACTTTGGAAATGAACTGTCTCAGTTAAAAATACTACAAGTCTTATTTTCCAGGCAACACCACAGCTCACTGAGGGTCTATACTCCCACAGACATGCACACTCAAGTGTGCATGCACACCTTCACATACTTAGACACAGCCAGGATTTGAAGTGAAAATAAAAGTTAACTGACTCAAACACTTTTCTTCCTCATCTTATTTTCTCAGTGAACATTGCCTTCATTCCATCCCTCATGTCTATACGGCACAGGAAAAATAAAGAAAAGACAAGGAAAATAGAACAAAAAAACCCACAGAAATTAAAGGTGACAAAAAGAAGTGGAGAGAAGAGAAATCAAATAAAAGACAGAAAAATTGCTATTTCTAGAACCTATTGAGATAGGAGTTAGCTGCTAATAATTCACTGAAAAAAAAATAAAAATAGTCAGAAAACCAAAACTATTATATGACTTGACTTTCCTCAAAATGTGCTTATGTATTTGAGACAACCATTGAATTTCAGAACAGAGACGGCACAACAACCGACTGTAGTCCAGACCCCACCAAATGGTAAAATGCCCCCTGCAACTTTCGTGACAGATGGCCATGCAGCCTCTGCCACATGTCATTTCCAAGAGCAGGCAGATCATTATCTACTTTTAGAAGGAATACGTGTCTCTTTTGTATAGTACTAATTGTTAGAAAGTTGTTCTCATTTAGAACAGAAATCTGCTATGCTTCAGGCTCCTTTCTACCCGCCGGAACCATATGGAATGAGCTACATCCTTTTTTTCACATGATATCCAAAATTTTGAGCAGTTATTTCATTGCCCCTGAGTCTCCTCTTACCCAAAATAAACAAGCATAAAACACATTATATGCCCTCCAAAAAGCGGTATATCTGGTAGTATGACCAATGTCCTCAAAAGCCATTTCATTTCTCTCTTTCTTACAGACCTCCAAATCAGCACATCTGGTGTGTGTTTGTTTGAGTGTGCTCTGTGAACTCTATGCATACGTATTTGTATAAATATCTACATGCACGCACAAACATAAACCACACATGGAGCTTGTGTGTCTGCATATAAATATATAGTCACATATGTGTGCACATGTAAAATATACACATTGCTCATCTTTTCTTCTTTCTCACATGCTCCTTCTTTGCATGGCTCTAATCCAGCCCAAATTCATGGAGTTTAACTATTTCCAGGATCATTTCATACCTCTGGAAAGGAAGTAGGGGACTTTAAAGCTATATTTACGTTTCTCAGTTCAACCATGAGTGGATCCTTGCACACTCCTGTCTGCTGTGTGCCCAGCCTTGAAAAGTTACTTAATCCTCAACTCCCAGGGGTAGGGCAAACACTTAGACACTTCACATCATTCCATAATCCTGAAAATATGTGATCCCTTGATAACTGCAAGCCTGACGTTAATCTGAACACATTTTTCCTTTCCTCTTTTAGTTTCATTTCAAATTAGGTATTGCTTCCACCATTTCACAGTTAGATTGTCATTTGTCTGTTTCATATCCTGTTTTCAGAGAGGAGAAATAAAATTTTTTTTGATATCGAGGGAAATATCCAAAAGACCCTGAGTTCAAATCTCTTTGATATCTCACATTGTAATGTGAGTTTCACAGTTCAGTACTTCAGCAAGTCTGAAAAGTACCTCGGCAAGGGTTATTTCCTGGTTATGATAACGCAATTGGATCCAAGGTCATTGTCATCATTTCACCCCATAGAAAGTTATTTTGATCTTCCCCCTTGGGGCAGAAGCTGAGGTGGTGGTGGTGGGGAAAGATATGAAGCAGCATCTAGCTCTTTCTGAAAGGCTTTCGTCTCATCCCACTTCTTCACAGCACGTGAAAAGTGCCCTCCAACGCCCTCCAAAGTTCCTGCAGTCTGCCCCTCCCACAGCACTTACTTTTCTACTCTTTTCCTCTTCCTTCTATTCTCTTTGCTGAAATGGAGATTACAGAGAGAATAGTCAGGTTTCAGGGTAGGAAAGACGAGAAGAGGAAGAGGAGTCAGGACACATTCTGAGGTCATTATTGGTGTAGCACCTGGACTACCACAGAGGTGACTCACATTAGGTGGGCGGAGCTCCGGGGGGCCAGGAAAGAGGGTTGGACACCAATCACTGCTTCCACTTCACCTGAAAATTTGACTCTGGCCACACCCTAAAGAGACTTATCTGGGTCTTTTTTGTCTTTCAGCCCAAGCTTTGCATATGAATCATTGGAACTTCTAAGTGAATGATGTCAGAGAGCAGCTGAAGGTTAATCCAGTTTCTGCCAAAAGACACAATGAAGGATTTTTATGTGATTAGATAGATTTTCAAAAGACGAAACCCCTGACATGCCCGAGGTCATTGAACAATATTTCCTTACACACACAAATGAACAAAAACAAGAAAAACATAAGAATGCAAGCAAACCCTAGTACTTATTTCCTACGCTAAACTGTAAGAGTTCTTTCAAGGCTTCAAGATCCAACCTCTCCACTCCCTTCATGAAGTTTTCCATGACATCCGGCTCCCTACCAAGCTGATTAGAAATCATCACTTCTCTCTGCTTCCCTATCATCCTTGAACGCTCTGTCTCATGGATGCTGTGGGACTGACTGTCCAGATCCCCACTGTTCTAGCTGATTCAATGCATTTTTCCAGATCCCCACTGTTTTAGCACGATTCAGTGTGTTCTTACCAAGATTAGAGGCATTGGTTTAAATGTCAGCAGGATTCTCAAAAACTGTCTGACAATCCATACTCTTGTTCTGAGTAAGCAGCCTTTCTTTCTCTTCATAACAACTGACTCCAATCTTTACCAATACATTGATCCCCTTCCCACCCACCGGCTACTCCTCACTGTCTGCCGTGTATGTATCTTAAAAAGTGGCCACAAACTCCCTGAACTTCCCTTCTTTCAACTCCACTCGACCTTATCTGCCCTGGAACAGGTACAATTTCAGAATGAAACGAGCTCCCAGTCATATCTAAAATGAATTAAGGAATTTGCCTGTGTTCTTAAATTGGTTTCCTGTCTCTTCTGGGACCTCACTTGAATCTGATAAGGTCTTATTCACAGTTAAGCTTCAATATTATCACCTCTATGCCTTAGTCTTCAAAAACACTCAGGTTTTGCCCATCCTCATATAAAAGGCAGGCTCATCAAGGTACCAATTTATCCCTTTTATTTCTCCATATTTTAAGAAAAATATGCAAAAAGTATTTATGTATCAAAGAGAATTTTATTTGTAAGAAAGGCATTAATTTCTTTATAAGAAAATTTTACTATAAAACTATTTCATTGGTTGTGTGACCTTCAGCTGGTTTCTTAATGTTGCTGTGCCTTCATTTTCTTATCTATAAAATGGAGATATTAGCAGCTGCTTCACAAAGATGATTTTAAGAAAAGACTACTTGAGGTAATATTTGTAATTCTGTGAATGTTAGTCCACACTTTCAACCAACATAATCATATATGCAATAAAATAACTAAGAAACCTGGCCCCTGTCTATCTCTGCAAATTCATCTTTCACTCTCGTTCCCTCTCCTGCCACTCTAGCTACACTCCCATTCCTACCAATCTCCAGAACGCCGGGCTTATGTCCACTTTGAGGTTTTGGCTCTTACTGTTTTCTCCATCTGGAATCTCTCGTCCCAGATTTTCCCATGGCTCACTTCCTCACCTGATTTAGGTTTCCGCTCAGATGGTTTCTCTTTAAAGAGACTTCCCTGACTATACCCCCAGTTTCTCTCCCCATTCCCTTTAGTTCTCTATCTAGCATTCATCACGGCCTAAAATTACATTTTCTGTCTGTTTAATAACTTATGTATCCCCCACTAAAGTGTGAACTGTAGAAGGATGAAACCTTCTCTGTTTTAATCATTGTTATATTCTCAGTCTCTAGAACATGAAGAAAAGTAATATTGATTGAGTGCTAGGCTCTGAGGATATAAAGATATAAGGAATAAAATAAATACAGTCTCTACCTCTATGGAACCTACAACCTAGCGAGGGGTCAGACATTAAATAAGGAAACACACAATTAATATACTTGGTAAAGATAAGCACAATTCTTTTTAAAAATTTATATTTCTTCTCTTCAGTTTCTGTTTTTACCATCGCTACTCTTTTTAAATGATTCATTTAACACCATATACAAATTAACACAAAATGAATCTGTGACCTAAGAACTAAAATCATAAAATTCTTAAAAACATAGGATTAAATGTTAATGACATTTTTATTACCAAAGCATGCTGAAATATGACTCTGAAAGCACAGGTAACAAAAGAAAAAAATAGAAAAGTTGTACTTTTATGTATTGAAGAACAATATCAAGAAAGCGAAAAATAAACACAACGTATAACATGGGAGAAAATATAGGCAAATCATATATTTGATAAGAATTTAATATCCAGGACACAAAAAGAACTTCTACAACTCAACAACAAAAAGACAACCTAATTTTTAAATAAGCAAAGAACTCAAGTGTACATTTATTCAAAGAACATATGTGCATGACCAACAAATACATAAAAACTGTTTAATATTGTTAGTCATTGCAGAAATCCAGTTCAAAACCGCAATGAGACACTGCTTCATACCCACAAGGATGGCTATAATACTAATTTTTTTAAAATTTTATTTATTTATCTTTAGAGGGCAAGGGAAGGAGAGAGGGAGAGAAATATCAATGTATGGTTGCCTCTTGTGAGTCCCCTACTGGGAACTGGCCTGCAACCCCGGCATGTGCCCTGACTGGGAATAGAACTGCGATCCTTTGGTTCACAGGCCTGTGTTCAATCCACTGAGCTACACCAGCCAGGTCCTATAATAACAATTTTTAAAATTAAAGATAAAAAGAGTTGGCAAGTATGTGGAGAAATTGGAACCCCATACATTGCTAGTAGGAATGTAAAATGGTTCAGTCTCTGTGGAAAACAATTTAGTAGTTTCTTAACAGAATTAGCATATGAGCCAGCAATTTCACTCTTAGGTATATACATAAAATAATTAAAAACAGGTACTCAAACAAATATATCTACATGCATGTTCATAGTAACTTTATTCCCCATAGCCAAAAAGTGGAAAATACCCAAATGTCCATCAATAGATGAATGGGTAAAAAAAAAAAGTGGCACAAATATACAATAGAATATTATTCAACCATAAAAAGGAATGAAGTGCTAATACATGCTACAAAGTAAATGTACCTTTAAAACATTCTATGTGAAAGAAGCTACTTTTAAAATTCACATAGCATATGATATTTTTAAGTATAAGTACAGAATAGAGACACATAAGTACAGAATAGAGACACAAAGCAGAATGGATTGCCAGGGAAGGGAAAAAAAGGAGGATGGGGAGTGACTGTTTAATCACTACGGGGGTTTCTTTTGGAGTGATAAAAATTGTGGGATGTAGAGTGGTGGTTGTACAATTGTGAATGTATTAAAGGGCACTGACTTGTTCACTTTAAAATAGTTCATTTTGTATTATATGAATTTTACCTCAGTAAAAAAAAAAATAAAGACACCAATAAACTCAACTGGCAAATCTAAAGGACTACTTTTACATATTTTGTTTAACTTCTTAGAAACACCTGATGCTATTGAACATTTTCTATTTTCTCATCTCTGGAATTTTATGGCGTTATTCTTTACCAGCCTTTGCTTTCTCTAACTATTCTTTCTCAGTCTATTTCTTATTATATACTTCTCTACCTTCTTTGCATCAGTTTTCCCACCATTTTCTCATATTGTGGTCTGTGTGCAGTGTCTGAATAACCTTATGCATACAGTATCAAATAGATTCTTACATTTCCACAAAGGCTTTCAGCCCTGGGTTCTTTACTAAAATTTAAGCCAATTTTTTAAAAAGAATATTGCTAATCAAATACATCATTGAAAATTCAAACTCAATATGACCACAATCAAAATTGTCATCATCCTCCACAAACATTTCTCACCCAGGTTCCTTATGCTCAGCAAGAGCCAACGTTTCTCAAAGTGTGGTCCTGGCACTAGCATCGTTAGCCTCGTTAGGAAACTGATTATAAGCACAAATTCTGGGACTCCGTCACTTGTGTGTTTAGCTGGCCATAAATTTTGCAATAACTCTAGTCCTTAAATTTCTATTTTAACATTTTTGGGGGTGTGTGTGTGGATTTTGCCCACAAGATAGTATTATTCTGTTGAGTATAATTTGTTTTCTTCTAAAAAAAATTTTAAAGAAAAAAATGACCATATTAAAATAAGAAAGTAAAATGATACTTAATATTTACTCGGGTTTTTTTTTTCATTCAAATATCCTCATCTCATACTGTCTTTAACTGGAATCCCCAAATTTAAACCTAAATTCAAAGTCAGTAATGCATCTATAGATTACCATTATTCTCTTTAAAATATATGTTCAACTATATTTTTCTTTATATCCTTTATAATTAGGGTAAACTATTGAGTTAATATCATAAAAGACAGTAGCCATTAGTTAACACTTACACTACACTCACATAGTCAAGAGGCCTTCATATACCCTGAGAGTGAAACTTCTGATGCAGAGTCAAAGAACTGGAACCAATTCTTCTGAGATTCTCTATTCCCATTTGGGAAATTTAAAAATAGGAATAAAAACATGTTTATTGAACTCCCAGTGATTACTAACGAGGATGATTCAGAGATATGTGCAGTGAAAAGTAGAACAAAGGTACAGATCCCACTCTATACAGAGTTCTCCTGCTAAACAGTTCGTGATCTATCTAGTCTGGAAGAATCTAGTGGCAGGCACTCAGGAAATCCTCAATAAATGGTTGTTATTAATATGATTATCCTTTGAACCTTTCTTCATCGCATGGCACACATAAACTAATTACTACAATTCTGCAACACACCAAAAATATATTTTTCACAGTCTGACAAAAATAGGTGTACTTTTGCTTCATTCACATAGGATGGCTGTTGTTCGGTAAGCTGTTGATATTTTTTTTAATTGTATTTATTTATTTTTAGAGAGAGGAGGGAATGGAGAGAGGGAAAGAAACACCAATGTGTGGTTGCCTCTCACACACCCACTACTAGGGACCTGGCCCACAACCCAGGCATGTGCCCTAGACTGGGAATCAAACAGGCGACCCTCTGATTCACAGGCTGACACTCAACCATTGAGCCTTACCATTCAGGGCTGTTTTTTTTAAACAGTCTTTTTTTAGGAGATTTTATTTATTTATTTTTAGAGAGAGTGGGAGGGAGAGAGAAAGAGAGGGAGAGAAACATCAGTGTGTGGTTGCCTCTCACATGGCCCTCACTGGGACCCTGGCCCGCAACCCAGACATGTGCCCTGACCGGGAATCAAATCAGCAATTCTTTGACTCACAGCCTGTGCTCAAGTCACTGAGCTATGCCAGCCAGGGCTTTTTTTTTAAATTATTATTTGACAATCTAAGGGTAAAGAGGTCAGTGCCACTGACTAAATAGTCAGGTATTGCATGTTTTAAAAATTCTCATGAGCCCTGGCTGGTGTAGCTCAGTGGATTGAGCACAGGCCTGTGAACCACACGATCGCAGTTCGATTCCCAGTCAGGGCACATGCCTGGGTTGTAAGCTGGTTCCCTGCTGGCCAACTCCCAGCAGGGGATGCAGAAAAGGCAACCATACATTGATGTTTCTCTCCCTCTCTCCTTCCCCTCTAAAGATAAATAAATAAAATTAAAAAAAATTCTCATGGCATACAAGTTGACAATCAACGAAGTAGAGTAAAGGGAATGTCCTCCCACTAGTATACCCACATGACAAAGAAGAAACTCAAAATGTATTTTCAATTTTTTACTATGCAGGAAGATTCAAAAGGGGAACAAGAATAACCCCTCTAGAGCCTCCCAAAGAGCACTCCGAAACTAGATTTTCAGGTTGATATTCATTTCAACTTAGTATGTGGATATTCTTAAAAAATTTGACTGGCCAAAGGTACAATTTGAGATGACAGTCAGATAACTCAAAATAGCCCAAATTAAAATTATGTACTTAGTTTTTTGTTGGCAACATGGATGTTAATGCAACTAAAATTAAAAACAGCAGAATTTGCCTATGAAAGGTCACCTGTGGGATAATGTGTGTCCTGACTTCTATTAATGGCAAAATTTCTTTTTTTTTCTTTTTAAAAAATATTTTAGTTACTTATTTCTAGGGAGGGGGAAAGAGAAGGAGAGAGGAAGAAAAACATCAATGTGTGGTTGCTTCTTGCATGACCCCTACTGGGGAATTGGCCTGCAACCCAGGCATGTTCCCTGACTGAGAATCAAACAGGTGACCCTTTGGTTGCAGGCTTGTACTCAATCCACTGAGCTACACCAGCCAGGGCAAAGGTAAAGTTTCTTAATTTATTTTTTCTATTCCTTTTTATCCATATTTTGTCAATGGGCTGAATGTCATATATGTCCAGACAAGAGAGGAAAAAGAGGACAGATGTTTATCTGCTGGGGACTCACCAGGGAAGAAGAGGTTAGGAAAACAACTTTTGAGGAACCAAGTCAGTACTTTGGACTAGTTCTAACTATCAACCCACTTCTCCTTTTGTGGGGGAATTAGATGATGCTTCTTTCCTCTCTTACGTACTTTTATGTCTTATTCTGAATTCTATGTTTACTAAAATGGAAGACTAAGCCAGAGGTAATAAGGAACTTTCCCCAAATTAAAGTCAAAATTCTCCTTTATTTCTCTTAACATTTTTCTCCTCTGTTGCAAGTAACTTATGTTTCTATTATTAAGGACAAATCAGAGATGAGAGACAGAAAGAGAGAGAGATTATTGTTCTTAGATCAAATGAATATAAAAAACTCAGAATATTTTCCAAGCAGTATTTTAAAGCTGTCAAGTGTAATAAGGATGCAACAAGTGTTAACAATTCTCATAGGCATTTGAGTATTTTCTGCTGCCATTTGTGGTGGAGACATGGTTGGACAAGACAAATGTTTTTTAGTAAAAATATTTTCAAACACTCTATTTTCAAATTTAAAACAATATTATAATGCAAATCACTTATTCCTGGTACTGAAAAGATCTCACTTTATTTTAGAACATGGATCCTTAATAGCTGTGCCATGTTCTGTATTGAAGGTATTCTATTTAGTGAGTTTTAAGATTATTAGGGGCAAAAATTATGTCACCTATTTCATGTTTTGGTCATGTAGTTAGCTCTCTGTGAACAACTGCTCATTGATTAAATCCATAATAAAATAAAATAGAAACGGCAAAAAATAAAATAAAATACATAGATGTACTTCTTGACCCATTGCCAAAATCATGTCAGCTATCAGCGTTCTATTTGAGTTTTGCAATGAGCTGGTATACTGTATTCCACTGTACCCACATTCCAGTCGTAACAAAGCACCAGCAGCAGTATTAATGGCAGTAAGTATCGTTTATAGAGTGCATTACGTATAACAAGAACTTTAAATCATGTTCTGTAATCTTCACATTAACCTGAAAAGCAGAAATTATTTTACTTTTTATTGCTAAGAAAACACATATTAACTAACTTGCAAAATCATAGAGCTAAAAAAGCAGTACTGTGTGGTACTTAAGCACATGGATTATAGCATCATGCAGTCACTTATTCCAGATCCAGTTCCTCTAATCTCTTCCACCAGTTGCTTCACCTCCCTAAGATTTTGTTTCATTGATTACAAAATACAGTGGTACTCAGTATTCATCATTAATTCATTCTGATGAGTGGAGAGTGAGTGATGATCAATGAATCATTTTCCCTTCCAGGGTGGCATCATGGCTCATACAAGTTCCAGCAGGTGCCATGACTGGCGAGCACATGCCAAGTGCCAAAAATTTTTTTGTCAAAATGTGACGAGTACCATGTTTGATGAGTTCTGAAGCTGACAGGTACCCAGGTGCCACTGTATAGTTATAAGTGTATCTTCCTTATTTTTGTGAAGACCAAAATACTTAATGGAAAGAGCTTAACAAAGTGTTCAGGATGTGCGTGCACACATGTACGCAAGTTAACACCAAGGCCTGCTCTTTCCAATCAGGCTGGTTCTCCAAAACTCGTGCTTCCCATAAGATACTATACTCTCTCTTCACTTCTATGCTTTGGCTAATTTATCTACATTTGACCATCCAACTAATATTTATTTTCTTGGACCACAGTATAAGCAGAGATTATTATGTTCTTATTCATCCCCAGAGTCTAAGGACATCTTCTTCAAAAGTTGTCCATGCATTCTAAAACTAAACTATATCCCCATAGAATCTAGGGTATTATTCTCTCATATTACTTGCTGTGAATTATATATATACCTACCTGTTTGTATCCAATTACTTGACT
Source organism: Sturnira hondurensis (assembly GCF_014824575.4). Classification (NCBI taxonomy): domain Eukaryota; kingdom Metazoa; phylum Chordata; class Mammalia; order Chiroptera; family Phyllostomidae; genus Sturnira; species Sturnira hondurensis. The sequence continues at coordinate 56,202,081 of NW_028076767.1, read as the reverse complement.
GTGAAGTCTCAAAGACAAGAACCAAGTCCTTTCATTCAACACCCTCAACACCAGATATAGGGCCTGAGCCACAGAAAACACGCAACAAACATTGGAAATGTAAATGGAGCAAGACAAAGTGCATGGAGGAAATGGTGAAGCTACCAATGCTAGCCTCTATGTAAGTATTCCAAATCAGAGTGAGCAGTCACTGAATAAAGGGGAGAATCAGGGATGCAAGAAACATGTTACCATGGCTACATTTATCAGAGTTCCCTCCCCTGAGGCCAAATATAAACTTAAAAGCCAAATGCAAGGCGATGGCATAAGTATAAAGAATTCAGAATCTTTCCTTCTTTCTTTCCCAAGTTTTTGGGAGCCTAAGATAGTTTCAAGTCAGTGACACTACAGCCCTCCTAACACTAAGTAATAAGTCAGAGCTCCATTCTGGCTGGTGTGACTCAGGGGATGGAGTGCTGGCCTGTGAACCAAAGGGTCACTGGTTCAATTCCCAGTCAGGACACATGCCTGGGCTGTGGGCCGGGTCCTCAGTAAGGGACACGAAAGAGGCAACCACACATTGACGCTTCTCTCCCTCTCTCTTCCTCCTTCCATTTTCCTCTCTAAAAATAAATAAATAAATAAACTCTTTTTTAAAAAAGTCAGAGCTCCTCAGAAAACAGTGCTCCAGGGCAATGCTGCTCACATTTTATGGGCAATATTCATCACGGGTGATGTTAAAATGCAGATTCTGATTCAGTTGTCCTGGGAACGTTTAGGTTTTATAAAGTTTTATTCTGTCTAAGAAGGAATTTCACAAAAGCTGTCAGTAGAATTCAAAAACAAACAAAAAACAGAAAATAACACCGAGGCATTTTATGATAGTGTTTCTCAACTTTGGCTGTACATTAGAAAGGCCTGGGAAGCTTCTTAAAAACAATACCAGATGAACTGTCATCTCTACTCTCTCTCCCCATGAATTAATCAGATTGGGGAAACTTCTTCAGTGTTAAGGCGAAGCCTGTGTGGGGACCACTCTTATACACATCTACACTCACCGCTCAAAGTCTGGTCCAAGTTCAGCACAATCGGCAAACAGCTATGGTCTGTGATGAGATAGGTACAGAAACTGAGAGTGGGTTTTTAGAAATTTGTATACCAGTGTGACAAATTGCATTTGTATCTATTAAATCAAATAATAAAAATAGATGGACTAGTTTTAAATAAAGACTGACTTACAAAGAAACATTTTGATAGCCCCTCAAGGAAGGCGTCATATACAACGCCTCTGGTTTTGAGGTTATGTTAGGTGCCTTCTTTCAGCTGCTATCTCTTAAAGCTGAAACGTTAAGGCCAGTGATTGATTGCTCAGGCAGATCATTGAAAGACCTGGGTACAACAGGGTTAACAAGCAGGAATGGGGTAGGTGGGGTTACAAACCAGGAACACATGCCCTCCAAGTGAGATAGCTTTCATTCCCCTTAATTGCCCTGAAAACATACACACTCTCACATAACACAGAAGGTGGGAGCTGAATGAAGTTTTCTGGGTAATGGCTTGAAATGTTTTCCTTATGAGAAGTGGTGTTGAGTTACAGCGTGCAGGCTGAAAACGGGGAGGAGAGAAGCAGCAGCTCCAGCCCGGCCCCCACCTTTTCTTGGGCTTGTAGGAAGGTGGACATGGGCTCCCCGAGACGAAACGAGTGATACGTTCAACTATCTGGCAGCTAGAATCGACTGTTCCCAGAGTGACCTAAGGACAGTGTTTATCAGGGGTTAGCCAGGGGCCAGCCTAGCAGGCACAGATGCTCTGCTGCGAAATGCCACGCTGGCAGAGACTGACAAGCAGTAGGAGCTGAGCTTTCCCCGTGGACCGCTATTTCCTGCTGTGTTCAGGGGAGGGGGGCACTTTCTGGCAATTCTGCTGCTGTTGCTGTTGGTGTTGCTGCTGCTGTTGCTGCTGCTGCTGCTGCTGCTGCTACTTCAGCTCCCTCTCCACTCAAGGTAAGCAGGCTCAAAGGGAGGGTAGGCTGCAAGGGACACTTTTGTACCATGAACAAGATCCGAAAGTTTTTCCGAGGAAGTGGGCGAGTCCTGGCATTTATATTTGTAGCTTCTGTCATCTGGCTGCTCTTTGACATGGCAGCTCTCCGCCTCTCATTCAGTGAGATCAACACTGGGGTCCTGAAGGAAGACATCATCAAAAAGGAGAGGGTAGGGTTCAGGGTTCAGCCAGACCAAATGAAGATCCTTTACAGCAGCATAAGAGAGATGAAGCAGCCACTAAGGGGACATGGGAAGGGCATATGGGGCAAAGAGAACTTTAGAAAAACTGAGGAGCATGTGCTCAAGACTGAGGATGATTTGGGCCAAATGCAGAAGGAAAGAAAAATGCAAAATGCTCCAGGAAGTGTCAAGATTGCACCTCTGTGGCCTCCTGAACATCTGCAGACCCTCCTTATGACTTTTACCAAGCTGATGACAGAGGAACGTGACATCAAACCTGAAGCCCACTCTCACTCTGTGACACCAAAGCAAACAACAGCTCAGAGAGCTCAGGAAGCCACACTCTTAGCAGCAAGAGGAACGTCATTGCCCCAAATATCTGTATACATGGGACCCATTGGTATAAACCAGGAGGTCCAGAGGAGACATAGTCACAGCAATGACACACCCAAACAAGCAGCTGAAAGGAACCTGAATGTGACCATCAGGCTTAATAGTGACAGATCAAAGCAGCAATCACAGGCAGTAGCAAATGAGGGGATATACACTGCTGGCCCGGCACTGCCAAAATCTAGGGAAGCCATAGCCTTAAATAAAACTGAGACTCAGAGCAAAGAACTAAATGCATATAATCACAAAGCCAATAACCGTCCCTTTTCCAAGTTCATTGCCAATTCAAATCACTTAAAGAAGCAATCTATTAATGAGACACTGTTGGGAGGCTTGCCAAAGAATGATGGAGCCAAAGTGGCTGCTGGGAAGAAACTCAATTTCTCTGAAAGCCATGTTGTGATTATAACCAAGGAGGAGGAGCTAAAGACAGACACCAAACAGGTCCCCAACCCTAAAACCAAAACTGTATTTCCTTTAGTATTGGATGGAAGCCAAGGGAAACACAGTTCCAGGAATAGAACTGAGGCATCTTTCTCTGCACTTGCTCTGCATAGAGCAATGGCATCTCAAACCAATCAAGTCTTAGCTGGGGGACCAAAGCCAGCAAGAATCAGTTTAACTGCCAAGGTCCAGAATAAAGAACTCAACCAAAGGCATACAAAAGTCCTTCTACCTGAAGACCACGAAATGCACCAGGTATTAAGCATTGATATGACACTTTCTCCAAGGGACCCTGAAGCTCCAGGTCAGTTTGGACGTCCTGTAGTTGTTCCCCATGGAAAGGAGAAGGAGGCAGAAAGAAGATGGAAAGAAGGAAACTTCAATGTCTACCTCAGTGATTTGATCCCGGTGGACAGAGCCATTGAAGACACAAGACCTGTTGGGTAAGACCCATTTCTCTTCTTCTTCCACACCACATATTGATGTAGAGAAAGTTTATCCCTAGATAACTCTGTATGATTTCTTGTCACCTCAAAAACTAAAGCAATATTAATTATTAGACACAGTGCACATAGTCTACCACCACAAAAAAGAAAAATTCCAACATTTGCATACTCACTGTGTTCCCTTTCTGCTGTTGTTCCTCTGAGTCTTTGGCCCTCACTCCTATAGCTTATGTTATATTTAATTTCCCCTATTAAAAACATAAAATGATTAGATTAACTCGACTCCTAATAAGCTATATATAAATGATAGAACTTAAAATGTAATTCCATTTAAAGAGTGACAGTGAAGTGAATTCCTAATTTCAAAACTTTACAGTGTCAGCAAGTTTGTCATGAATATTTTTGAGAATGGAGCACAGAGAAGGATCCTTCTAGGCCCCCCTAAAATTGTATCTCAACCAGCAAAATTCTGCCTAATTGTGAAAAATGATCACCATAATAGCAAGTGAAGAAGTGAGTTTTCTCCCCAAAATGTAATATGTTTTGGAATTCAGGAGTTCAGTTATACAGGAATAGCAATGTTAGAAAAAGTCAATCAGCCAATAACTAGCAAAAACCTATACAAGAATATAGTAATGCCTGCTTATATTTCTAGAATTGCACCATTTACAATGAGTCTGAATACAAATCAAATGAACCTCGTAAGTGCCCTAGAAAAGAGGATGCAGATATTATGGGTTCAGATTAACAGATGAGGTGCCCAGAGGTTGTATCGCTCTTCCAAAGTAGCAAAGCTCTAAAGCTACCCAATGAGTCTTCATGAACCAGGGCTTCAGGGAGTTAAATTCCCATAACTGCATCACCAGAAGGTGCATCAAGTCACAACTATATGCTCTGGGTCAAATACAGTTGGGTTCCCACCTCTTTTTAATTCTCTCATAAGTTAGGGTACTTTGTAGCCATGTTGTCACTACCTAGTAATATCAAAGCTCCATGATATTCACGTCCCTGAGCCAAACATTGTTTGCTTGGAACTTGGAATTAGGGAACACCAAGCTTCAAACTTAGCACATGTGGTATGTAAACAAGGGCTTTGTTTGGCTTCTGTAGCAAATTCCTTTTTGTGATACAGGTAATTGGTGTTATCAGGAGAAAGGCAGATATAAATGAGCCTGTATTCATATTAGGAAGAGGAGCCCCTGATATCAGCTATAAGGAGTCCGTTTTCCACTCTCTTAGCCTTTGGCAAATGACTGTCAGACGTGTACTGATTGCTTGCTAGACCAGCCACCGTGGCATTCGTGTTCCTCCCTCTGACGAAACTCGCCAACCTTGCAGAGCACACAAACACACCCAAAATAAAGATAAATGAACTGAGGGCCTAGGAAATGGAATTGTCTGTGGTCATAGAGCCAGTAATTGTAAAGAAATGATTTCAATCTGTGCTCAAAATTATGCTGTGTGCTTATCTCTCATCTCCTGCTAATTATACTCTTCCCCTCAGTAAACCTGAAAAATTATATTGGACCAGCTCTGATCTGAAATTCTGTATATTACATATTACATGTCACATATATTTTACATGATTTATATATGTGCCAGCTTTGAGGTAGTGCTTAAAGTAGCTCCATTTCAACATTACTTTGGTATCTCAGCGGATTGCTATGGGTCCTGGGGAAGAATCAGACACTGCACAGAGGCATGGCTGCAGTTCCAGACCAGAGAAAGGGCAATTGTGTGGGGGCCAAAAGCAAGTAATGATGATGTTCTTATGCATGTGATTTACTGAACGCTTCCTGACACCCAGCTCTTGTTAGTTTCTAAAATTTGGTGCCTGGAGGTTAGGGGTTGCAGCCCAGGATTGTTGCTCTTACAGTCACGCTGTGTCTCGTGAAGGAGGCTGTCCAGACTGTGGGAGACACTGACACGTGCGCTTGAGAGGATGAGTCAGACGGCATGTGGCCCGGTCGCCTCCCTCTTATCACACAACCCACCTTCGCCAAACACAGCTGCTTCCTGCACGCTGCCCACCTGATGCTGCACTCCACCGACAGGGTGGGGGCGGCAGTTTAGCCCCAGGGATTCTACCTATGGACCCCCCGAAGTATTTACAGGCCTCTCCTGCCATTCTTCCTTGAAAGAGGACAAACGGTTTTTTGTTCTTTTAGTCAAACACACTGACTACAAATACATGCAAAATATCTAGCCACATGGATAGAGGTTGGGAGAAAATAGGAAAGAAAAATATTTGATTCATCGGGTTGGCAGGAACTGGAGTAAAGTTTTCTTACTCTGATTCTATTTATTTTCAGCCTTGTTCACAAAGTATTTGAGATGGCAGGTTAAGATTTTTAAGATAATAAAATTTAAACATTAACACAAGAGCAAATTGTTATAGAATATAATAAGAAAGTGCGTGTGAGAGAGAGAGAGAGAGAGAGAAATACAGGAGGGCTCCCCTTAAAATTAGCCACAGAAGCAGCCCACTGAAACCTTTACATCTTAAGAGTTCTGGGGAACATCTCCCTTGCTGCCCTTTACATTTCCCCCAAAGCCACCATTACAGATCGATGAACACAGTTCCTGCTCTATCGTAACTACCAATTGAATATCGATTAACCAAAAAAAGGATAGAAACCATAGGCTTATTTAAGTTCAATTCCTTTCAGTAATGATAACCATAACCAGTTACTAGCTGATGCCTTCTTACCGGAGGATGATGTAACAGATACACTAGGAGGAGCTTGGCATTGAGAAGGAGGAGAGGCACGCAGGACAACCTCACCTACTCTAGTTCTGAAATCAGACTCTCTTTTCCAAGCCTGCTTTTTGCTTCCTTTCTCCTGAATCTAAAAACCCACCTGTAAGATGTTAAGATGTAATCATGGCCTTTTCCAAAAGCACAAGTATTCCTTTCTCTTACCAGCATTCTTCTCACTGTCTTTGTCTGTGTCGCCTACATGTCTGCCCCTCGCAGTGTAGCTGTGGCTTTCTGGGTGTGACATTCTCTCCTGTGTGGACCCTCAGCATGAGAAAAGTTAGTCTCAATACCCTTTCCTACATTTTATGCTCATTACCATCCACTGATGTTTTTATTAACTGGTCCCTTCCCACAGCCACCCACCATCCTCACCTTGCATGGTTCTCACCATTCTTTCCGCTCTGACACTGCTCAAAATCCAACTGCAGCTTATCTGCACCTGGGCCATGACTTGGCTGGGACCTCTGCATCCCCATGACCCTTACTGCTCTTGTGGTCACTGAAACACTCCTTGTTGTATGCTCTCCACCAACTCGAGCCTTCAGAGTCTATTTTGCCTTCTTAGTGAAATTATAACCTTCTGAGGGAAAACTCTTTTACTTTATTTTGTACTCCTTAGCTCTGATCACAGCGTTGTGCACTCAAAAGATACAAGTTTACCAAATATCATTTTAAAAGATATTTCTCTAAGATTACTTTTTTAAAAGATTTTATTTATTTATCTTTATAGGAGAAGGGAAGGAGAGAGGGAGAGAAATATCAATGTATGCTTGCCTCTTGTGCATCACCTGCTGGAAACTGGCCTGCAACCCAGGCATGTGCCCTGATTGGGAATTGAACCACAGTCCTTTAGTTCACAGGCCTGTGCTCAATCCACTGAGCTACGCCAGCCAGGGCTTGTAAGATTACTTTTTAAAGTTGGCACTTTTTTTTACAAGTAGATGAGGTCCTACTGATTGATGTGGGGAATTCTGCTTCCCCAGGCTAGGCCTAAGAAAATAAAGTAAATGAGAGGTAACTATTCAAATAAAACTTGCAATGAGTCCTTTTATACATTAATAGTGACATCCTAATTTTTCATTTTGAATATATGGAATATGTGAGTATCAGGTTAAAGGTAAGCACCTTCTATTCTAACATTATGATACACTCATTAACTCACATTTATTCTTTAGTGCATCTATTCATTATTGTTTTGGTTTTTAATTATAATGTTTTCACTGTCAGGGGAGGAAAATCTCTTGACTTTACTTACAAGAATGTTTTACATCAATAAGTAAAATACAATTTCACTTTTGCCTCTAAAGTATGTGGAAAATAAACTACTTTTTTGACAGTCATTTTGAAGTTCCATATTGAACCAATTCTTTATAGAAAGCTAATCCTTATAGTTCTTGCTGTTAATTATGAAAGTTTGTCTCAGTCAGTGATAACCGGTACACCATACAAGTGTTTAGTTAAAGTATGGTCCTGTCTCCTGAAAATGCAGGACAATTCTACTTAAAGTCTCTCTTTCCGCTGGCAGCTATAGTTGAGATGAAACTACAAAAAAAAAATGAACTCATTTTACAAGTGCACTTCCTGAACCTGTATTTAGAGAGAAGTGACTCAAAAAGTTTTTGCTGCCAGCATTTAGTTTTTGAAGTACACTAAGAATTACAGCACGCTCCGCTGTGTCGTGACTTCATTTGATCACTTCATTCAGTGCTTGCTTTTCCTACAGAGCTCTGGCAAACTTCTCTGTAAAATTACCCAAATTGGTCTTTGTTATCTTAGCCCAGAGCTGGGACTGTCAACCAATAATTTGATTCCTTCCTACACAGCTAAAGAGACTTTTCTTTTGGCACATATGAAAAGCAAAAGATAGCACCATGCATTTGCCACAAACCAGTCTAAATTACTGAGGGGAAAGAAAAACCTTTTTGGAAACTTGATTTCCATCCCCTCATTCCCTTTCCAATGTGAGGTCAAAAGCCATAACTAGTGAAATACTGGAGGAGGAAGAGGAAGAGAAGGAGCAATAGGAGAGAAAATAAACTGACCACACATATTCTTCTAAACTCCAGGCCCTTAAATGTTTATCAGGCTTGGAGAAAAAAGAAACTTTAGTGTTAAATGAAGTTCAGATTCTTTTATTTTTATGTTGAATGAGTATTTTAATTGATGACACAACACTGCTTTTGTGACTGGTAATGATTGGAGAACATCATCTAAAATAAAATTAATTGGAAAAGCTGTAAGACCTACCCAAAAAAACAAACAGGGACAGGAGAAGGAATCTCATAAGACAGATTTAAGTGGTTCTGTCTGGCTTTCACCCTTATGGGTCAACACAGTGCAGTGGTGCCTTTGAAGTGTGTACATTCGTGTGTGCGTGTGTGCGTGTGTACCTGGACACATTTGCGTGCTTGCATGTGTTACAGCACAGTGCACTATTTCACTAAAAAGTCATGTAGGGAGTAAGAAATAAAAAGCAGAATTTGTTTAAAGGGTGCATACTAGAATATAACATAACAAAGGTTGAATGTGGCTAAAAGATGATTATAGAGCCCTTTGATACTTTTATCTGCCACAGTTTCCCCATAACGAGGGGAATAATCTAAAGAAAGATGACCAGAGGGGAGAAATGCAAAACACATTGCTGCTACTAATTCAAAGAGAAGAAAACAGTTAAACAGTGTCTAATTAATGTAAAACTAAGTAATGTTAAATCAAATCAGTGACTTTTTCTCCTAAATACTGCCAAAGACCTGGAGCGATTAATTAGTAAAGGTAAGAATTCAAACCTGTTTACACTTCCTTTTTACACATCTAATCCAGGGCCCAATTTAGTCCCAATTTAGCCATCAGCTTAATTTATCAACTTCTTGCCATAATATCACCACAGGTACTCTTGTACCAGAAAATAACTTCCCCCTGGGCTTTCCTGGCTGACCCATTTAGAACAAGAGCCTTTTAAGAAGGAAACATTTTTTTTCTCAAGGGTCAGAAAATTAGGGAAAAATAGCAATGTTTAGAAGTTCTGTTTTGTTTGCTTTCGAAATGAAAGCAGCTTTGTCGAGTTTCCTCTAGGAAAACAACAACAAAAAACCTCACAGACACCAACAATAGTGTGGTGATTACCAGAGAGAAAGGGGTGTAAGGGGAGGAACAGGAGGGTAAAGTAGGAAATAAACGGTGATGGAAGGAGACTTCACTTGGGGTGGTGAACACATACTACAATATACAGATGACATGTTATAAAATTGTACATCTGAAACCTATATAACTTTATTAACCAATATCACCCCTATAAAATTCAATTAAAAAACAAATTCAAAGTCTGTATGATTCCAAACTATATCGTCTTCTAAATTGGCCCTGCTTTTAAAATGTTGGTATGTGGACATGTGTGAGAAGAAGGAATACAGAGAAACTTAGTGTTTGCAAGGGCCTTTATGACTTGCCTTCTCATTTTATCCTTAAAACCACTCCTCAAGGCCGGTGCTGTCATTATCCCAGCTTTACCTATGAAGAAGCTGAGACTTCCAGAGGAAACTGAGGTTTCTCATTGTGGCAGACAACTCAGAGGGTGGCAGTTCATTTCATTCCATGGGCTACTTGCTCATTGACAGTCACAAGCTGGGCACACCATGCCAGGCGGCTGGGACCTTTCATCCTTCACGTCAGCTAGTTTGATCCTGACAACAGCCTGTCAGGTGGGTAAAGAGTTACCTCTCCTCATTAACAGATGAGGGAAAAAAGCCAGGGAAACAGAAGCTGCCCAAGGGCCCACCGCTCACAAATGGCAGGGTTGGCATCCACCCTTGCCCTTCTGATTCTACCCCTCTCAGTAATAATCTACTACACCAACTGGTTCTCCCCCAACCCCAGACTCAGCCATAATTCCCATATCATGACTGTCTTCACCTCCCTCTAGATTGATTTTGCCAAAGCTGTCTGAATAAGCTGTCCCTTATTGAGCCTCACCAAAAAAAAAAAAAAAAAAAGAAAAAATGTGCTTATTTAGGTGCGAGGCAGCAATGTGTGTGTGTGTGCTGCATTTTACATGTATATACTTTTATTCTGATCAGTCCTCACAGAAGCACTATGAAAGACATATGATTTCTTTTATATGATTTGCAGAGGAGAAAAGTGAGGCTCTAAAAGCCAAATGATACATCTGCTGTCCTGGCAAAGCCAATAGCATGTTTGGGATTCAAAAGAAAATTTCCTGACTCACTAAAGGAGTAAGCAAAAGAACAGGCAGATCTGGCCTGCGCCAGGGCAGACGTGTCTGAGCTCTGACCTGAAAGGTAGAGAGTTAGAGAAGTGGGGAAAGGGAGTAAAAGGAGTAATTCTTTGAGGAAGTGAGGAAAATCTGACATGGGGTGAAACTGTAGAAATAAGAAGAACCCACATTGCTCAGGGCCTTATGTTCATCTCAGGGCCAGTGGAAAACACTGAAAAATNAGCCATAATTCCCATATCATGACTGTCTTCACCTCCCTCTAGACTGATTTTGCCAAAGCTGTCTGAATAAGCTGTCCCTTATTGAGCCTCACCAAAAAAAAGAAAAAAGAAAAAATGTGCTTATTTAGGTGCGAGGCAGCAATATGTGTGTGTGTGCTACATTTTACATGTATATACTTTTATTCTGATCAGTCCTCACAGAAGCACTATGAAAGACATATGATTTCTTTTATATGATTTGCAGAGGAGAAAAGTGAGGCTCTAAAAGCCAAATGATACATCTGCTGTCCTGGCAAAGCCAATAGCATGTTTGGGATTCAAAAGAAAATTTCCTGACTCACTAAAGGAGTAAGCAAAAGAACAGGCAGATCTGGCCTGCGCCAGGGCAGACGTGTCTGAGCTCTGACCTGAAAGGTAGAGAGTTAGAGAAGTGGGGAAAGGGAGTAAAAGGAGTAATTCTTTGAGGAAGTGAGGAAAATCTGACATGGGGTGAAACTGTAGAAATAAGAACCCACACTGCTCAGGGCCTTATGTTCATCTCAGGGCCAGTGGAAAACATTGAAAAATTTAGTCATACAGAGAACAATCTAATTACCTTTTCTCAGAGGTCTCATGACCCAGAGAAAAGCAAAACCCTTATGGATGAACAAGGCTGATGCTGAATAGAGAATCTGAGAACATTAATACTAGATGAAACTTCAAAATCAATCTAATCAGTCTCTTATATACAGAGAAGTCTGAGGAAGAAAGTGACTCGTCCAAGGTCATGCACTGTGGGGCAGAACTGGCCCTACGGTGCCCTAACCTCCACCCAGAACTATTTCTGCTACATCACACCACCTCCTGCTCTCCTCCTTCCCCTCCCAATTTCTCTCTGACAGCTGCCTGCTCAAAATAGAGTATTGTTGAAGTGACGAATGTTGATGCTGGTGGTTTATATGTCTAAGCCTTAGCTCAGTAGTGTTGATGCACAGTTACCTCAGGAACCACAGCCTCAGCTGGCTAAGACCTTTGGAGTACAGGTAGTGAGTTTAACTAAAATCTTCTAAATGAGAAGCCAGCTGATTCTGACTGAATGCCAGGAGTAGTCTACCATAAAAATAACAGCATAAAAGTGAAATTGTTATATAACTATACTTTCTTATCAGTGAGGGAAAAGAAGCCCCAATAATTCTAAGGTCTTGGAGAAAATAATATTATTCCAGACAAAACTGCTCAGCCTGGTGCTCAATTCTCCTTCCGATCATCCTGAAGATAGCAGAGCGTGGGGAGTGAGCCCCCAAAGGCTCACATGAGGCAGCCGTTGAATTGCAAATAGAAGCTGAGAAAATATTCTCCTCGACCTTCTGTTCAAACCTGAGAACACTGAGACCTGACCTACAAGAGTACATTTTGACTGTCTTGGAATAAAATGAAAAATTCATAGACGTGAGAGAATGTTATCATTCCCTCAATCTTCTGATTTGAAACCTTTTTTATTTGATAGGCTGCATTCACATCAAGTTAGTGGCTGAGGATTCAGCACACAAACCAAGAAGGTGAAACATATCACTCTCTGAGTCTCTTGATAAATAATGAGCCCTAGATAGGTTTGGATTAAAGGACTGTCTGAGAAAAGGGCAGTGCGCCCGGTCCGAATGTATGTATTTGCATTGTGGGTAATTGCAGGTCCTCACACAGGTGTTCCACCATGGAGCTTAAAAGTATTTTTATATTCATAATCTCATCGAATCTTCATGGACTTTCTGTGATGAAGGCATTGTAATCTTCATCCTAAAAGTGAGGAAACTGAGGTTCTGGAAAGTCACGGGATTTACCCAGGGTCGTGCAGACAATAGTGTCAAAAAGGACTAAAAACTCAGTCCTCCATGATCTTGTTCAAGTTCAGAGTCTTCCTGTCCCACCACAGCAGTGTACTAACTTTGTGTAGGGCAGTGAAATCCCGCGCATTAGTGTTCCCGTTTGTTTTCAGCATTGAATTGGCTACAGCAATCAAAGTCTAGACTGTTACCAAACAAAGTAGATTGGATTCATTTTTAAGAATAACATAGGGGCTGAAGACTCTAAATATCTAATTTTTTAATAAATGGGCATATAGAATAAAATATAATTTCTAATTCTCAAAAAAAATTACCAACCCATTTCTGGTAAACCACAGTTTTATTGATAATATAATGGGATTACCATTGATATCGATATTATTTATTGATAATAATGGGTTGGTAATATTACCAACCCATATCTTGCATTTAAAGTAGACTTGACTTTAGCTGTGACTCCTCACCCAAATACAGCAGAAAGCAAGGATTCCAATGGGCAGATGGGAAGAAAGGAAATTTACTCCCTTTGGGTCAGTGTAGGATAACTAGAAATAGTTTTTACAACCTGTGAAAACTAGATGACTGTCAGTATGTAAAAAATGGTGCAAGAGCTAAAAATGCTGAAAGGCTTTCTGGTCTGACCCACAGCATCTTTGAACAAGACAGCATGCCGATTTTTCTAGATACCTGAAAACATGTTAAACCTGTTTGGTAATGCAGGAAACCACGTACATATAAAAACATAAAAGTGGCCTGACATCTCAACCACCCAACGCAAGGCACACTCTGAATCGTTGTGTTTGAACCCTTTCACATCTCCTCCTGTGGCCCACTTCCCCATCGTCTAATGCTGCCCGCGTCACCAGGCACCAATATGATCTGAACAGTATAATCCTCCACAAAGTCTTCTTCAGGGTGATCCCTTAAATACATCTAAAACTCCTCTGTTCAATAATTAAGAAAGGTACTACCTATTTCTGGGATATTAGCATCTAGCATCTAGTCATTCATAATCTTCGAGTCTATGTGTCCATGATAAAGTTAAGGCGCCATGACCAGCTGCAGCAAATGGAGGATCAGATGCATAGTGAGTGGCAATGCCTTCCCTGAATGTCTCAGATCTCAGAGAGCTTTTCCTACCTCCAATGTCAGACCTGCTAGCATTATAACATGTCTTAGAACTTCCTTCTAAGAGAGACCAAAGTCTACTGATTTCAGAATACAAGAAGTTTCACCAACATTAGTGTTCTTAGTTAATTCTTCCCCATGTTACTAGATGACCCCATCGGCAACCAAATCCCAGCCATAACACAGTCCTCAGTACTTCCCAGCTAAGCTTGTTTGTTCTGGATGGCCCATGCAGAATTTGTGCTGCTGACTCTTCCTTTTTAGAACTGCTTTATTTTTCAGCACCAAATCTTGTAAAGAACATTTAAGCCTGGAATGTATATGTCTCATTAATTTACAATTTTTTCAGTTAAAAAAGCATGGGAAGTCATTGATGTTTTTTCTACCTTCCCTGTCATTTTCTACTCCTCTAACTTTACTTCCTCTTTCCCAGATGAGCGCCCACAATGAAACATTCAATCATTCTACATCAGTACCCTCAAAATCTTTTGCCACTTCTCTTTCCAATTCACTTGTTGGGATGACCCCTAAACTTGAATTAATCCAACAATCTGCTTTATTTTCTCCTACATCTAGGCTTCCAGACACTGGTAGAGGAAACCACACTGTATTTTGACTGAAATTCTGGGATATCAAAATGCAGAAAAGTGCTCAATGCCCCTCAGAACTGTGTGTGTGTGTATGTGTAGCCAGCCAACATGGTCTCCAATTGTTCATACCGGCTATCCCACATATTCTCTGTCATCCTCAAGTTTCCACCCTATTCCATAAGCAAATAACCTTTCATCCAGCATGAGCTCCAAAGACTTTCAACTTCTCTTCCTAGATATTTAAATTTACCAGCATATATTACCATCTTTTTTCTTTCTATCTTGAAGGAAAATATAATTTTCCACCTTTTAAACTTTTGACTTAAGCTCCATTCTAACTCCATTTATTCAATCCATTGAATCCATAATTATCAAAGAATTATTATGCTTGTGGCACTGTAGTAAGCAAAGCAGAGTCCCCACTCTGCCATTTACTACGAGTATAATCATGGACTAGTCTCCCCATGATTTCAATTATTCACCTATAAAAAGAGAAAGATGTGCCATTGGTTCAGGGTTTAAATAGAAATAACACAGAGTGAATATAGCATTCACTCATGATCTTCATAATTATCACATTGCTAACAGTAGTTGTGATAAAGGATAGCACATCCTCTTTGTGAGATTCCATTGGGCACCATCCCATGAATAGTAACACAGGCAGAAGATGGAAAAATGCCAGCAGTGGGGCAGGATGCAGTGCACAGCATGAAAAAACACCAAGACCAATTACAGCCCACCTGAATTCCCACTCCTACCGTGGCCTTCTTCCCATTTCTGTGCCAGCAAACGGATTTCGGCTGTGGCTCATCTTTAGGAGACAGAGTCTCGGCAAGAAACCCCCAAACAGATGAAAAGGCTAAAGAGTCTAATTGTTATATATAGCATATATACACACACATATACGTAATTTGGTATTAATGCATTTACATGCAGAGTAGCAGAAAGATATTTTCTCTTGCCATTGGCAGAAGGCCAGTCGGAAGGACAGTCATAAACTTCTTGATAGCATTATATAATTCTAAATGTTCTCTTGTGGTACATAATCTAATTAGAATAACAATAGCTCTCATTTGGTGAATTTCTGTACCAAGAACTGTGCTAGACATTTTACATACATTCTCATTAGGCTGTAAACCTCTGTTCAGTAAGAAACGTTACCACATCTTACACAGGAGAAAACAGAGGCACAGAGAGATTAAGAAAGGTATCAGTGAATAAAGATCTTAGAAATATTGGTGGTGGGATTCAAAACAGCGTCTAACCATTTGCAAAGCTTATGTCCTTTCCACCACAGTGTGCTGCCTACACAGGATGTGTTCATGTCTTGTGCTGTTGGCCTTTTTGTAGAAACACTAAAGAAAGAATGGAGGCATTCTTTCTTTCCTCATTTATTTTTTGTACTCCTCCCTAAGAAAAAACACACAATAGTACTCTCTTTGATATACATAGATATAGATGAATGGATGGATAGATAAATAGATAGGTATGCATATTTACACACAATCACACTCTATAACTTTTAAAACCATCTTGTGGCTTTTATTAGCACATTGTGTGTGCTCTGCTTGTGTCCTGGCCCAGGTGTACAAAGCAGCTGGTTCACAATAACCTCCCAACCACCAGTGTCATCATGTGCTTTGTGGATGAGGTATGGTCCACTCTCCTGAGGTCGGTTCATAGTGTCCTCAATCGCTCTCCTCCGCATCTCATCAAGGAGATTCTGCTGGTGGATGACTTTAGCACCAAAGGTAAGAAAACCAATCCTGAAAAATAAAGTTTGATATAAGACAGTTACATTTTGGATAGATGGCAACATTACAGGGTAATGTGAAAAAACATACGTGTTTTATAAACACCAAATCACTGTTTCATTTGGTGTCTCACCAAGCATCTATGGGTTACAGAAAGCCAGCTCTAACTAGTATCTAGGACCCTGTTTACTTGGCTTCCTCAAACTTTCTTTCAGCTGTGACTGCTCTATCATGTAGAAGTGATGTAGACAACCAGACATTCTCTATGATTGCACAAATATCTTTTCATGGGATCTAATAAGCAAGTACCCCACAATGAATAGGTTGCCTTTCCTATAACTAGAGCGCAGGTGGTAAACACAAGGCCTGTGGGCTAAATCCAGCCCTCCACCTTGTTTTATCTGGCTGGGCACCTTGTTTCTACCCCGTAGTACCACCGAGCTCCTTGCCCCTAGTAAGGAATAGTTATATTTATACAGTCCTAAAATTACACTTGGCCCTTTGAAGGCAACTGCGAGGCTGATGTGGCTCTCTGGTGAAAATGACTTTGGCATTCCTGAACTTAAGTTAGACTTTATAAAAAAAACAAGAAAATGGAAGGCTTCTTCCTCAAGGGCAAAGCATATGATGTTTTCAGGTAAGTGTTCAGGAGACACATTTCCAATGGGATGAGAGAGACAAGGCTCTAATCATTCAAAAGCAGAATCCACCATGGTAGGGCTTTACTTCTGTTTTATTTATTATGGAGCGGAATCTCTCTCTTTGGATTGCCAAAGAATTTGTGTATGTAAGTGGTCTCATGACTATCAGTGGTCTCATCACTGACACACTGTGCATTCCCAAAGTGCAACCCACTTTTAGAAAATGGTGAAGAGGTGACAAACCTTGACAGAACAGCTGAACCTTGATCATGACCACAATGACAGCCAATTTCCTTCCTCAGCCTCTGAGTTCCGACCAAAGTCACATGGAGCCACAAGAACAGTGAGATGCCTAAGGAAAACTACTTGAAAACTTTAACAAAGCATAAACAGAAAGAGTGTGTAGTTGCTAAGCAGGTAATAATCTCTTTAGGAATGACATATCCAGATTTTGTGGTACCTGAAGCTTCTATGGAGTCTCTTTAAGAAAAACAACATGATTTTAATAGGAAAGTGAGTAACAGAAGCCGTTTCTCCCTGGGATACCTGTCAATAGTTTAAATACACTTAGAAGTGACAGCAAGGCACATCAAAATACCTCATAAAACAAAACACAAAAAAAGTTTCTTTAGCTGGATCCATCGTTGGCCATCCAACAAAACAGAGTGGGTATGACTGACTAAACAGGGATGTCACACTTAAGAAGTAACAGTGTTCTTATACAATGACAGTTGTGATATCTTTCTTTTGCAAAATTTTCAATCTGCATATTATGCTCAGTCTCTTCCCTGGGCTTTAGAACAGACTTTTCTAAGGGGGGAGGGTTGTACAACTCTCATCAATTTCAAGATTAAATTTTCCCCTGTATTCACAAACACTCAGAAAAGGTGAACCCTCCTCTGTGTGATTTGGCAACACTAAAAAGAAGGACATGGGATTTAAGATAACAGACAAAAATTCATCCAAGAGTATCGAATCCAGACAAAAATTCATCCAAGACAGTGACATCAGAAAATAAAATCATGTCCCAAGAAATAAAATATTTTATGTATGACAGCATGGCTGGACCTAGACCTAGAGGATATTCGGCTAAGTGGGATAAGTCAGAGAGAAAAAGACAAATACCATATGATTTCACTTATATGTGTTATCTAAAAACAAAACAAAATAAATGAGCAAACAAAACAGAAACAAACTCATAGCTACAGAAAACAAATTGATGATTGCCAGATGGGAGGAATGTTGGAAAGTGGGTGAAAAATATGAAGGGATTAAGTACAAATTGCCAGTTATAAAAGTAGTCACAGGGATATAGAGGGATATAAAGCAGAGGGAATATAGTCAATAATATTGTACTAATGTATGATGTCAGATGGGTACCTGACTTATTGGGAGATCACTTGGTAAGTTACATAAATGTCTAATCATTATGGTTTACACATGATAATAATATAATATTGTGTGTCAATGGCAATTGAATTTTTTAATTTAAATATTATAGTTTTTGTAGTTTGATATTGAGGAAGCACTATTTCTGGTATTATCCAGATCTAGTTAAACTATTTCTTGTTACTCCTTAAACTTTCATTTAGATTACCTAAAAGATAATTTGGATAAATACATGTCTCAATTTCCAAAAGTTCGGATTCTTCGCCTCAGAGAGAGACATGGCTTAATAAGAGCCCGACTGGCAGGGGCACAGAATGCAACAGGTGAGAAGCTGCTAATTGTTTTGATTGGTTATATATTTGTTCTATTTTTATTTTCAAAAATTATACATTAAATACAAGATAATAATATATATAGTGCATATCCAAATATCTCATTTTTTGCAATACGTGCCTCAACACACACCTACATAGACACATGTCTGTATGTACATGCACACCTTTTTTCCTGAACTCTTGAAAAGGAACTTACGCTAAGTACCTCAGTAGGCATTTCTGAAAAACAGACATTCTCTTAATTAAGGATAACTTTCATCCCTAAATATCACCTAATGCATTGTCTTTTCAAATGTTCTCACTGCTCACAAAATATTTTACATAGCTGTTCTTTCTTTTGATATTTGAGATGTAATTAAATTTCATGCACTGCATTTGGCTGTTTGATCTCCTTAGTCTGTCAATGGAGAAGAGACGATGCCACCCCACTGAACCATTGTTTACTTCCATAGACTTGGGCTTTTTTTTTTGAAGAGTATA
The DNA here is from genome assembly GCF_014824575.4 of Sturnira hondurensis. Lineage (NCBI taxonomy): Eukaryota > Metazoa > Chordata > Mammalia > Chiroptera > Phyllostomidae > Sturnira > Sturnira hondurensis. The sequence continues at coordinate 56,183,247 of NW_028076767.1, read as the reverse complement.
GGCCATCTGTTTTATATAATTAAACACATTCTAAAATTTTCTCTTTCCTCATGTTCCCTACAAGATAAGTATTTTTTGGTATGAATACTAAAAAATAGTATATAGATGCTATTGACTTGAACTATAGAGTTGAATAGTTGAACTATAGACTTGAACTATATAGGTGATAGGAATTGTGCACTTATTGCTTCAAATCAAGATGCACATGATGTCAAGTCACCCCACTGTTGGAGATACAAATTTTGAGTGCTTGGTTAAGATATTGGCAGCTAGAGTTTTCCTTTGATAGTGAGGAATAAAAGGTAGAGTGATACTTTGATCCATGCAAGGATCCTGTTTTCCTCAGAAGACTTTATCTAGTAGTTTAGCATTCAATGATGATCAATGCTTGAATCCTTGAATCAATTATTACACTGACCCACAAACTTATTTTTCTAATTCTATCATTTTGTCTTTTATTAACTGTCATTCACTTTTTTAAATAAGCAATTTCTCTTTCTTCTTCTCCTTCCCTCCCTCCCTCCCTCCTTTCTCCTCCCCTCTCATGCCTCCATCACCATGGATATTGATATATAAATATTTTTATTATATACTATATATGCATAATTTTATCATATATATTACATATGTGCATGCATATTTGTATATGTAATATACATTATATATATATACACACACATCTATATGAAATTGTCCACAGATAATATATTAATAAATTACTCTGGCAAACTACTCTAAAGTTTCAAAACACTTGTTCTCAATTCCTGTTTCTATCTCCCTGTAGACAGCAAGGTTCATAGCCTACACTTTGAGTAGCTTGAGTGAAGGGACAATGCCTGAGTTTGGAAGAAAACAGAAAGGTGTGTCTGGATGAAGTTAGTGACAGCCTTGTGTAAGGATATATATCCAACTGCCTGAATCTCATGGAGAATTCAAGGAGATTCAGGATACTGTGTCAGCTTTAGCCAAAGATATGACTCAAGTATCACCCAAGGACCAGCCTTGAGTGAAAATATTCAGCCTGTTGAGCCCCCCAGCCACCCCCACCCCTTCCTTGGCCACCCCCCAATCTCACAAGTAGCACACAGGCAGGAGGCATCTCTGGATCTGAGGAGTCTCTGTAATCAGAGATCAGTGAAGATTTCAGGGCAGAAATTTTCTCTAGAATGCCTTAGCTAAATGAAGAGATCAAACGAGAACTTGAGTCCAGAATTTAACAGGTCTTGACACCTACTATTCCCTGTAGATTTACCCTTTAGAATTTTGAGAAAAGGGAAGGGGAGCCACAGGCAAGGATGAGGTTGGAGAGTCAAGGACCTGAAGAAACGGAAGTCAAGTGGCCTCTTTCAGTCTCAACTACATCACTGTTAGGAATTGTGAAAGAGCCTTCTACAAAATAATAAGGGCAAAGCAGTGACACTCTGATCACTAGCAATGTCTACTACACATTCAAGTTCCAGGGCTTGATAGGTTCATCATCTGAATCTGATTCAGGGAAAAAAAAATCGGATCCAATCAGCTGTCTACTGGGAATGAGAAGTTAGAGAGGCCAAGTAAAATTTCAAAATGTAAAGGGCAGGCCATGGTCAATGAGTCTCTAGGGAGAGACCCCTATACACAAGCAGCAGAAGTAAGAAGAGATGGGGTGGTTGAGGTCAAAGGAAATAAAACAACCAGCTGGGCCAGTGGCCTATTGCCCTGCCAGGAAGAGCCTGTAGTCAGGTAGGTTCAGTAGTACACTCCAGGGAGTCAGAGTAGAGATCAGAGTTTCATTTCCTTCATGGTCTTCTTTAGCGACATACTTGACTTTGCCGCTTGCATTCCAAAGCATCAATTGGCTAACTTTAAGAAGCGACATCAGGTGTCCTGAAGAGAAGCAGTCCTGTGAATTTCCACAACTTGTTTCTGTTGAAGTCCAAACAGGCGGTTTCCCTAGCATCACTTATAAATCATCATGTGAAATCAAAGGGCCAGCCAGGTCCACATTCCTCCGGGAACCCGAAACACAGCTCTCCAGCACTAATTGGTGCTGGCAGCAATCTTTCAAGCTGGCCCGCTAAATATAAGTGGGAGTCCGTGCTCCAAAAGGAGCCAAAGCTGCTGGGCACATGGAGTGGCTATGGACTGTCCAATAAATAAAAAAATAGGTTACAGTGAAACCCACAACGCAAGCACTCCAACATTACTGGGACTTACTCTTAGGAAACAACAACCTACCAGGTGGCAATCAAGATCAAATTAATTATTCTGAGCTGTAGCTTAAACACTCATTGAAAAAAATGTTGATAATAAGAACATATTAAGAATTTAGGTATTGGGTAGATCTTAGAAATATCCCCACAAAATAAAGCTCAAAGAAGTTAAAATTAATGTATTGAAGGTGGCTAAGAGCAGCGGCGGCACCGGGATGAAGGCAGTTCCGTGTAACTTCGACCCTATGTTCATTTCCCTCTGCCTCGCAGCCTCTCAGAGTCAGGAACAGTGTGCAGAATGTCCACTGACAATATCCAGGACAATTAGAAATCCCACCCAAGGTAGCTACACAACTCCTTGTTCTGATTCCTGAGATCTTATTTAATAAAATGTCTGAATGTGGAGCGATGCCACTCTTGCACCGTAGGATTCTCTTCTCTCCTGAAATACAATATAGAATTTCATCCTATGATTTAGGCAGATGCTACTTCCCATGGGCCCTGACTGCAAGTGAATGAGAAGTTTTGTGGGGATTTGGGACAGGCAGGAATTGAATACAAGTTTGGGGACTCATTCTGCTGCTACTGGGGACTGAGGAAGTCGATCCAAGCCCCTTTAACTTTCTAAGCCTGCTGTGGGGATAGGGACAGGGCCTAGCAGAGACCATTCTTTAAGCTGTGGATCTGAATGAGTGGAAGTGGGAGTGCTGAGAAGATGGAGACGCTCAGTACTGGTCAGATCAGATTTTCATTTCCTTCACGGCCTTTAGCAACATACTTGACATTGCTGCTTGCATTCCAATCAGCTGGCTAAAGTTAAGAAGTGACATTAGCTCCTGGCCAACTTAGAGGACTCCTGAACAGCAATTGTCCTGTAAACCTCTACAACTTCTACTAGGCCCCTCAGCAGGGCCTTCACAGACTACATTTACGTGCTTTACACACCCAGATGGCCCCTGCAAACCTTCCCACAACAGAGGAAAGTCTGTGCAAGAGGACACCCTTAGGAGAAATGGCCTTTCATTATGAAACAAGCTATAATTCCCTAAAGATAGGACACTCCCAGCACAATCAGGACATGTGACTGCTGTCTCCAAGAGCAGGGGACCTGGTGGGGATGCAGGGCTTCTGACCAGCACAGCCTGGTCTGGTCTGAAGAGCCTTTTCAAGAACTTGCCCCAGCAAGGCTTTGGCTAAGACAGGCTCTTTACCTTCGTGCCAAAATGCCATTGTTGATCAGGTAATGAATAACATACTGGATTAATCTGAGTGGTAGCTTGGGAGGTAACCTATAGATTTCAGTGAATAAAGATCTACCACCCAGCTATCCATTTTCATCTTGTTCTTTGCCCACTACTGTCTCCTACATTTACTTTAGGTCTTCCTGTACTCAAAGTTTTGCCTCATCATGTCATTTTTTAAAACTCAGGCTATGGAATGAACAGTTTTCTAACATTATGCTGCTGCTTTGCTTTGCAACCTTGAGAAAGTTACCTAAGTTCTTTGTTCCTCAGTTTTCTTCTCTCTTAAATGGGAATAAAAATTAGACCTACACTTCAGGTTTTTTGCGAGGATTAAATAGGATAGCAATGTATAATGCTTAGAACACTGTCTGGCATAAAGTAAGCACTTAATGGATGATAAATGATGTCATTATAGGTTTGTCAAGAGCAGAAGAGAGCAGCCAGGTGTCAGAGTGATCTATTAGCACAATAATCCAACAGGGAAGTAGAGTCAAGCCTTCAATCACTTACTGCACTTGTGTAAGGAAAGAAGCTAAAGGAGAAGAAAGCACTGGCTGCCTCCCTCAATGTTCCATTTTTTTCCTGTGGAGCAGTGCTAAGTCGGTGGATAAGAGCAGATATTGATCTCACTGTGGAAAGACTCCAGAATAAAAGTTCCCTTCTATTTTATGGCCCGGGGCGGGGGGGGGGGAGCAGAATGAGAGAGCAGGGGGAGGGCTAGGAGTGGAAAAGTACTGAAATACTGAGTCAGAATACAGAAAAACGTCTTCAAGATCCAACCACCTCCCATAAGGTAGAGCAGACTTACTGGTCGAGAGAGAGGCCTCCAAATGGAAAAACCCAGCCTGAGAAGGTAGGTATGCATAAAAGTGTGTCCAGCTGAGGGAGAGGGAAAGCCCAAACCTGGGACTGTAGTTCCCTTCAGATACTGTAGCAACCAGCTGTGCTCCAAGTCTGGCATGGGGAGGGTGGCTTCCTTCATGACATCTGCAGGGTAAAGCCTTTGTCATTGCCTGTGGTGGAGCCACAAAGATTAAAGTAGGATTCTGGCCAGGAGCCATATTTATCCTGTTATTAATATTCACATATGCACACTCATATGCACACACACACTCCATTTGTAACAATTTAGATGCTGCTGAGATTTTCAGGAAGAGAAAGTGTGTTGCTTCACACAACTAATTTAAAAAAATAAATCTTAATATTTCTGGCCTCTAAGATTGTTTTCTCCTGCAACTCTCTAAATTATGATAAAATATACATAACGTGTAAGTTACCACCTTAACCATGTTTAAGTATATCATTGTTCTGTACTGCAAAACATATTCTCACCGTTGTGCAACCAATCTCCAGAACTCTCTTCCTCTTCCAAAACTCAGACTCTGTACCCGCTAAACAACTCCCCAGTGCTCCTCTCTTCCCTACAACCTTTTGAACACTACCTCCTAGTCCCCCTGGTTGTTCCACTTCAACTTATTGTTACCCCTATTATGTGGAACAGTTTTTCCTCTTTATCATTCCTAAAGTCAAACTTGGAATCTCAAACTTCTCCTGTTATTCTGCAAAACAAAGTCCCAGTTCTCCACCCCCACAGTTAGTGGGACACATCTCCTTCGAAGGGACATAAGCAACCACTTCCAATGTTGAGTATCCCCTGCAGAGTCCTGGCTACCCATTCTAAGTGGCTGAGCAATCTTTCCAAGCATAAATGATACTTGCCCCACACAACTGCAAGAAACAAAATTTCTGTTATTTCACTATAAAATTATAGAGACAAGGAATTCAGTGAAAAGGAAAGAGTAATGCCTTTACAACCACACTTCAGGAACAATATCTAAGACCTGATATCACATTTTCAAATGGATTTTTTTTCTGGATTTTTAGGTGATGTGTTGACATTCTTAGATTCTCACGTGGAATGTAACATTGGCTGGTTGGAGCCTCTTCTGGAAAGAGTTTATTTAAGTAGAAAAAAAGTAGCATGTCCAGTAATTGAAGTCATCAATGATAAGGATATGAGGTAATACTGTCATGTTCTACAAGATACTTCTAAGTGAGTCTTTAGCCAGCAACAACAGGAAGTACTGGTCATACTCCTCATGGGTGCATTTTTGCAAACCTAAAAAATACACAGTGTATCAATTTAAATAAATAGAAATGCATGGTAGATATCTTAGGATCAGTGTGGGAAAATCTGATTATATGATTATCATAAATTCATAACCCTTAACACCATTGTCCACTTCTTTCCCCTTTCTATTCAACTGAACTGAAAAATATTTATGTTTCTTAAGATGAGATTTTTTTTTGTGGTAAAAAAAATTATGCCTGTGAGTTGGGTTTTTTCCCCTCAAAATGGCTATAATATTATTCAACTTAAAAATAAGCAAGATAGCCAATGGGTCACTAAAGTAAATTGTACTTAAAATTTTCTTGAAATGGCTTTTAAAAGTTTGTGATGATCTAAAATCATCTACAGAAACACTTACTGTATTCATTACACAAGACATGGCGTTAGGTTGGTTAAGTATACACGTATGATCTCAGGTAGCACTTTTCGTTTTTCCCTGGACTAGTTACATGACAGTGGACAACTTTCAAAGAGGTATCTTTGTGTGGCCCATGAACTTTGGTTGGAGAACAATTCCTCCAGATGTTGTTGCAAAAAACAAGATCAAAGAAACTGACATAATAAGGTAAGTGTGTGAAATTTAAGATTAGAAAGCAGTCATGTGTCTTTTTCTAAAGATATAGGTAGCAATAACACAAAAGAAGCATGTCCTGTCATTCTATAGGACATTGAGAATTACATTTGTAGCCCTGGTCAGGTAGCTTTATTGGTTAAAGCATCATCCCAATATGCCAAGGTTGTGAGTTCAATCCCCAGTTGGGGCACACACAAAAATCAACCAATGAATGCATAAACAAGTAAAACAACAGACAGATGTTTCTCTCTCTCATTCTTTCCCTTTCTCTCTCTCTAAAGTCAATCATATAAAATTAAAAAGGCCCTGGCTGGTGTAGCTCAGTGGATTGAGTGCGAACCAGACAATTGAGGTTCGATTCCCAGTTGGGGCACATGCCTGGGTTGCGGGCCGGTTCCCAGAAGGGGACCCACTAGAGGCAACCATACATTGATATTTCTCTCCCTCTCTCCTTCTTGTCCCCTCTAAAGATAAATAAAATCTTTAAAAAACAGTAAAAAAGAAATAAAATAAAATAAAATAAAAAAGATTTGCAGTTGTAGCCAACAGATTACCAAAGTAAACAAAATTTTCCAAAGAAATTAATTTCTGACTACCAAAGCTCATTTTTTAAACAGTCAATTGCACCCTAGTCAGCCCTGAATGTAGAGAAATTCATGAACATGATTTTTGTTCTCTGGGATTTACAACTTAAAAGAACAGTAAGCTAGATGAGTATGCTGCATAAATGCTATATAAACATACAGAATATTAAAATCAACATGAGTAAAAATTAAGAGAGTAAATAATAGTAATAGAAGTATCATGATAATAATAGCTACTGTTAAGATTTTTTTTGAGTCTAGTCTTACTCTTTCCATGGGAGGGGTGCCAACTTCTGTAAATGAGTTAGTAAATAGACACAGAAGCTGGATATGAATTAAAATTGAGGCTTTATTGCTGGAGAAGCTGGATTGAAAAACAGAATTTATACCTGAAGCCAAAGTGGAGGCTTCCTGACACTTCCCCCAAGGAGACCTTAGGGACAAGCAGGCCATCAGCCTCAGGCTGTGCGGTGGGAGCCCTGAGCTTTCCCTGTTGCAGAAGGAACCTATGTGAACTCCAGGCAGCAAGTTCCCAGAGAAAGCCCAAGACCAGTCCATGCACCGCAGCATGCTTTCCTTGAGCTTATAATCCTTAAGAAAACACACGCATCCCTTGCCAGGTGTGTGCTTTCAGGATTCACATTCCTAGCCAGTGAAACAGGAGTACTGTATTCACAAGCTCTATGTGTTTAACCCAGTCTATAACCGTAGGAGAGAGGTGGTAGTATCTCCATTATAGAGATGAGAAAAGAAAGATTTAGAAGAGTTAGGTAACTTTTCTAGGGAGATATGGACATTAATAGAAGAAATTAGGATTCATACCTGGGTATGATCTGCCTGACTTTAACGCTCTTGCTCTGATTCTGCTCCTGAAGAACTTCTTTGCCTTTTTCAGACTCCCATTTTGAGGGTCAGTGTAGTGACAGAGTTCAATTATATTTAGCACAATATTAGGAAGAGACTGTATTGGGAATAATCTGGGATACAGACAATCCATGTTCCAGGCCCCACCTTTGCTGACGCCAGCTAAGCTGCACCAGCATGAACCGGGGAACTCGTCCCTTAGGTGCTGTTTGTGACTCGGTTCCAAGACCTCACACATGGTGGCCATTCTGAAACGCTCCCCAAGTCCATCACAACTGTACAGAGCATCTATGCTAAAAATCAAGGTCCCATGACATGCAAGTGTGAAAAACCAAACTTTTCTTTTTGTAGGTGCCCTGTCATGGCAGGTGGATTATTTTCAATTGATAAAAATTACTTTTTTGAGCTTGGAACATATGACCCTGGACTTGATGTTTGGGGTGGAGAAAATATGGAGCTGTCATTCAAGGTATTACCAAGGGTTTCTCAAATTCTATTTCCAATTAAGACTTTATCATTTTTAATGGTTTCTTTTTACTAATACAATCAGATATGTTATTGCCTCTGGAAGAAAATTTCACAGAAATTTTAGGGCCTCTAGATTAATGTTTTCATATCCAAGATTGAATTTGGAAGAATCAATAGCACTCATGAAATGTATGAGAGTTCCCTAATATTTCACAGCACTGTTTCTGCATCCGAATATGAGGGAAATAATTGTCTGCCATTCAATGTAAACACTGTAGGAATCATACTTAATATAAAATAACTCTCCTAGAACATTTTTCTAATACATTAGAAGTTATTAAATCATTCATTGATGGCTCATCTTGGAGAGCACAAGTGACAGAAGTACAAAAAGTGACCCCAGGGCATGCCACCAAAGGCCACAGTGCAGCAACTCTGGGTAATTATACAACCATTGATTAATATATAAGGAAGCCATGGCAACAACCTTAGTAAAGAGCATCCAAAAAGCAACTGTTTTCCTAGGAAGCGGTGTGACATATAATAAAAAAGGATAGTACTTTGAACTCCTGAACAAGAAGAATGGTTTTTGAGTTGTGTTTAAAAAAACGTAAATATATACTCCTCTCCCTGATTCAACTAAAGCAGGAACTCCTTTACATTTTGAAATTCTGTGAGGATTTCTTTAGGAAAAAGAAATTTACATTGCATGGAAGGGGAGGAAAAAAGTATATTTAATCCTGAAATGGTCCACAGCAATATACAGAAATAAATAAATGTTGAGTCTAATTTTCTATTGAAGATTTTAGAAAGTGAGACAACTACTTCACACAAGGTGGAGGAGGGGGGTTGTCATGTGGTTTCTTGCCATTAATTGTCTTTAATTTGTGGACAGTGATTTGATGATTGATGCCTGTGATTAAACTGTTCTAGGTATGGATGTGCGGTGGTGAAATTGAGATCGTTCCCTGTTCCAGAGTGGGCCACATATTCCGAAATGACAATCCGTATTCCTTCCCCAAAGACCGGATGAAGACAGTGGAACGCAACTTAGTGCGGGTGGCTGAGGTCTGGCTTGATGAGTACAAGGAGCTGTTCTACGGCCATGGGGATCACCTCATAGACCAAGGCCTTGATGTCGGAAACCTCACCCAGCAACGAGAACTTCGAAAGAAACTAAAGTGCAAAAGTTTCAAATGGTACTTGGAAAATGTTTTTCCTGACTTGAAGGCTCCCATTGTGAGGGCTTGTGGTGTGGTAAGTTCAAGCAGCAATTTAAAGTCTGACTCCATAAAAATAAAGTGCCAAAACACTTTTGAAAATGTGTGGGAAGGAATAATATTATTACATTATAAATAAATAGCAAGTATGAGTGCAGATGAGACAAAACAGAGTTGAGGAGTAAATAAAGGTAAATTTGAGGAAGGCTTCCTCAACAGGCAGCCATGTTGATGATTAATTCAGCAAATACCTACTGAGTATCAATAAACCAAGCAATATTTCAAAACTGGGTAATAGAAGGATGAATAATGTAGGCTTGACCTCTTCTTTGTGAGGCCCAAAGTTGAAAATAGAAAAAAATTATAAACAAACAAGCAAATGAAGTATAAATAAATATAATAGCTCTCATTTAGGGAATCAGCCACAAATGAAAAGTCTTCTAAGTTTGAGTGGTCAACTCTGAGGAAATGGTGAAGGCTGGTCCTGAAAGTCCATCCGTCAGCCAAGCTCTAAAGAAGGGTAGAGGGTACACTTGTGCAGAAACTCTAAGACAGGCGTCTGTCTGAGGCATTCAAGAACTGGGAAAAGATGAATGTTGTTGTCAGGGTGGGAAGGAGGAAAGAATGGTAGCCGATGAAATTGAAAAGACAGGACAGAATCAGATTATTTACACCCTTGTAGGCAGAGTAAGAATTCTTCCTTCCTTCCTTCCTTCCTTCCTTCCTTCCTTCCTTCCTTCCTTCCTTCCTTCCTTCTCTTTTTCCTTCCTTCCCTCCTTCCTCCCCCACCCCTTCCTTTTCTTCTGAATGTAATGGTAAGTTATTGAGTAGGGTTAAGTAATGGGATGACATGATTTAATCAGAGTTTGATAGGTTTCCAACATGGGTTGAAAATAACAAATTGTTTGACAATAGCAAAGAAAATTCCAAGGCACAATGTAATGTACCGAAGGGAAGAAACCAAACTAGATAGATTGGATAGAGTACGAAGCTAAGAAAAAAATCAAGGAAGAGGGAAAACTGAAAGCCAACTTTTTCCAGTTCTTCCTAGAAAGTAGACTTTGCAATCCAATCACTCTCTTCCCAGTAAATTCCCTGATGACAAGGACTTAATAAAGCCATTCTCCTGGTTGGTATAGGGAGATCCTGGAAGAATTTGAAAGAGAGGAAACTAGTCTGAAAATTTGCTCTGCTTTTATAAAATTCAACTGACAAATGGGTACATATGACTTGTTTGTATGTACTATAATATTTTATAAAATTGCCATCTCTATAGATCCAAATAGAATAGCACTACTTGAGGTGGTTCAATCCGATGTTTTCTCTTAGAGAAATCATTAGGAAGAATGACCTGGATTTATACACTATTCAAATGGTATGTCTGGCTCTCACTGGTGTGGCTCAGTTGGTTGGGCTTTGTGCTGCAGAGCAAAAGGTTGCTAGTTCGATTCCCAGTCAGGGTGCATGCCTGGCTTGTTGGTTCAGTCCCTGGTTGGGGCACACATGAAGGGAAAACGGTGGAAGTTTCTCTCTCACACTGATGTTTCTTTTCCTTTCCTTCTCCTTCCCTTACCTTCTCTCTAAAAACAAATAAATAAATAAAATTTAAAAGTGTTATGTCTGTAAAATAAATTTATATTTTTAATATGTCTTGAGAACGAAAGAAAAAAATGCCACCATAGTCATTTTTCTGGTTTTAACAACACAAAATCTCAGCAAGAGCAGTACTGAACTTTAACCACCAGAGGGAACTAAAAAACTGTCTTTTGCCTCCTCTGCAAGGCTGCTTCGTTTGCCTGCCTACAAAAGTTTTTAAGAACTCTCCTAATGAAACAGCCATCTGCTGATACGGGAGTTATTGTATATCAAATGCAAAAAAAAAAATCTAAATGATGTTACCAAGTTGTTTTTCTTCTATTTTTCCTCACTATTTGTCATTTTTCTTAGACAAATTTTAATAAAGATGCCATTTGCTTCCCTCTGAAGCAACCAGTAGGGAGCATTATTACCATTTAAAAAAAAATAGGACCTTTCTCCAAGCAATGCAGAGTAAGATTAACTAGACCTTTATTTTGGATAGACGATCTTGAAAAGTTCCAAGAAAATGGACTCACAACTTTTGTTACTTGCTTGACATTTTCCCTTCTTTCAACCTATATATTTAGGAATTAAATCCAGTGAAGTTATTTTTAAAAAATCAGAACAAACCATTTCTTATTAAAATGAAAATAGTTGCCATAAATAAAATAACCTCACCAATAATGTGTATTTATATTGGATAAAACTCTTAGCAAATGGCCTATAGCTGAATGCGTAACAATTCTGTGATAAACTATGGGAGTAACTCCCATTACTAAATTAGGCAGTAAAATAATTCAAAATGAAAAGTTCAAAATTGATATACTACTTGATTTTCTAACCAAGAGAGATTTAAATGATTTGTCATAAAATCATGTATACAATTCTTTAAAAATAACATAAATACTCCATATTAAAAGTCATTCCTAATGAATACACAGTAAGAGTTTATTAGCACTTCATAGACTTTGTTGTGAAGAAAAGCAGAGTCTCCAGGAAACTTCTCCAGTAATCTCTGATAAGAGGATAAGAGGGAAGGGAAACAGATCGTCGGGTGCAGTGGGGAAGGGGGGCAAAGCTGGAAAAGATTTCGCTTACCTTTCATTGTTGGAAGAAGAAATTATACAAAATAAATACAAAGAAATCTGTTGAACCCGGCGTTTCCAAATACTGTTCCGGGCAATGTTATTAGTTGTGCTGCCAAAAATAGGAATCCTTGGTCAAATGCAGTGGGCAACCACTCGTACGAATTTCCTCTCAGAGCAGCAAGCCGAACATGAACGTACTGAAGGCTCTGGGAAGTTCTGGAGGAAAACCACCTGTGCAGCTGCATGGCAGCCAGTTTTGTCAAAGCCAGAATATTTTCTAAACAATCCACGAGTACAGGGGTTCATATTTATCTCTGTTAAGATCCAAAGAGCCGTTGAGAAAGCACTTCCTTTCTTTAGTCTCCAGGATTATTCTACCTTCATGCATCTCTCTTAACTCTCTTCTCTGAAGTTCACAGTGGTTGATTCCTTCTGTGCATTGTGACTGCTCCCATTTACTGATGGTGGATGGTTTTCTCCATTTTTGCCATTTTAAAGTGTGAATAGGGCTTTCTTTGAGGGTTCCCAACAGAGTTCCTCTCCTTCTAGAATGGTATTTGCATTCCAGCTATCCCAGAACTAACCAACTTGGTACTGTTTTGACATTGTGTCTGTGTCTTGAGGGTCTATCAGGGTCCATATGCGACACAAGTAGTGTAAATGTGCGTCTCAAACCCAAAGGAAGGTCACTGTAAGGTTTTAGCCCAGGCAAAATCTAGCCCCCCTGTGGTCTTCCTGTGCCTCCCTGTTCACTCCCTTAATGGGTAAATTGTTTTCCCAGGACACCACTCCACTGAGGGTCTTGCTCTAGTTTTTAATCTTCATGTGGAAGACCACAGTTCTACCTCTCTGCCCTATCCATGGCCAAATTTTCTCCTATCCTTAAAACGTCGGTCCCTTACTTACATTATTTGCAGTTTTTCCACTTGCTTTTAGTTTTGGGTTTTTTTTTTAAAACTCTGCCCTTTCTGGTCCCTTACTTTCTGGCCAGCTTACTTTCTGGCCCCTTACTTTCTGGCCAACTAAGCTATGCGTGTAAAAGTGAGGACAACCCACTGAGCACTGAGTTAAGAACACTGGCAATTCTGCGAGCTACACAGTCTGCATCCCAAGCACCCCAGAGTTCAAACTCTGTGCTTGGCACCTGGAACTGGAAAGCACACTGACAGTGTCCCTGGCAACTAGCCCTTCACTGCCTCCCACGTCAGCAGGCTTTCCAGAGTAGAAACATGTTTCTATGCAGCATTTCTATGCATTGGAGAAGTCTAAATTGCAGTATTGACCCACCATCTTGTTAGCCCTGCCCAGGATATCAAAGGGAGCAAGATAATCAACATCTTTCTGCATTAAATGGTGACTTATAGAAAGCTGCCTCCATATTTGACCCTGCAAATCCATTAAAAATCTGGGGGCCTGCCAGGAACTGCCTTTAAGCTTGGCTCTGTATTAGCTTTCGTGACTTTCCTGTAATCAATTGTAGCTTGCCTGAGTCATTAGGAAGATTCTGACAGAGAATCAGCTGGAAATCTGCTGTTCTTGAAGGACTCAATTTATCTATGATTTACTACCTAAGCAGTCAGATAGTTTGGAGGGGTTAGCCTGGCAAGAGAGCCTTGTAACTCTTGGTTTGATTAAATTGTAAGTATATGCAATGACTTTTAATATATGCATCAAACTTGAGCCAAGAAAATAACTACTTCCCATGCCACCTTTTGCTCATTCCCTGTTCAGCATTCCAGGCAAGGGTTAATTAAAAGCTTCTGTTTGTTGGCTCGGTGGCTATATCACAGGCCTAAATTGACAGATTGAAGCTGTACTTTAGCAAGATCACATTATGTCTCTGTTAGAGATAGCAACCACTAAAATCCTATAGTGCTAAGTACTGCTAAGCTATTAGCTATCATTTAACCTTATTGTAGTTTCATATTCTGTGTTTTCTGAATGTCTTGTTCCAATTTAAAATATTTTTTCTTAATGCACATCGTATATTTTGCTTCCTAGCTTATTAACGTGGCCTTGGGAAAGTGCATTTCCATTGAGAACACCACAGCCACTCTGGGAGAGTGTGACGGGACCAGCGAGGTAGGCTGAGCTGGGGTCTCGCTCTCACAGCAGGTGCAGTCGATGACCCTGGAGTAGTTGATGAGTGGAAGGTGTGACACAGTCATCAGATCCTTAGAAATTTATTTTTTCCTATAGAAACAATAGTTAATTTTTATATAATCACCAGGGTGGTGATGGGAAACTCCACCACTAAATGTAAAAATGTGGGTACTGAAGTCAGCCTGCCCGGAGCACAGTTTCTGGCTTCATCACTTGCAAAGAGTGTTAATTGTGTAAGTCTCTTAACCATTGGGGAAATGGCGGTGATAAGAGTGCCTGTCCTAAAGCGCGTGTGAGGATTGAATTAGGCAATATTTTGAAGGATGTAGAATAATACCTAACACTTCATGCTCCACAAATGTTCACTACTATAACAGAAACCAAAACAAGTGAAAAATAACATATTACATATAAAGATAAAGTAATAAAAAAAGACAAGACATATTTTTAAAGAATTTTGAGCCTATATGCACAGAAAAATGGACAGGGGTGAATACCCACCATGATCTGCCCAGTGAGGAATTTATGATCAGATCACCCTGTAATTATTTCCCATAAAACCCCTTTTTCTTTCACATTCTCAAAATTAATGTGCCCACAAATCACCTGAGGAATTTGCTATGATGCGGATTCTGATTCAAAATGTCCATGGCGAGGCTGAGACTCAGCATTCCCAACTAGCCCCCAGGTGATGCAGCTGAAGGTCCAGGGGGCACCCTGCCTGTGCAGAGGTCACACTTGGACACTTGGTAATCCAAGTTAAATCTCAGTTACATCCCAAATACTTCAGTAGATAAGACCATTTAGGATGATTTTACCAGCAGCCTATTTTTTCCTAATATGCTTATATTGGTATAAAACAACCATTTCCCACAGACCTGAACCTTATAGTATACCAAAGAGGCAGATAGTACTAGATTGTAAATAACTGGAGAAAATACACAAAAATTGACAAGTGGTTCCATTCCCTGAATCAGTGTTTATTTTAGACCCTTAGACCTGGTGACTCCCCCAAACCAGACTTCTTCAAGAGCAGTTTCTATGAACTGGGGGCACTCACAGCAGCAACCTGATGACCCCTTGTGCTACCAGCAAAGGAAGATTCTTAACACTCCTTCTAAGAGTCCAATTGTCTAGATAGTATTAAACAAAGAAACATAATAATTTCTGCCAAGGTGGTTTACAGCTGTGACTTTGATCTCCCTGTAGCCCCCGTGGCTCAAGGCCATAATCCTGTGGTGCTCTCACGCTCCAATCCTTCAAGCACCCGCATTGTCTGGGCCTCAGAACACCTGAAAGGGCATTTATTGACATGAATGTACTAACTGTACTAAATTGTATCATTGCAACTAACTAACATACTTGTGTTTTCAGCTCAAAGTGACTTTTCTCCTACTCGTTCTCCCACAGCTACAACAATTTAATTACACCTGGTTAAGACTCATCAAACATGAAGAATGGTGCTTGGCTCCCATCCCTGATAAGGGAGCCCTGAGGCTGCACCCTTGTGACAACAGAAACAAAGGGCTGAAATGGCTGCATAAGTCAACATCAGCCTTCCATTCGGGACTGGTAAGCACAATCTTTGTATCCCTTCTTTACCACAAATCCAACCTTCAAGGAAATGTGACATAAAAGAGCATGGGACAATAAAGACAATGTAAAAGTTCCTACAGAGAGATAAGCATATTTTTTGTAAATCATCAAATTCTTTTTTTCTTTTACAAATTTACTTAAAATCCTTTATTTTAAATGGTAGTCACCAGATTTAGTTAGTTATGTAGTTCTCATCATCTGATTCTAAAAGTTATTTGCTTCAGCCAATTAACAATGTCAAAAGGCAAGCTTATGGGTGAGAATTGGTTTGCATTGTTTACCGGAAAACCTTATAGGGAGAGTACATGGGGAAAGCAAGAAGCAGTGTGCTCCCCGCCAGCCCTGCATTTCAGTATGCAGCTGCATGCACATTCTGCCTCTTGCCAACAGGAACGCGTCTCGCGCCCTCAATTTCCAGAGGCCTGGGCTCTCTGGGGATGCTGGAGTCAGCTCCCACCAGCCCACCAGGGACACTTGCAGTGCTACTGCTTTGGCAACTTGAAAGAGGCCATGATGGGAATATTTATATCCAAGCTACAAGTCAGGGGGCATTTTTCCAGAGGTCCAGTGATTAATATGTACCAGAATACCCCTGTAATACCCCATTCACACAAAGTCCTCTCCGCTTTTCCCAATTCTATTTTAACAGGGTACAAAGTCAGAAGCATTCATATAGGATCTTGGAGTGGCAGAAATACTGTCAGGCCTACCTTCTCAAATCTTCCACTATCTCAGTAGGAGGTAGCCACAAATACACTAAATGCGTTGAGATAGGAGACCATCCTTTTGCTCAGGGCTGGCCCCAAAGTAAGCACGCTGTTTTACTTGGAGTGCCTCCATCCCTTTTGATATCGCAGCCAGTGACTATTCTCTTCAGGATACTTTTCTTCCTTCCCAGGGTCAAAATCAGGGCCTGAGCCACACATTCTCCAGTTTACCTCCCTTTTAATTTTCTCTGTTACATTTTAATCCCTCCTGAACATTTTTTTTCTCTTTAATGACAATGGTTATTATTGAGTTATTTTTAAAAATGAGGAATTACTAGTGTATAAACTGCTATTTTTATGTTATATAGCGTTAGAAAATTCTAGAACTACATACCAAATAAATTACATCTTACCTCTTGCTTCCCTAACTCTGTGCCAAAGGAGGGAAGGGGCAAAGGAGCAAGAAAAAGAAGGATGGGAGAGAGAGGATGAAGGAAAGGGGGAAAAGAGAGAGAGAGAATGTAAGAAGGAGAACAAAATCTTTATCTCCAGAAGTGAATCTGAAAATAGAAAATATTTTAGGCTGGTGAGAAAAGATTTAGAAGGAGGTCATCCTTAAATCACATAGGGCTATTTCCCAACTGGGTTGGCCCCACTCAGAAATTTAAGGCTTATTAGTGGATTCATTTTATATGTGAATCCTCACCCAAGAATATGTCCATTGATTTTAGATAGAGAGAAGGGGAGGAAGAGAGAGTGAGAGAGAAAGAGAGAGAGAGAGATCACTGTGAGGAAGGAGACACATAGATCAGCCACTTCCCCGTACATGCCACAGGATCAAACTTGCAACCCAGATATGTGCCCTGACTGGGGGTTGAACCCGCAACCTTTTGGTGCATGGGATAATGCTCCAATCAACTGAGCCACCTGGCCAGGGCTAGCTGATTTTTATGTAGGTTTAATTTCAGTCTCCTGAAATGGTAAGCCAATTTGTGAAGAAGGGGATTTAATTAAGATGGCAAAAAATAGAAAGCTATTCTGCTACCTTGTTTGTGCCTATGACTCGTAACACAGTACATAGCTCCCTTCCGCCTTGGGTTCCCCATCTCAGGCTGCTAGATGTCATGGAGATGAGTATCTTGAAAATTGTCATTCTTCTTTTTTTAGTATTTTGGTAGTTTTCATACTTAACCTTCTAAGTCCCCCAAGACATGAAAGTCTTAAAAAACAAAAGAAGTGGAAAATAAGACTTTAACTGGCAGAAGCATCTCTCTCCTTTCAGAAAGTGTTAGGAGTCAGGAGCCTCATGGAAGGAGGAATGGTAATAGTGAGCTCGACTCTGGACACCAGTGAGCTATTCAAGTTACACATTTATTAATCAGCACTTAAAAGATGTTCTCTAGGTGAGCCTTCCCCAAATGCTCCAGGTTATGGCCGCATAAAAGTGAATAGTTTCATGAGTGGCTTCTAGGATTTGGGAAATATAACACCTCTCCACCACTAGTTCTCATATCAAGTGCCTTTGGGTTGGGGACCAGTTATTTAGTTACCTCTTTACAATCCACCAGCAGAATATTGTAGATAATCCATAATAATTTTGCTCAAGTCTAATTCCTCCACAAAAATCTTGAGCTTATACAAGCACCAGATTTCCAAAGTTCCACAATGGAGTTTGCTATGTTGCGGAGTCTGATTCAACATGTCCATGGCGGGGCTGAGACCCAGCATTCCCAACTAGCTCCCAGGTGATGCGGCTGATGGTCTAGGAGCCCCCTTTCTGTGCAGAGGTCACACTTGGTAATCTAAGTTTAAGTTAAATCTCAGTTACATCCTGAATGCTCCAATAGATAAAAGCATTTAGAATGATTTTACCAGAGGTCTATTTTTTTCTAACATATTTTTTGTAGGAATATCTGTAAAATAAATTATTAAGTCCTCCCATTTGATAATATTCTTAAAGTATTACTATATATATAGTATATATATATATATATATATATATATATATATATAATATCCAGAACACCTCTAGTGGTGGAGAGGTGTTATNATATAAAATTATCTTTGTCATAGTCCTGGATAATTGAGAAGTGTGATAAGTGAAAAGGCGAAAGATTTATATGATCTGAAGAGAAACCAGAGTATTGAGAAGTGTGATAAGTGAAAAAAATTACAAAGTTATAAGCAAGTTCTAAGTAGGTTATTGACCATTTCTAGGATATCAATAAATATTAAGTAATAATAGAGCCCTGAAGTACCTTTGATGTTTTTCCTGATTGCATTTGAATTTTCTGGATATCAGGCATTATGTACTCAGAGATTATGATGGGGAGCTTGTAAATTAAATACATCATTTTTCTAGCACTTTGTATTTCAAATTTGCATTCTAAGGCATGGATTTAATTAAGAAATGAACTAACTCACTATTTGTCATGGTTTGTGTTTTTTTCTTCCTTACCATCAGTGAGGGACCATCATCCATCAAATATAGCAAATGCCATCTGGTAATATTTTCTTTAAATAATATAGTAATCAGCCATATGATCAGAAAATTCATCTTTGAAGTGTGAGAACTTATCTTGAGAGAGAGACAAAATTAATAGTGTCTAAAGCCTGTGTTTATGTTATGAATTTAGTTAGGATAATTCCTAAATAATCAAAAATGTAAATACCTATTTTTTATGGGTTTCCATTTCTTTACATCTCAGTGGTCAAATTCAGTCTGTGGCTCATTCCCAGATGACCTTTCTCTGCAGGTAAATCACATTGTTTTTGCAAACTATCATCAGTTATTATGCTTGGAAGGAAATTTTTCTCAGAAGACCCTGAAAGTTGCTGCTTGTGACCCAAAGAAGCCATATCAGAAGTGGAAATTTGAAAAATATTTTGAAGACTGAAGAGGCACTGATGTTTTTGTCTAGTAAGGCCATCAGACACTGTGAAAATGACAGTAAACTCAGTGACTATGTTTCTCCATGGTAATTTAAATTTTCAAAATGAATAACACTTGAATGGAAGATTTTTAAAAATCATAATATTTGAGATACCAAACATTAACTCAGGGAAACAGTCCTACATTGAATTGGAGTCCTTCTCCAGCACCAGGAACCCTTTTGAACTGCCTGCTTCCTGCCCTGGGCTAGTATCAGCCTTCAAGCGTCCCCAAGCAACCCGCCAAGGACCCGCAAATAAAGACAGAAGTACTTGGAGAAGTACAATCATAATCATAATGACTGTGTTGCGTCAAAACCAGCTCTTGTGGCCCAAAAGTAGGTTAAAATCAGTGAGAACCTGGTCCTTTGTTTACTATTTTTTCATCAAAAAATTTATTTTCTATGGCTGGAAGACCTCATAAACACACAGCTATCACCTTGGTGAAAATCCCCAGACTACATGCAGGTTTACCTTACAGTGTGAGATAGTATTCATATCATACTCCTTGATGGCAGGATTTTATCTGGATTGCTACATAGTGCTTTTTACCAAGATGAGTCAATGGAAAATTTTTTAATTGGGGAGTCAAACACTTATTCCATTCTAGATGTGGACATTGTTTCAGTTTATTTTGTGCTTTTTAAAACTACACTTAAAAAGTCATATTAGTAACTTCGTAGATTCACATGAATATTAAGAAGGAAACAAAAAAGGCAAAGTAAAAGAGGCTTGATCACAACACATTGTGGTAACCCAAAATACATTTAATCCCCGAACATGCTAATGCAGGTCCAAGTAAGTGGAGTTGAAACAAAGGAGAACTAGAGCACGCAGAAATATTAAGATTCTATTATATAAAATACTGTCTTAAATATGGCAGCATTTAGAAGATAAATATGCTAAAAATGGGCTGCAATGATTTTTAAAAAGAAATAAAGTGAAGAAAACAATAAAAGAGGAAGAGAATGAGGTAAGCAATCCTCAGAAAAAGGGGTAAGAAAATGCTTTACTCATGGCAAAAGTAATAGAGGATTTGCCACCTTGATGAACAGGGTGGATAATAAAGCCTCAGATAAGGAGCTAAGGATAACACTGGGGAAAGTCCAATATTCCTTTGATTCGAACTGAGCCCCCAATCCCTGGCATGTCAACATTTAGGCACATCAGAGAAGATCTTAGAAATCCTGATACCCTTCACCTTCATGCTGATAAGAAAATTGATGCCTAGCTGACGAGTTACCCATCTGAAATCCCAGGCTGGTTAGTGAGAGAATCAGGATTAGAACGTGAATCTCCAGAGGCAAGGCTCATTCTATTGCCCCACGCACTGGCCTGAACAAATCTTTTCCACAGCATTTCTCTGAAAGAGATACATAAGCCATTTTGCTTGAGTTGGGTCCTGGAGGGTGATCATACTATATGCCTGTTAATATCTTAAAAAAAAAAAAAAACTTTGTTCAGCTGAGCTGATGATAAACCTGGGCATCTTTAGTTCTGTCTTTCAATTTAAAGTTTATTTTTAATTCCCAGTTAATTCCACAAGAGCAGAGCAATAAAACAAGAATCAGAAGGGGGAAAGTTTTGCTTTTTTACATTATATTTGGGGTGCATTTTACAAATAATTGACATTGCAGATGAGATCAGAGAATGACTAGATTATGAGACAACTCTTTCCACACAGAGCCATGCAGCGGATAAAACACAAGGCGGTTGCCAAACGCCTTACTGAACTGCTGACTGAACTGAGTATGCTGAGTGCTGAGTGCAATTCTTCATGAGCAGAGCAATGTTGCAGGTTTATTTTCCCCCAGTCTAAAGACTCTATTGTTATACCAAAAACTCCAACTCTGTTCAGAAAAAGGTGAACTATGTTTTGGATACACTTCACTTTGGGTATAAGAGCAGAAGAAATTTGAATGTTTTTCTCAAAAGACCTTCTTATAGTCTGTTCAGTGTATGTTCTTCCTGACTTTACCTTGACATGTGCACTATATGAAGATATATTTGAATCTGTATTGTCAATATAACAAAGGATTGTTTTCATACATCACATAGTTATTCTTGGGTAGAATTTTGAAAACAGCTTTTAGCATGTATTTGCTCAGTTATTCTATGAAGCAAAATAAATAATCACTAGTTAAGAATTTTATAGGCCTAAGCTTAACAGTCTTGACTAGTTGTAAAATCTACTACCAAGAGTTTTCTTTAGCATTGTGCTCTAAATTTTGTTTTCATAAGACTGCAATAAAGATACGAAGGCCTCCAGGTCTTCTGGTACTTCTAATAAGAAATCTTTGGATGGGGCACCTTAGGGTCCTCACCAGCCCTGATTTTTTCCTTAGAGGGCTGTGTTATTGGGTGCTTCACAGTTTTCCCTCAATTGGCTTGACTTATTGCCCTTCTTAGAGAAATGTCTATGTGTCTCATCAACTTAAACACAAGTGTGGTTATGTTAATATTTAACAGAACTCATTTGATGAAAAACTAACTTACCAAACCATCTGAGTGCTTCTGAGCCTTTCAGTTTGCACAACTCTTCCTCTTTTTCAACAACTACCCAAAGCTTCCACCCTCCTCTCTCCGAAGGATGGCACAGCTGTTGTTGGTACAACTGTGTTCTATCACCAGCATTGAGTGTCCTGAATTCTGCTTGCTGACATTCAATCAGCCGTCACTCACCAGGCCAAATCCACCATGTGTCATGGTTGCAATGCAGTGTCAGCTTCTCCACACTAATCTGAAAACATTATTTAGATATTTAAACACCTTGCTTCCAATAGGGATTATAGAGGGGCAAAGGCATAGTTATAACACAGAAATTCAATTCCCCTAGTCAACTTTGATTTCATGAATGGCTTAGAATGGTTTCCAAGGGGCTCTTCTGCAAGAGAATGGGGTTGAGGAACACCAAATAGTACCATCTTTATTTGTTTTAGCATCTTTAGTGTAATTTCCATGTTCAAACACAGGAAATAAATTATGCCTCAGATGAAGACCCCAATATCTTGGATTAAAGCAAGGAAATGACAAGGAGGAAAGAGAAAAAATGGGAACGAATTATCATTAAGCATCTACTGTGTGCTTGGTGGCACAGTTTTCACCCCATCTCACTGTAGTGCACAACTCAGTGAGGTGGGTCTGGTTCTCCTCATCATGCAGATAAGAGGATGGCTAGGAGGAATTGTCTAGTGTCATCTCATCATCTCACTTGTGGGAGATAAGAACCCAGTTTCTATCCTATCTGGATCAAAAAAAAAGAAGAAAAAAGAGGGAGAGTCTACTCCCCCACACCATACTGCTATGATTGTATTTTTCTAAGTAGGCAGTAAGCTCAGTGGGGCTCAGTCAAACTCCGCTGGTTGTGGAGTCAAATCCCTCTTCGTTTTCTCTCAGGGTCGTTGCACAGACAGGAAATAGAAGCCACACCCCTTTCCGTTGTACAACGGAAGTGTAGACTTAAGGAGAGCAATCCCCACGTGCCTTGCGATGGTCGACCTATTGGACTTCATGCTGGAAACAATCTTTCCCATTTCCTGGAACAAATATGAGGGGAAGAAGTGAACATAGAGAGTTTGCTTCTCTGTGAATAATATTACCAACCCTTTCTTCCCCCAACCATTAATCAAAGCTGACAGATCTGAACAGAGGTGGGAAATGAAAAGTTGAGGAATCCTTTAATTAAAACAAGAACCAAGACTTGTAACTTTTCCTTCATTTTGCTGCCACCATAATGCTTTTGCATAGGTTATTCAACAATTGCTGCAAACCCAGATGCCTTGCAAAAAGAACAGGATCACTAACCAAAGCTAATGTAGAAAATATTTATTTTTGGCAAATAGCCATTTTGTGGACAGGTTTGAATAAACCATGTAAAGTATTATATACTCCTGATGAGCTTTGATGGATGGTATGTTAGGTGTTGATGGTGCCTGTGTCTACAAGAAAGGAAATGAAAATTACCATCACGCTAAGCAAACTTACTGTCTCTGTTTTCAACCTAATGAGTCACCTAAGAGTTACCACTCCCATTAGAGTCTCTTTACAAGCTTATGTGAATCTTTGCTTTGCAAAAACACGCATGAAATTCTCATCTTCCAGAAATACAGCAACTTTTAATATGCTTAGTTCCTAATGATGACAAATGTCATCAAATAAGAAATATTTTCTTTTAAAACAGAGGTTTTCTATTTTATTATCAATTGATAGATGTTTTCCAATTTAAGGATATTGGTCATAAATCTCTATGTAAATAAAGCACAGATTGTACTTCACCATTCAAAAACACATCAATCTTTGTAAATATATGTGTATATTTGTGTATATGGACATATACATATATGCACATATATTTATTTATATGCTTATGTATGTATATATGAGTTTGTATATTTTTATTTTTAATTGGGAGATAGTAAAACCAAGAGTTTCTACTTAAAATAAAGAAAATTAAGAAATATTTTTGGATATTTTTAACTCTTTTTAAGTGCACAGCTTTGTCTTCATCTGGCCTTCTGGACAGAAGTGCAGATTAACTCTCACTCCAGTGTTTTTCAGACGTGGAAGGAGTAATCAAATTTTAAATTCAAAATGCCAGTTATTGAAGTTAGGGTTATACACACCTTAGTTCTTCTCTTTCAAACAACTGCCCACAACTGTTGCTAGTTTTATACCTATTAACTGTAAGAGGTGAACATAAAAATAAGAGAATGCAAAGGTCAATATAGTGAATTTTGTTTTTGAAAACATTTGTTAATGGGAGAATTAGGATAAAGGAGTATTTAGAATAAAGAAGTATAAAGGAATTTATAACTAATCTGAACATTTTAAGTACCCAATGTTTCTGCCTCTGACCAACTTAAGTTATTATAAAGAAGGTATCAAACATGTAATGTTTGATTTTTAGGTTTCTACATGCAAATTTAAACTACTTTCCAAATTCATTTCCCAAAAGTTCCCTAACTGACAATTAATTACTACACATTGTCATTTGAGTTTACAATTTGTCATGTATCTGAGTGGTTTCTGCAACTGACTCCCGTCTATGTCATTGCTTATGTGCTGGGTGCATGGCCTGGTCACCTTGTATTCTTCATGAATGGCGTATATGTTTTGGTATTCATATTTATTATGTTACAGTCTGATATTTTAATATTGTTAAATGTTTGCTATAACTTCTGACCTTACTTTTTATAGCCCTTTTTTTCCTATAGAACAATGAAAGTTCAGGCTTTAAAATAAGTGGTTGCCTTTCTCATATTGTCAAACGTATTTCTTCTTTATGATACTCTGGTGCTTCATCTTTTCCCATTATTCTCTACTATTACTTATTTGAAATCTTTTTTCAGTGTCCACTTATCATTTGAAAGTGTTTCAAAAATACTACCCTATGTAAATATGCAGAAACAACTACTATACAAATGTCAGTATAGTTTACATGTATTACCTGATGACTACAAAGATATAGTTTTCAGGTTTTGGAGTAATGCATCTAAAACAA
Organism: Sturnira hondurensis; assembly: GCF_014824575.4. Classification (NCBI taxonomy): domain Eukaryota; kingdom Metazoa; phylum Chordata; class Mammalia; order Chiroptera; family Phyllostomidae; genus Sturnira; species Sturnira hondurensis. Next base: position 56,158,467 of record NW_028076767.1, on the reverse strand, counting down.
TAGCCCAGTTTCTATAAAAGTAATGGGAACTTTTCATGAACATTATGTGGTACCCATTTTAAATTTTCTTGTAACTTCATGTACAATCATTTTAATACTATCTGATATAAATAATACAAATGAATTAAAGTAATATGTTCTCTTGCTTTCTGAAGCAGCATTTATTGATCATATTAATAGTTGCTGATATGCAAGTGTTTTTACCTAATTTTAAAGGGCAGCCAAAGAAAATGAAACCTAGACACCAAAAAGAAGGACACAAACTTTTATTCAGAGTGAGTCAGACACAAAAGTTCTTTAATTTATTTGTTACTAGATAAATAGATAGATAGATTATAGATAGATAGATAGATAGATAGATAGATTCTAACACATTCTGCCTTCAAAGTTAGCACTATATTAAAGGTAAATTTCATATTGACAAAGAAATAGAGCTATTATTAATTCTTATTCACCCAGCAACTAAGGAAAATAGAAAATCATGTAAGAAATATCAGCATTCTCACAGCAAATTAATTCTCCCTCCTGAGGTACCAGAGTCCTTCCAACCCTGAACCTTGAATCACAGAAGTGGTAAACTTTCTTGCGTAGTTAGCAATTTGTACTTTAATGTGTCTCATGTGAGTTTCAAATATGATAATATCCCTCATGGAATCTGAAGCAGACCCTTGTCTTTCCTAGGTTACAAAGAACCAAACAGCCACCCATCAGTGTCATGTTACTAATGGTCACTTAACTCTATGGCCTTAGTGTAAGACAGTGGCATAGGGCAATGCCAAAGAACAGTTTTTCTTTTGCAAGTACATTGCCTCATCCATGAGCAGTAAGTATTTATTCTTTGAATATACCCTGAAAAAGTCTTTGTTGACAAAATCTTTCATGATTGGTTAATCATCTGGTTAAAGAGTACAGAGGTAAAAAGGCCAGCAGTACTATCTATCTGTCTATCATCATCTATCTATCACCTATCTGTCATCTATATGCATGCCCCAGGACAGCTAGTTGCTTGGCCATATCACACGGTCATAGTCCACCACCACATCATCACCTCCCCTGGAATAATTTTAAATGCAAGCTCTGTTGATGGTAGAGTAACAATATGGTCCTGTTCTATGACAGATAACACAGCACTGGGCTTTGAATTTAGATAGAAAATTGCCGGGGTCATCAATAATCCAGAAAATGAAATAGATTGTCCAGATGGACAGATTTAGAGGATCTACACAAACAGGGAATTGTCCTAGTATATCACTTTTCTACCTAAGTTTATCAATAAAGGCCTGATTTTCCTAGCTTTATTTTGAAAATGTGCCTTGTCGAGAATGAAATCTACAGGTTCTACAGATTAAGTATGGCAGAATTTTTATACGATCAAGTTGCAAAGTATTTGTTTGAAAGAATAAAAGGAACACGGGGATCTTAATTCAAAAGCGAGTCTTGTAAACACTAAATAATAGTATGTGATACTATGGAAATATATTATATGACCAGGAAGAATTAAAGAAATTACCATTAAAATGTGTGGGATCTGTTACACATAAATAAGCAATAATCTAAGAAGAGCTAAACTGGGTTTTTTTTTTACAGAATGAAAAAGAAATAAACAAAGGGTTGAATAGTACAATGAAGACTGTATTACATTCAGACAATAAGGAATTGTCTTTTTATTTGCAGGGCCAAAAAATATATCTTTATCTGTAGTGACAGAAAGTACATGGTAATATATATGGAGGCATGAAATAAAAAATTATGAAACTATCTAAGAAATCTACATAAATATAGACTTCATTTTCATAAATATTCAATACATTATTTGACACACTGGTTTGATTAAACTCCATAGGCACAATTTTAAGCATCTTGATTTGGGCTAGGTCCAGTAAATTATATATTCCCAACAACTATCAGAGCTTTCTCACTAAAAATATATACTCACACTCTACTTTGAGAATATTCTAAGTTAATTACTTCCATTTTCATAGTAACTAGTACAGTTATGACTAGAGTTTTTGTGTTTCTTAGGAAAGAAAATTATTCTGACATATTATTAATAAGGGAAAGCATGATAATAAGGAGGGGAGTATTTTCCTTAAAATGTGATAAAGCTCTCATTTTCATTTTTAATGACATTAACTTTGCTAGGCAAGATTTTATTTTCCATCACAGAAATAAAATTATCCGATAAAACTCTAGTCTATTGCCCACCCATTTTATAGCCCTTCCCCATGTCTACTTCACAATGGGTTGAATTCATCTTGAGAGCATAAAGGCAACATTTAGTAAACAGAATCCTCCTAACAATTGTTCAGCTCCTCTAGTGAGAAAACTCAGTGAATGGTAACACTGAGGAAGAAGGCCCATACAGAATTTTCACTCTATGGATACCAAGAAAACCACTCCAATTTTTTTGAAGATGATAGGAAAGGCAAAGTATTTTGAAAAGTTTATTGCCAGAGTCTAGAAAATAGTGTTTAAAAGTTAAGAAAGAGTTAACAGACTTGCTGTCAGCTTCAAGGTACAGGAAGAAAGACCCCAGAAAAAATATAAGAACCATTTCAAATAGGTCTCTTCACTTAATGATACATTCCCAGCACTGGTCCTTTTAAAGCCAAATTATGCCAGATTCCCCAAGGTTCTGGCTGTTTAGGGCATATCCCATAATGCTATGTTAGTGAAATTTAAAAAAAACAAATGTCCACAAATTAAAGATTTTGATTTCAAATTACCAGACTGAATTTTGTCTCAGGTTATTTTCACATTATTCTACAGAAAAACAGGAAGTAAGTTTCCACAACTTTAAAGCAGGTAAGTGAAATAAAGCACACAAAGATGCATCTCAGGAAAATAGAATTAGCTTTTGCATTAGTGGGCATGAGAACATCTCAGATCCAGTTAGTTCATAAATGCATCATAGACTCGAATTCATCAATTCTTTGCTTGGTATTCCCCTTCCTGATTTTTCGATAGGATATTGTATTGTATCTTGAATAAGTACTTCTGGAAATATCACTCTTCTTCCCAAAAGCTGGCTGCTCATCTGGTGTCACAGGCTGGGAACTGGAGCTGCTGACGGGGGAGTCCTCACTTGGATCACCTTCCTCTTTTAAGGGAGAACCCTCTTCATTTTTCTTCTTAAATTCTATCACTCGAACTTCATCTTCATCATCGTCTTCATTGTTAATTTCTTCATCCCAAACCTCTTGCTCCTCTTCGGGTACCACATCAACTTGGCAAGGCTTTCGAATACCCAGCCATTCAATTTCAGTTGCCTGGTAAGCTATGTCCTTCCTGCCCTCATCTTCTCTTTCTTCTAGAGGTTGTTCAATAATTCTTTCCTTCTGTCCACTTACTTCCTTGTTACTGCCGCTCAGAGGAATCTTCTCCCACTGATGCCCTGTAGCAAAATCAATTGGTAGTTGAGATGTGCAGAGGTTCCAAAATCCTCAGCTGTTATTCTCCAAATTATATTTCTGGACAATCATTTCCCCACATATGCTTTGTGAAATATTATGTTGTGGGTTACTAATATATTTCATACAATAAAATGGGCTATATTGTTTAATTAGTTTGGGAAACCCTGAATTAAACACAGTTAAGAAATTTTCTTCAGAATTATTCTAAGCCATGCTAATAAACATTGTAAATTTCCAAGAAAGTTGACAACTTCAGTTCATTTGAGTGTGGATTTTCTTGTTGTTGTGGGCCACTGTACTGAGTGAGACTGGTCCTCCCTGAGACACGCTTCTAAAAATTTTGTTTGGCCTGTCATGATGGGATGTGAATATATAAAATAAATATTTGAACTTCTATCTTACACACACAGGCACACACACCCTTCAAGGAAAACTAGATATCTCACAGGAGAAAAATGGATTTCTTCCAATAGTAGAAACAATGACTGCCCACTCCTGGCCATGCTCACAGTAGCACATTTAGTACTTGCCACCGTGCTTCTCAGAGCTGGCCTAAAGCACCAGGTGTGGAAGCTGGTGCTTCCACAGAGGAGCGCAGATGGTCAGAAGTCATGAGCTAAAGCTAACTGAAACACCCACCAAAGCACACATGCTTCAGCCTAATATTCCTGCCATGAATTCCTAGACAGCCAAGATTTCAATTTTGAGGTCATATCTGCATAGTGCTAGATTAGCCTATTATTTTAGACATGTCCCTAAAGACAACTGATTAATTCAAGTTGTTTGGTACTGTGTCATGACTTTTATTGTTTTATCTTTTTAAGTATATTTTATCAATTATATTATTACAGTTTTCCCAATTTCCCTCACTTTATCCTCCCTCCACCCTGCACAACCTAACCCTCCAGCATTCCCCACCCTTGGTTCACATCCACGGGTTGTACATATGAGTTCTTTGAGTTCTCTGTTCCCTATACCATTTTTTGGCCTCACCCTGTCTATTTCACACCTACCAATTATGCTTCTTCTTCCCTGTACCTTTCCCCCATTCCTCCCTTCCCCCTCCCCACTGAAAATCCTCCATGTGATGTTCACTTCTCTGACTTTCAAGGAGCTTAACCCACTCCAAACTTCACTTTACAAACAGACCATAAGAGGGTGTTCTCAACAATATTTACTATGAATGGAAAAAAGAATCAGTGATAAGAGTAGAGGTAGTTCTTGGAGCTTTCATCCCTGGGGGACTTGTGTGGGAAGCGTCAGTATGTAAAGTGCATGATTCGGAAACACTGCCTGAGCAGAGTCCCTTGTCAGGCCTGGATTCACTGTTCCCTCTCAACACTGGGGGTTTTTAACCAAAGTCCCTCTCAACACTGTGGGGGTTTTTAACCAAAGTGAGAGATGAGGTTTCTCTTTGCCATTCTCCTCCACAATTTTCTATTTTCACTGAAAGATATTCGCAAGTTCATTTCCATCAAAATTTTTCATTCCCTTTTTATTTTTCTATTTTTCCCCAGCTATACAAAACAAATTGTAAATTTACAAAGACAGAATTAAAGATGGGTTATCACTTCTGACCAAGTTGCACACAGGTACCTAGTCATGTTCTTTACACTATAAATAAGCATGCATTAGGATGTCTGGTATCATCTTGAGGTTTGTTTTATGTTCTTCTTTTCCACAAGAACCAAAGAAACTGTCCTTTTCACTCATATTCATGGCTTGGGCATAGAGTCATCACATATAAAATTACTTCTTGTATTTAAATTGTAGTTTTTCCTCAGTATTTTTAGGGTCTTTCTATTTTTGGAACCAGGGGTATTCTCTTTGAAGACTTTATAGCTGTTCGCCATTGTGAAAATAAAAGGCAACGAAATATATACCTACATCTAGCTTACAGGAAAAACATATGTTCCACCAAACAGAAGGATTCATTCAGGGGACAATTCACACTGAGATCCACTACCTTAAAATTCAGACTGCTTTTGTTTTCTCTTTGATAAAAATGAAAGACCCTTTAAAAAAACTGGTGTCTCCTTTGGACTTCTGATTAGAAGCTTGAAAAGGGCTCTAGATGGAAGATCGTGATCCTGCCTTCAAGAACTAATTAGGAGCAGAAAGACTGGGGCAAAGAGGTTTAGCCATTCATAGGGGCTTAAGTCTGAAGTCCCATAAATTATCCATGATAATGTGAGAGCCTGACAATGCCTGTTGCTTACTACATTCTTCCTTGTGTCCACACAGTGGACCACTGCATGTGGATGGCGGACAGTCTGACAGGTGTCCAGGCAACGTGGCAAATCCAGGAAACTGCCAACCACACTTGTGTCTTCCTTGGCATCTGTTCTTTATGTGATGCTCTAATAATTCAACCAATAATCCCTATAATATTTTTCCTGTTAAGGTTCTAACTAAACTAAACTGCTTAGGTCTAACAAGCTGACTTCATCTTTGAAATGAGACATTTATGGCTGCAAGAGAGGAAATAAATAACTAATTAATAGATTTTTATCCTTCACTGTATTTGGAAATTGCTTAAATGTAGGTGTTCCCTTAGAAGAGAAATCTAAAAGATTGTATGTCTCTTAGTCCCTTGACTTTATTTAAAATATAATGCGGTCACTTAAAAATCACTGTTCCTTTAATTCTCATGTTTTCTGAAAAACACAATTAAAATTACGTTATCACCTGGGAGATTTCTTTAACAAGAATTAGGTAACCATTTTCTGCTTAGATCAGAGGACTGGAATTTTCTTTTAGATCAAATAAATTTATAAGGTTATTTTAAATTGTATGTCAATGCCAAACTTTTAGGATAAACATTTACATTTCACAAGGTGCCTGATGCAGATTGGGAGACACTAAATCAAAAAGGAAGGTTGATCTAGTGGACAAGCTTAATAAGAGACAGACACATTGTCAGGTCAGAATTTGCCAATCAGTTATGCAGCTCATGTGGCTTCAGTCTTGAATTGTCTAGAATATTCTGTAAGGTGGAACCCCCAGATAATGAAGATTCCCTCATCTGCCTATAGCAGCCTTGAGGGGTGAAAGGCATTGCCTGGATTATGTTCTCAACACCACACACTTGCATCATCCCTTGCCAAAACTGTCATCCACAGCCAGTCAAACAAATGCTGTGTGCATAGTGGAGGCAGTTCCTCTTACCTTCTCTTAATGTCATTTCATCAACACTTGTTTCTTCAAGAGAAAGATCTGTGATGGCCTTATGAACAATAAAGAGATTCTCTTCTGATTTTTCTGGAAACACCCCCCCCAAAGATTAATATTTTAATATTTAAGTAGTTCAGGGTTAATTCAATATGATCATTTTAGATTCTAACTAGGGAGATTCTTTGATTTTTAATTATGATCACTTAAAACAATGATTTTATTGCCTCATTTCTTCATTGCTTCCTTTTTAATTATAAACATAATGATCTTCCTTTAATATCTAAAATATATAACCACCATTCAGACATGTTAAGGTATATTTAGAAGGAAACCTTGAAGTTCTGAAATTCTTTTTGCTCAAATAATAATGGGGCTGTCTGTAATAATAGTAAATAACAGTAGTTAACATTTAACTAATCTTCACAACAACCCAACAAATGTTGGCACCATTCTTCTGCCTTCTACTGAGAAAACTAAGTCTTTGAGAGACTAGGAAAGTTGTCCAGGGTCATAGAGTTATGACATGCATGAGTCTGGGTTTGACCTGCGGCAGAGGTTTAGTTCTTGTGCTATGCTACCCCCCGAGGAAAAGGGAACACATTTGGCCAAGGATGGGAGTGGGAAGATGTACAGCTTATTCCTGTCCTAACAGTTTATCAAGAAATCCTGAGTGAATTTACAAATCAAATTGGGCAAATTGAAGAGAAGGAAAATGTTTTACCTTTTAGAATCTTCTCATCCATGGACCAGTTAAGCATTCTCTTCCCTTGTAGTTTTTCACTTTTCTCCTGATTTCCTTCTGTGAGTGAATCTGCAAGACTGGGTTCTACCCTGAAGTAGGGTGGGGTGCTCTCCACATCGCTGACTGCCTCATTGGCCTCAGTGATCAGTGGTTTACCATTTTCAGGTGGTATATCCCCATTACACTCCACCTGACTGACTGTCACTGGAGCATCTGTCATGATGTGCAGTTGAGTCCAACTTAGAGCAAGCTTTGAGGAAACTGAGTAAGCAGATCCTTGATGATACTTTTTGTTGCCTTCAAGTCCTATAGTTCCAACTCCTACTCCAAGAACATTTACTTTAGTGCATAGTAACTAGCTTCTTTTTTCTACAGGTGCCCAGAAGGAGCTTGGAACAAAAGCAATAGGATTTGTCAGATATGCCACCAGCCCACTAATCGACCAACCACCACTTTCTTTGTTGCTTAGCAGTCCCACTTGCAGAATTAATGGCTGCCTTTTGATTTACATAAACAAACAATCTGAGGCAATCAGCCTTTTGTGTTGGTGTGTAGAGGGGAACTTTCAGCTTGTCAGCCCTCCTCTGGGAACAGAGATTTTTGTCCCTCTTCATAATGGTCCTTTGTCATTTTCCTTGTAACAGGAGCTGCCATTGTTCCACAGCTTTAATCCAGAGAGAATGACCACCTTGAGGCATATTAGTTCTGTGTAACCAGCTTAACATTTCCAAACAGATTTTGCTCAAGTAAAACCTCAGCTATTTTGTAGGGAACAATGGCATCGTTTCTTATTTATTCAAGAATAAGACAGCTTATCAGAAACCTGTACACGAGACAACTTTATTAGAAGTGGTTCTGGCAGCAGGTCCCCTGGTATGCTTTCAGGAGCCCAAAGAAAAGACCTAAGAAAAAACAAACAAAAAGCTCTGCCATCTTGCTAATACCAAAATGTTACAATTTTATAGCAATACATTTGGTCTACAGCTTCTTATCCTTTAGTTTATTTATATCTATTGAAGCCCAACCCATCCTTTAAAACCTTTAGTATAATTCCCTTCATGAAGTTTCACCTCCCTCGATCAGAAATATTCTCCTGGCTGATGGTGCATGATGCTGGTAAAATACTATAGCACCAACACAGTCCGCCCTTTGGGGAACAGGTGATAATGTAAGACATCTGCCACCACCACACCTTCCTTTTACAAGAAGAATTCAATTCTTTTTTTTTTTTTATCTCATATAGTACGACATGATCTCAGAGCCTTTGCCATGTGGCCTCTCCCAACCCAGCCCCCACCTCCTTGGAAAGCCTTCTCATCCTCAAGGTCAGACCCCCTGTCTTAACCAGCTCCTTGAAGTCTCAGCTCTGAGGATGAAATAACATTTTGTGACACTTTCCTTGACCCACAGAATTAAGACAGGATTCTTGTACACCTTTTCTTTGTCCTTCAGAGTGCTCCTCACAGCTGTTACTAAACTAGTGATGATGTCAGTAGCTACAGTGCCTCGTTCACCAACTAGATCGAAGCTTTGTCTGGGCAGGACCCATGTGTACTTTTTTTTTCCTTTAAAGATTTGTATTTATTTATTTTTAGAGGGGAAGGGAAGGAGAGAAGGACAGAAATATCAATGTATGGTTGCCTCTTGTGGGTCCCCTGCTGGGAACTGGCCTGCAACCCAGGCATGTGCCCTGACTGGGAATCGAACCGCGAAACCGCGATCGTGTGGTTCGCAGGCCCACACTCAATCCACTGAGCCACACCAGCCAGGGCCCCATGTGTACTTTTATTACACATGTCCCCACTCTAACATCTGCCTTGAAGTAGGTAAGTACTCAACAAATATATATATATATAATTGAATAAATTTTACTCCCAAGAGAATACATTTTAATCCTTTTCTAAAGAGCAGAAGAAAGGTTGGATAGTAATTGTAAATTTATCACCTTTAAAATTGTATCTAGGATGAGCTCGTTCATTAAGGTCTATGTCAAGAATGACAAATACATGACTCTGTCCCATCCTTCTCCCAAGCATCTATAAGACATCTCCAATAGATCCTAGATGCCTCTCCTTTGTCATCATCAGTGCTTCTCTCCCCAACATGCTAATTACTTGTTTGTGTAGGAGAAGAAAAATAATTTTTACTCTACTCCCCTAAGTTCTTGGCTAAGGCCCTATAATAAAAGGCAGAAAAACAAGAAAAAGGAACAGAAGTTTATTAACATGTGTACTTCACAAATGCATAGGAGATACCCAGGGAAACCAAGTGACTTCCTGAGATGGCCCAGGCTACTACCAACTGAAATATCACTTTCGACTAAAGACAAAAGGAAGAAAGGTTTTAGGAAGAGGGTGGGGCATTACAAGGGGTCACCAGGAAAAGCAGGGTGAATGGGGCCAGGTTTGTTACCCACTTTGTTATGCCTTCTCCACTGATTGGGTCCTCTCGTGGTTTAGGGGCATCCTTCTTTTGCTGGTGCAGAGAGGGAGACACACTTATAGAGAGTTTCTTTGTAAATGCTCATTTCCCCCACAAAAGCGGGATGTTCCTAAATCCTCAACTTTGTTCTCTAGTGTCTGCAGTTTCTCAAAATCAATCAGCTCAACATAATCCTAATGCCAAAGAGATATATTTTGGTTAGGTGGCGTAGCCTGTTACCCTTCATTCGTTTGTTCTTAATTTGTTTGACAAGCACTTATACAGAACTTACAATATGCCATGTGCTATTCAAATTGCTTCACAAATAGCAACACTTTTGATCTTTACAAAAGCCCCGTAAAGCAGGTACTATTATTATCCCCTTTAACAGACTAGAAAAGCAAAGCAGAGAGAGACTAAGGAAACTGCTCAAGTCACACAGCTGGAAAGATTACCAGTGGGCATCTGCAGCATGGTGCCATCCAGCCTGGGTGCTTATGTGAGTCCCACTGTGCTCCAGCTTGATGAGTTACCCACCTTGGCAGTAAAGTGTGCCAGAAGCAGTTGTGGCCAGGAAAGGTTAGCAGAGTGCCTGAGGTGGTAGCAAGCCCTTCCCAAGATAGACGTCCCAGCTGCTGGGGACACTGTTGGGAGGGCCAGGGAGTTTCCTATCACCAGGGACAAAAGGATTAATCCCTTAATTCAAAGATCGGAATCTGAAGCTGGATGGGCCAGGTCAGTTCATCTCACTGACGTGGAGTGGAAATAGCCCAGGGTCTAAGGCAGTGAAGAAAATACTTCATGGAGTTAGATGGAAAAATACAGAAACCAACATCAAAGCCAGGCATACAAGATTGTGAGAACCTTAAGAACAGGAAGTGACACAATTCCTACCCAATGCTCAGCAACATACATGCAGAGCAATGCTCACATTTGCCTTAAAAACCTGTCTCCAGTCCCTCTCATGTTCCTGGAGATTGCCAAACACTTCAGTTCCAGCACACAGCAGAGTGCACAGGTTCAGTTTATCTCTCCCACACCTAGATTTCTGTGACCTTATAGCAGCCTGCAATTTATACCTCTGGCTTAGAATTTATGGGAGTTTAATTTTTTAAGTATCTTCTTTTTTCATGTCATGCTTTGACATGTTTCTCCTGGCATTAGAATTATTTAATATTTTGAAAACCAGAGAAATGACCCATATTTCAGCAGCATCAGCTAACCAGCGTGTTCCCCTCTATAAAAAGCAGTGTTGCTACACTGTCCTGCAGAACAATGGCGGTCAGGTGACTGGTTCACAACACTCACTATTTTTCCTGAAAGTAGTCAGCAACACAAAATACATGTAGCACCACCATGAGTCTATCCAGCTAAAAAAATAAAACATAGGGCATTTTATCTACAAAGAGGTATGTTACCGCCCATTGTTTGTAACAGCCTATTATCTGAAAGGTATGTTAGAATTTGCCTTAATGATCCTTAACTCAAACACCATTGCATGATCTCCACTGCTTGAAACCTGACTTTTTTAGATGATTTACTGAATTTTTTCCAGTTATTATATTTAAGAGTTAATATGGCATCATGCCATGTAACAATTATCAAACCTATAACAAAATATGATAATGATAGGATTTTCATGTGGGAATGTGAAGTATCAAAATAAAAGTATGTGAATAATCTACATTCCACTTGTCAAACTCCAAATGATTAATGTTAAGGCCATTTGGGGTCCAGAAAAAAGATTTGAGGAAAAGTCATAAGCTCCTGACCTTTAAATAATATGTGAAAAGTCAAGCCACAAGTGAATGTTATAGTTCATACAGCCAAAAGCACTGAGTTAAAAACTGGAAATGTATTTAAAAAGTGGCTTTTTTTTTATCCTGGCTTCTTGGAGCCAATGTTTACACAAGCAGATATTTGCATAGCTGACACAGGGTTATTGTACCCATCAGGGTTGACACAGAAAGGCAGAACCAGTAAGAGATCTATCACTCCGAAGGGATTTGATCTTACAGGATTGTGGCTGCTGCTGGGGTTGTCTTCTTAAGTCTGTTGCCAAGTCTGCAGTCAGAACTTAACATCCACAGGGCAGGAAGTGGGGAGGGAAAATGCATGGTTAGGGCAAGAGCAACCTGGAGAGAGAAGAACAAGGCGGGGCACACGGCGACAAACTAAACGTTGTGTCAGTTCTCACTGCCTCTGACCCTAGTGGTACCAGAGTCCTCCAGGGGAAGTGGTCCCCTTGTCAGGAGCGGGGCTCAGAGAAGCTGATGGAAGATGTGGGGAAGAGGGAGCACTTGCAGGCCCCATGCGGCCCGACGCACAGGAACCAACAGACAGACCAGAAACAGCCTGTGTGAGCTACAAAACAGCTGCTGCTTCATCTCTGCCCTCCCAGTCTCACCCAGGAATGCCCCTTTTAGCCCACCTGCCCCCACAGTAACCCACAGAATCTTCCATAGGAAACAGAGTAATGCTTCAAGGAAGTGTGTAACCCTGAATGTCCCTCAGGGGATAAGATAATCTGAAGTGTTTCACTTGAGGGATTAACATTACAAGTTGAAAAGATAGAAATATAAAATGTCATAACACGATGAAACCAATCACGTATTTTAGTTTAGAAACAATTACTGCCTGCCACTTAGTATAAATTAAATTAAGTTGATTGCCTTGTGCCATCTCAGTGCCTTGTGTTTACGCTTATGCCTAGTGTGAAGCAACAGCTGTCATTTTGGTGATACAAGATCTCAGAGTAAAGGGTGGTTTCTCCCAAAAGCCACTGAATAGCACATCCGTTTTAAGAATTTACTGTGACAGAATCTGAAAATTCAGCACGCTTTTCAAATTTAGGGGTGAGTCACATTTACGTGCATGCGTGGAGGGGCAGGAGGTTGTCAATCATTTCTCTAAAAACAAAGCCTTTCTTAGACCCCAGGAACGGTGTATCTGTTCATGGTCCTAGAATCCAGCGAGTCACTGCACATCAGGAAAGCACTGGGGAAAAAAGGCCAGTAATTTGGTGAAGATTAGTGGAGAGAAGGGCTCTGAAAGGGGCCGGTGTAAGTCCCTGTGGCCCAGACAGCGGAGGTGAGGGAGGGGGAGGGATAGCACTAAGCAAGAATTAAGAGGCTCTCTCAAACAGAGGACAAACGGGCATTCCCATCGGTGACCCCTAGAGTGGTCAAGAGGATAGACTCAGGCAGATGACCTGGAGTGAAATCCCAGCTCTGCTGGTTTGGGACCTCGGGTGAGGCCTGTTTGCATCACAGAAAGTTCCAAGCTGGCTTCACACGTATTTGGGTCCAAGGATTTAAACAATGTCACAGGTAACCTTTCTCCCTTGATTACAAGGAAGGTGACTATTAGGAGGCACGGACCTGAGGGTCCAGTCTTTTTTGAAGTTTCCAGCTGAATGTGTTAGTCTGAACGGTGACCAGCCCCAAAGCAGCCAAGTCCTAATTCCCATAACCTGTGAATGTTGCCTTATGCGATGAAAGGGATTTTGCAGATACAATTAAAATAAAAGTCTTAAAATGAGATTATCTTGGATTATCAGATTGAATCCCAGGGAATAATCCCGCAGGTCCTGATGAAGGGAACACGAGGTTGAAGAGAGCAGTTCGGGTCATGGCCACACAGCGAGAGGCCCGCGTGACTTGAGCACGGGCTCCAGACCTAAGACACACAGGCCGCTTATGAAAGCTGGAAAAGGCAGGAAGACAGATCCTTCCTTGGAGCATCTGAATGGAATACAGCCTTGCCAACACCTTGATTTTAAACTTCAAACCTCCAGAACTGGAAAAAATTAATTCGGACTATTTAAGTCTTTAAATTTGTGGTAATTTGTCACAGCAGTAACAGGAAACCAATACCCTCCATTTAGTGATCCTCTGGCTCGATTTTCATTGACTGGCTAGGGGCAAAAAAGTCAGCACTTTCAACCATCTGTGGGGTAAGAATTCTGGTATTCAACTATCATGAATTGCTTCTCACTGGCCAAAAATACCTCTGCTAATAAGGTTGTATTTTCTTCTCCTTCATCTTTCCGACACTACAAGTTTGACTGAAGCTGGTAGCAGGTTACAAAGAACTGTGAAAAAACTACAAACACTCCAGCATCCTGATATTTTTCTACTGAATCTCCTAACATTCAGTCTTCAGTCAGAAATGGTCTAAATCAAGACTCAAGGAAACAGTTGACAGCAATGACGGCCAACTTCACAATCAGGACTGAAGGAATTCTCACCGCTTCTCCTCACTCCTCCTTAAGGAGTGCACATGATTTTACTGTTGTCTGAGAAGGAAAGTCTCCAGAAAAAACAGGGCGTATCTCATCTACAGAATTCTTCATAACAAGCCAAACTCTGAAATTACTTCTGAGATGGGTGAAGTTAGATAACCGAAAGGCTCTTTTTCTACTCAGTAGGAGCCATGTGGGGATGGTGACATGCCTGCTCCTGAGAGGGTGCACCCAGTGGAGGAGTTTAGACCTAATGTGGCTTCAGTCCTATTCCTTCCTGTAGTCCCCAGGAAACACTCAGTAATGGCATCCTTTAGAACGGCTTGTTGCAAGGGGTCACTACAAGCAATGGTGGAATCTGTTTTATCTAATAATTCACAACTTGGGTGAGTGCTATGGCTTCATTCTCCTTCCCTTGGATTGGGTTTAGTGTGTGAGCACCAGTATATGGCCACCACAAACAACCCACTGCATTGGCTGGTTGGAAATTGATCCTGAAAGAGTGTGAGATAACAGGGTGACTCTGTAGACCTTGCCCACTGATCCCTCTCTCTCAGGAATCCATGCAGTAGAGACTGAATCATGCATGAGACCATGGCAGAGCAATTGCACAGGTAAGCAAGTGGAAAGCCCCACAAAACAAACTAGTCTCCCTCTGTTGGTCCTAATTTAGAGAGCAGATATAAGAGAGCTCCCCCTAGGGACTAAGCTTTCTGGAGCATTAAGCCAAGCAATTATAATTCTGTCTTACTTACAGTGGGATTTTTCTTAATACATTTCAATGGAAAGAATGACTTCTCTGTTCACGGGGACTCTGTGTAAGTGTTAGCTAGATTGAAATGGAATCTGTGCCGATGTTTATAAAAGCAAAGAAAGAGAATTTTGAACTGTGTGTTTGCACACACACTTTGGGAGTTTGAAAACATTTATAATCCTCCTGGGGAAGCAGAGCTGAGTGGAAGTATTATCACCGTTAGTAGCCTTCTTCCTGAACTATTTCGAATGTCACTAAGGAGTTTAAGGCGACATGTTTTTCAGTGAAGAAACACAACAAAATAATTAAACACATTTTTCCTTAAGGAACAAATTAAAAACCAGTCCTCTCTGATTTTGTAAGAAGGTGCAAATGATGTGATTGTGAGCAAATACAATTTCTCCTAAGATGCCTCTGATAATTTAGCTCTATGAACTTTGACTGGGGGAAAGCAGAAAAAATTCGTATGATTTTAGTGAGGGAAATATATCTGCAGATATATTAGAATCTCTTGTAAAGCCTTCCTGTTGAATCCAAAAAAGGAATATTGGACAGCTGTACTCCTAACCTTTAGAGGAGGAGAGAAATGACTTTAAAGCTCTATTTATTGATTAGCTTACTCATCCCCAAGAACTCAAAGCCAGACAGGAAATGTACTTCAGGAGTCTTGCAACCCAGAGAAACATGGGGTGTAGAGCACACACTCATGCAAGGCAGTTCACACAACAAAGAAAATTCAGTCTCTTGGAATTGTCTGTGTGGGCCATTGGAATAGTCTTCAAACTGGCCTCCCACCTCCGGTCTCCAACCCTCTGCCCCCAACTCCCAAACTGAGATGATATTGTAAATCCTATAGTACATCACACAGCCATAGTAAACTCTCTATGAGAAAAATTAATTTTAAAAGATTTGCCAACATCTCCTACATACACACACGCAAACTCAGCTTTTGCTCATCTCTCCATTGTTGTCTCGTATTAAGTACAAACTCCTTATGATATGATCCAGCGACTTTTTGGGTTTATCACCCAAAGTACCCAGTTCTTTCTCCCCTGTGCCACAGACAACTATTCCATATCACCAAACATAATATCCCATGTCCATGTCTTAGCTTCTTGTTTTCCCTATGTCTGGAACGCCTGCCTCCCCACATCACCTAGCAGTGTCCTCACTCTCCCTGTGAAGGCAGAGCCCCACCTCAAGTACTACATCCACTACAAAGTATTGTACAACATTTTGACCCAAAGGCACTACTGGTACTTTTCTTTGAGCACCTTAGCACTTTATGCTGTTTTCGTGTTTCCTTGAATTATTTAGGCAATTGTCTTACCTAATTACCAAAAAAGCTTATGTTGTGATTAAAACACTCTGATTTAAGTCTCTGTCCTGCCACTGAAAAGCTGGGCAAATTACCTAATTTTCATAATCTTAGAGCATGTGGAAAATTCCTGTCTCATAGAAGTTTTTATTAAATTGTACAAGAAAATATATATATCATATTTTTTGGAATAAAAGATACACTTTCCCCCAAATTTGTGAGGAAAGCAGGGGTATGTCTTTTAGTCCCAACATAGCTTACCTGGCTTGCTGTGGAGTGGGGGTAGAGGTGGAGCAGAGTCACAGGTTATTAAATATTTTGTCACATTTTTTTGCTTCAAATTTTTTCTATTTTCTTCCTCTAAAACCTAGGTGCATCTTATAGTCAACCAGTATACTGTCTGACATATAGTGAGATCTGAGCAATAGTAATAACACTATTTGTTAATATATTTGGGGGTCCTCCCTTGCGAACTTTGTGTGATTAATTTCTCAATTTTGTGGCGACAAGCATAGCACCTAAATCGTTGTCTAGGCTGTATACATACGATTTGAGTCAACAACAGAGGTTTCTGGCAATAGAATGTGACAGTAAAATTCATTTGAACATACTCCTGACCCCATTTTCATCCTTCCTTTATAAATATGTTTAAATCTATTTTAATTAAATATTAGGGATTCAGGATCGAAGTGGTGTTGTTTTCCACAGTGTAGAAATGTGGTATAGATAGAGGAGACGCCACCTACTGGTAGACAGGCAGAATTTAAGTTAGAAAAATAAATGAACACAGCTCCACCGACTCACAGGACTGTTCTCAGTGTTCTGCTCTTCACACACCTTCCGGACAGGCCTCTCAGTAGAATGCTTGTATACACTTGCTAATATACTCGTTATGTAGAGGGATTTCTCCATCAGCCCTGACGAACTTAGAGGTTTGCCAGAACAGAAAGCCTCAGCAAAGAAGCATGTGCTCAGACAGGGTGACTTGTTTGACCTGTTTCGGGACATACCACGATTCTGGCCGGGAAGCCCCCATCCCATCCCTCGGTGCACCCCTCGCCACGAGAACGTGGGCAAATCATGGAACCCATGAAAGCTGTAATTCCTAATCTGAGAAACTGAAACCATGATAGAAACTGCGCTCTCAGGGCCGTTGTGCAGGTTAAATAGGATCCTCTTCAGAGAGCTCAACGGCTGGTGTCTAAAAAATATGTGCTCTAGAAATGAACCTATTGTTATGAAAAGGAAAAGTGGGCTCTTTCTTGCTTTACTCAGTTGTCTTCGAACTACAGTTGGCCTTGAATCTCCAGGGCGACTCATTGGAAACACGAGTTTCTAGTGAAGGGGGAGACCCTCCGCTTGGCGGAGCCCTGTGGAGCCAGGGGCTGAGGGGAGCCCCTCTGTACCTACCCATCACTCGTTTCACTCTTTGGGGACCCCAGGTTGGGCACTGGCCCGCTCGTAAATACCTCTAGGGGGACGGGGAGGATGTGTTATAGCTATTTTGTTTAACTGGAACTGGAAAAGGGATTCAGTCCCACTTTCTGTACTTCCCAGAAAGGGGGAGGGACTGTGGTCGCACTCCTGTACTGGCCACTGCCTGTGCCAGTCATCGCGTTGAGTTCACTGCCCCTGTCAGTTTGGATACATTCAAGTCAGAGCTGCATGTTTTCAGCCTTCAAGTGTCGTAGAAAAGCAATTCACCGACGACTGATCTCTCCATTCAGAAGTGCACAGTCTTAATGTACAGTGATGAGAAACTACTACTTCATGATCTTTTCATTAAAAGCTTGATTGAAAACTGAAAAAAAAAACCCACAGGTTTCCAGACCACACTCCCAGATATTCTGATTTGGTTAAGACACAGAATATGCCTTAAAAATAAGAGTCTAGGTTATTCTGGCACACAGCCTCATAAGCAATACTATGCTTCCTAACCCCCATACGTCACTGTATAAATTTAAGGTTTTTATAGCATGATGTTTTTATTTACATATATTGTGAAATGATTACCACAATAGGTTCAACTAGATTCATTTCTCATATGAGTACAATAAAAAGAAAACAAGGAAAATATTTTTTTTGCAATGAGAACTCATAGGACTTACTTTCTTAGCTACTTTCCTATATATAATACAGACTGGTTGTTCTTGATGGAACCCTACAGAGCCACACAGAATAAGTCCAGTTTGTTTTCCACTGGCAAACTTGCGGGTATTTGAAGACAGCTTTCAGGCCCTCCTCCTCTCCCTTCCTCTCTGGGACAGACATCTCTGGTTCCTTTAGCTGTTCCTCATATAACACTGTACTGGGTATGTATATACTGTTTAACAGTCTTCTCTGAACACATTCTTATTTGCCTATGTTCATATTTAAGAGTAAGCAGCTATATACTATTATAAACACACTGTATTAAAATATTGAAATATTTTTCACTATTATTGATTTAAAGAAACCCATTGTTCCAAGTCCCTCCCTCAATGCCTGCCATTTCCATCACACCTCACCTGGACCCTCCCCTCATCTCTAAAACTGATAACCAAAGGTTGGTCTTAGGCCAATATCTTGTTGGTTAGTAACTGAACAAATCATATCAGTTGCTGAATACTTTAAATATGATCCATTCTTAAGTATCATTTTAAAGGTAATGCCTGAAATTTTTTTTTTCAAAAACAACTTTATTCAGCACTTCTGTGCCTAGCACTACGGCAAGTGTTCCCAAGCATTATTCTCATGTACTTGTCATAGCATTACTATGAAGCACTCATCATTATTCCCGTTCCATAAATGAGAAAACTAAGATCCTCGGGGGTTACATATCCTGCCTATTGTTTCACAACTCTTAAATGGCAGAGTTAGAATTAAAAAACAGGTTGGTAACCAAATACATTTGAGAAATGCTACAGGTTCTATATCCTCTTGGAAAATCATGAGCACATCAAATATTCTAAGACATTTTTCAATTTAAAAAGTGTTTTAACCCAGTGTATTTGAAGCTTGACCCTTTTCTTGTTTAATGCCCATAAACACTGTGATGAACCAATGCTTAAATTATTTTGGAAGTGGATCTTCATTCAGCTTGGTAAAGGATGACTCAGCACCTCACATATTTTTTATAAATCTCATTGTTAAGGATCAACTCCCCTTTCCCATCCTTGAAAAATGTGTCTTGAACCCAAGGGCAGGAACTTAATTTTATCCCTCTTAGATTACCATTAGGTAAATTCATGCCATTGTTCCAACCTGTCAATATCATAATTCAGCCACCCTATGGAACCACTGTTCCTCCCCATTTACTTCATCCTCAGACTGGCTGGCCACAGTCTCTAGATCTTCACCTAGACTGAAGATTGTAAATATTAAACGTAGAGGAATCAAGGACTTCCGTTTTCAGCTCCAACATGCAACGAGATGTTGGAAGTCATCGCTTCCATCCTTGTATATAACCCATGTGAATAAACTGAAAGTCAATGATTTTTCTTGGACCCATCAGAGAACCGAGGTTTCAGAAAAAAAATGTTACCCCTAAATCTGGAGGAACACAGTTGATAAGCTTCCTTAGAGCAGAAGGTACTAGAACCTCAAATACCACTAGAGACACTCACAGTAATTTTGACAAATGGCTAGAAGTTGAGCGAGGACCGGTGTGTGAGGGAAATTTCCTCGGGGCCACAGTCTCAGAGGTGCCCCCACACTCTTGTGGACTTCACCTCCAGGAACCCAGCCAGGTACTCATAAGGAAGATATGAAAAATAAGCCCTACTGGCTATGGCAAGAAATGGAAAAGAATAATCCTTGTGAACTATCCCCAGCATCTTCTCCACGACAGTGGTCTACTGTCCAGGGAGGAAAAACCTTTCCCTGAGTCTTAGTTCAGCAAGGGGAAGGCATTCCCTGCTCCAGACCTATTTAGCCTTCCCGTCTCACCTAAGGGGAAACATAAAATGCCGTGCCACTGGAGGACCTGTGGCAAAGGTGGGAGCCCAGACACACGTGCCCCCCAAAGAATGAGATTTAATTATTCTGTTTTGACATCCCCTCACCATCTTCCCAGCACAGCAATGCGGCTCTGTGGTAACAACAGTGGGTGACAGCTGAGGGGAGTTGCAAGGCGCAGACTCTCTTTAAGGAAAAGTATACAGGGAAACCCAAAGTCAAAGGGAGAAAAATAAGAAAGAGTTTGAAGCTGCTGGCACATACAGTTATAGTGAACATTAAACACAACCCAATTGCGAACCAGAATGGCAGAAATGCTTACACTAAAGGTCTGTTTTCTATTTACCTGTCTGACTTTCAAAACAAATTTCAAGGCACATGAAAAGAGGGGAAAAACCCCCAAAGTTTGAAGAGACAAAGCAATCATTAGAACCAGACTCAGACATGACACAGATATTGAAATGAGCAGACAAGGATTTTACAATATAATATCCATTATTAATATGTCAAGGGCTTTAATGGAAAAAGTATGCAACGTGCAAGAACAGATGAGTGATGCAAGCAGAATGATATAAAGAGAGAAATAGAAACTCTAAAGAAGAACCAAACAAAAAATTTCAAAATAAAGAAAACACTCTGTAATAGAAATAAAGAATACCTTTGATGGGCTCATCAATAGACTCAGTGCAGCTGAGGAAAGAGCAAGCTCAAAGATAGGTCAGCAGTGACTTCCCAAACCAAAAAGCAAAGAGAAAAAATAATGAGAAAAAAATTACGTGTCTAAGTACTGAGAGACAGTTTCAAAAGCCATAATATGTGTAACTGGAATACCAGCAAAACCAAGAGAGAATGACTAAAACAGAATATTCACAGTAGTAGTGGCCAAAAACCTTCCAAAATTAATGACAGGTGCCAACTCTCAGACCCAGGAAGATCAGAGAATACCAAACAGGATTTAAAAAAACAACCTAGTTGTATAATATTCAAACTGTAGAAAACCAAACACAAAAAGAAGAAATCATGAAAGAAGCCAGAGGGGAATAAAAAGTGCCTTACCTATGAAGGAACAAGAGGAAGAATCATAGCAGATTTCTCATCAGAAACCATGCAAGTGAAGGAGACAAAAGTTTTGCTACCCTTAGACTGTCTTCTGGAATAGTAATTTTAATCTGATTATTAAGAAACAAAAGACTCAGAAAGAATGTTTGTGCCTCATCTTACCATATTCACCTTAGCCTAATTGAACTCAGTATTGGTAGGTAGAGAGACCTCAAGCAAGGGCCTAACTGACTAGATTTCTCCACCCGCTACCTCCACTACTGTGTCCCATCATCTTCTGAGTTGTCTAGCAAGAATTTGTCTGCCTCTATCTCAGCTGCCTGTAAATCATCCACTTGCAGTTTTGAAATCTAAGGTCTTGTCCCACCTTTTCTCCTTTGTCCAAAATGACATACACACCCAATCGTGCCTTGCTGTCTTTGGAATTGTCATGCTCACATGAATCCCCTGTGTACACATGTTAAAATAATATTTTTCTTCTGTTAATTTCTTGTATATCAGGGATCCCCAACTCCTGGGCCATGGACCAGTACTGGTCCCTGGCCCTAGGAACTGGGCAGCACAGCAGGAAGTGAGCAGTGGGAGAATGAGTAAAGATTCACTGCATTTATAGTTGCTCCCCATCACTCGCATTATCACCTGAGCTCCGCTTCCTGACAGGTCAGGGGGGCCTTAGATTCTCATAGGAGCGCAAACCCTTCTGTGAGCTGCACAGACAAGGGATTCAGGTTTTGCGCTCCTTACCACACTCTAATGCCTGATGATCTGAGGTGCTGCCAAGGCGGTGATGCCAGCACCTGGATTGGCTGCAAACACAGATTATGGTTAGCAGAGGGGTCTGACTGCACAGAGTCCATAATATCTCATAGCAACGTTACTTGTAGACTCATAGCAAAACCTTATCGGTAAGTGGCAAATGACAATAAGCTGTATCTGGTGGCTGGCTTGAAGTCGGAATCCGACACTTATTTTAGTCTGGGCGTGGCCCACCCACTATTTTATTGATCACTTCTGACTCTTCTCACCCCGCCCGCCCGCACTGCACACTGGTCACAGCCACAGTTCCGGTAAGCCCACAAGCTAACCCTAGCCAAAATGAGTAAAAATAAATGTCACTGGGGAGCTTCTTCAAAAAAGGGGAGACCCAATGATGATGCGGCAGGAGACTCTAAGACTGCCAACAAAAAGAAAGTGGAATTTAACAGAAAACACCAATAGTCCTACTTGAATTATTTATTGCAACAGGTGATTCACATTCTCCGAGTCTGTTTTGTATAATATGCGGTGACCGACTATCAAACGAAGCCATGAAACCTTCAAAACTGCTTCACCACATGGAGACCAAACACCCTGAATAAAAAGATAAGTCTTGGCATTTTTCAAAAGAAAAAAGAAACATGAATACGAAGAGTGGAAGCAATTGCTAAAGGCCATGACTTCATCAAATGTATCAGCATGGAGAGCATCATTCTTAGCGGCTAACCGCGTTGCCAATGCCGAGAAGCCCTTTACTCTTGGTGAGCAGCTGACCTTGCCTGCGGCTAAGGACATTTGTTGTGAACTTATAGGAGAGGCTGCAGTTCAAAAGGTGGAAAGTGTTCCTCTTTCAGCCAGCACCTGACTAGACGAATTGGTGAAACAGCAGAGGATATTGAGGCACAAGTGTTAGGATTAGTGAGTCACTGTTGTGTGTAATCCAGGTTGACAATCCTACCAGTGCTGACAACAAGGCAACAATGCTTGTTTTTGTGCGATGTATTTTTCAGGAGGATGTGCGTGAGGATATGTTATGTGCACTTTCATTGCCGACCCACACCACAGCAGGAGAGCTGTTCAAGTCCTTGAATGATTACATATCAGGAACCTGAACTGGTCATTTTGTGTCAGTGCATGCATGCATGGATGGAGTGGCTGCCATGACTGGATGGCTTTCTGGTTTCACTACTCGGGCTAAAGGGGTCACTTCTGAATGTGAGTCTACTCACTGTGACATCCATAGAGAAATGCTGGCAAGCCAAAAAATGTCACCTCAACTTAATAACGTTTTGCAGGATGTGATGAAAATGATCAACCACGTTAAATTACATGCCCTTTACATCTGTTCACACAGCTCTATAAGGAGATGAGCCCAGAGCACACATGTCTTCTCCTGCACACAGAAGTGAGCTGGCTTTCTAAAGGATCACTGGCCAGAGTTATTTAGTTATGAGAACTGCTCCAGAGATTTGTTTTAGAAAAAGTCACCACAGGCAGCACATTTCAGTGACACAGAATGGTCCGCAAAACTTGCTTACTTGTGTGACATATTCAACCTGCTCAACAAACTCAATCTGTCACTTCAAGGGAAAATGACAGTGTGTTCAAGTTGGCAGATAAAGTGGCTGCATTGAAAGCCAAACTGGAATTATGGGGGAGACAAGTGAACATTGGGATGTTTGACATGTTTCAAACATTACCAGAGATTTTAAAAGAGACTGAGCCAGGGCCTTCTTTCTCCCAGCTGGTGCATGGTCACCTATCCCAGCTTTCAAAAGAGTTTGAGAATTACTTTCTAGCTACAAAAGACTCCTGAACTGGGAAGGAATGGATCCGCGACCCATTTGTGAATGAGGCCGGTGAAGCTGGAAGAGGATTCACTACTTAAGATCACAAATGACGGTGGCCTCAGAAGTATGTTTGAGACAACTGCAAATATGCATACGTTCTGGATTAAAGTTAAGGTGGAATATACCGAGATTGCCACAAAAGCACTGAAAATCCTGCTTCTATTTCCAACACCTTGTTTTTCAACAGGGTTTTCTGCAGTGACAGCAACCAAAAGGAGATTAAAGGGTAGACTGGACATCAGCAACACACTGTCTCTCATCACCCCAGATGGGACCATCTACTTGGAGGAAAACAAGCTCAGGGCTCCCACTGCTTCTGCATTATGGTGAGTTGTATCATTATTTTATTATATATTACAATGTAATAGTAATAGAAATAAAGTGCACAATAAATGTAATGGAATCACCCCCCAACCATCCCTCTCCCTTCCAGTCCACGGGAAAATTGTCTTCCATGAAAACGGTCCCTGGTGCTAAAAAGGTTGGGGACCTCTGCTGTCTGTCGTCTGGACTACTAGCCAGCCACAGGAACTTAGAAGCTGGGAAAAGTCTTGGGCTTTTCAGCCCCAGCACAAGAGAAGAGAGTACAGTGCAATATTAAGGTGATTGAAAGAAAAAAAATCTACCAACCCAGAGTTCTATATCCTGTGAAGTTATCCTTCAACAGTGAAGATAAAACAAAGACTTTTCTCAAACAAACAAAACTGAAGGAATTTGTCACCAGCAGACCTGTCCTGCAAGAAATGTTAAACATGAAAGAATCTTGAGAAGGAGCATTACGAACCTCCTTTGTGTGACATCATTCTATTAAGCAGCTCTCTTCATATACATGTTAACCATCTTACAATAGGGTATCGATCATTGCATTAAATCCATTCTTCTATCCATTGTATCTATCCTCTCCCCAGAAACTTCATGAAAGAAATCCCAATATCTATCAGGGAGAGTCATAAAACAGACAACATGTCTTGCTAAATAATAAAATGATGTTATTCTGCCATGAACTGCTCATAATGAACTCATGAGTCATTTCTTTAATAATTCATTCTGGAACCTTGCCCAGTGTTCCTTCAGAGTTTACTGGTCTGAAATGCCAGGATATACTTCTTGTTCCTCTTTTTAAAATGTGAATCTACATTTGCATTTTCCCGTCTTTCATCTTCCCTTCATCCTTCAAATTTCTTGACATACCCGTGTCCTCATTTTCCCACTGAGGTATTGCAGCCTAAGGTTTGCTTTGTCCACTGAAGGACATCGAACTCATTTTTAGCAACAGGATTATCTCTTATACTGTTTTGCCCCATATCTGACTTTTATTTTTCTTACCAATGTTTACTCTGCACAATTTAGTGCAGAAGTCAGTCTCTTCCACAGAAAGCAAAAAGGAATGAAGAGTCCTACTCTTGTGTGTCAATCACCTTCACACCCTAATTGTGAACGACCTCCCCATTCTTGAGCGTGTTCTTCCACGATCATATTCTTGTACTAAATGTAACTAAGGAGTCCAGTTCACTTTCTATACTGTCATCCAGGTCCAATCTCTTTGGCTCCAAACATCTATTACGCTATATACAAATGAAGATGAATAAAATTTACCTACCAATCTAGATCCCTGTTGAAATAAACCACAAGCAGATGCAAATGCCTTTCTAGTTAGTAAAATGCCTATTATCAGGGTATTGAGCTGAGGATAATCAATGTCCCATTTTCTTGATAAAAATATCTGATAATTTCGATTGTTACTCATTTATATGAGCTATGCAATAACAAAACAGCTCAAAGATGCAAGTCAGATAGAGAAAGACAAATATGTATAATATCACTTACATGGGGAATCTTAAAAAAGCCAAACCCATAGAAACAGAGAGTGAAATGGTGGGTACCAGGAGCTGGGGACTGAGGGAAATGGGGAGGTGCTGGCCAAAGAGTTTCCATTTCCAGCTGCAAGATGAGTAAGTTCTGGGGATGATGTACAGCATGTTGATTACAGTTAATAATACTGTATCACATCCTTGAAAGTTGATAAGAGAGACATCTTAAATGTCCTCAGTGCAGAAAAGAAATGGTAACTATGTGATGTGATGCAGGTGTTAGCTAACCCTATGGTGGTAATCATTTTGCAATATGTACGTGTATCAAATGAACACATTGGGCACCTAAAAATAATACAATGTTACAACTTAATTATATCGAAATGAAGCTGGGGGAGGAGAAAAAAGTTCAAAATGATAGTTGTATAGTATATAATATAATAATAGTATATAACATAAGAATATAATATGCTGATTATATAATGGAAAAAAGATTTGGTTTTCAAAAATCTGGGTTTGTGTCTGTACCTAACACGGAATAAACACAGGGGGTCTTTTAATCTCTTTGTGCCTTTGCTTCCACATCTGTAAAATTGGGTAACTAAATGAATATGCTGTTAACACCAACTGCACATGGTTCTTTTAGGGTAAGTGCAGTTATATGAACATGACCTTCGAGACTCAAGACAGTGAATTCTAAAGTGTGGAATATGGTGATTTTGGATGGCTGTTGTACATGTAGTAAATAACATTAAATAGCATAGTAAAGAATACAATTCTCTTTTAATTCTTCTAATTATATAAGTAGAAGAAATCTGTTTGGTGTTAGTGTGGTTTCCCACCTTTCTAGAACTTGTTAATCTCCCTTTTAAACAAAGAGAGAATAGATCACAGGCCTTCCTTTCACAGATAACAGCATTTATCTAGAATTTAATTGCATTATTTTTTTAATTGTACTTATTTTTTTCTTACCTTCTGTTTATAACAAGCAATATTTGTATTCAATTTTCCATTCTTTTTCAAACATTTTAAATACAAAGAAAATAGATTTATATTAAGTAAGTACAGGTGGGTTAAGGTTTGGTAAAATTCATAAACTTAGTATATAAAAAATAATCTATAAAAATGTGTTTCTAATGTATTATGCTGGTATCAATGAAGTTTCTTCTTTTTAATTATTACTATGAAAAAATACATCTTTGAAAAATTGGTGCATAGTATTGGTTCCTAAGCCAGCTTCTCAAAGCTTCTTATAGAGAATTTAAAAAACATTCATAAATAAATAATAAAGGTGCAACTTGCATTTGATACCTGATTTTACCTCCTGTAGGTTAGGGATAACGTCCTGCCTCTTTCGTATGTGCTAAGGTAACTACCAGAGTGCTGCGTGCACAGCTGTTGCTAAGTAAATATGCAGATGTGTTGAATTGACACTTAGGTGCATCAAGTGCCAATTGTGTTTAAGGTATTAGTGCTCCCCCAACTCTTCTCAAAAGTACCTCCAGATGTTAACTACCAGGACAATGTCTATACCCAACTCCCACTCAGATTTGAAGTTATAGTTCAGGTAAGGTAGAGACAACAGCCTGGCTCACAGAACCCTTAGCTATTTGTCGATTCTATAATGTCTGCCAGAACCTTGTGAGCAGGCTCTATGAGGTTCGCGACTAGATCAAGGACGTGCACTTTTCTCCCAAGTGTATATTTACTAAGCCCTTTTCCTATACTATAATGTCTCCTCTAATCCCTTCCCAATTCAGTCTCTGTCCCCTATCATGGTGAGAATGTGTTTTATAAATAGTGCCTTTATCAACAGCCAAAAGGTGAGAACTTTTGATGTTTCTCTTCAGGGATCTCATCTACATCCCTAACGCTACCTGTGGGCTCCTGACATTTTAATTTCTGAAATACCTAAGTCCTAGATAATGGATAAGAAAAAAAATAGCATCTCTACATTCTCATCACAAAGAAGGCATCTTCCAGTCCTAAACCCAAACTCAGTGCAAATGTTTTCAAAAACCTCATGCTGGCCGATGTCTCCTTATTCATGAGAACCATTATTTACAATTAAAATGTCTTCTTTGAAAAGGCTGCAGAAGAAGACCACCCAAAGGTAGATTTAGAATCCTGTGCTCTTGGAGCTGGATGAGTAGAGCTCATACCACGTCCATTTGTTCAGCTGCTTCTTGAAGCCTATGTAATCCTTTTAACTAGTACTAAGCTTTTCCTTTACTTTTGACTCTTGGCCTTCAGGTCCTTTATAAAAAAAGCAACAAGGATGACTGCCAAAATTCTGACATTTGTCTGGCATGCAAGGTTGCTCATGGGAGCCTAGATTTCTGAATCTCCTGAACGCTGGGCTGGCTGACTGTTAGCCGATAACAGCATTCTACCCGTCTCCCATCTGCCCTCAAGGAGTCTGGTGTAAGTGCTCTGTGAGCGACCAAGCTCCACTTTTTCTCTTGTGTATGATTTCTCCTATCCTTCTCCCACCAACCCAATGAAACAGTCATGCTGTCTGCATTGCATGGAGTAGGAACCTGAATGTAGAAAGTTAGATAAGTTACTCAAGGTTATGGAACTTGTGAAGGGCATAGCAAGGTTAAAATCCAGGCCTATCTGACTACGAAATCCATTCTCTTTCTATTACACCAGCCAGCTCCATAACAGTGTTGTTCATGATGTCAATCTTAAGCATGATGTAGAATATTAAAAGAAGTATTTCAATTGACTTACATCCAAAGTGAGTTTATCACTTGCCGTAAGAAGCAACTGTTATTCCTTCATCCATCCAATCAGAACTTTAATTCTTCAACAGATATTGAGTATCACTTCTAGCAACTTTTGATGATAAAATATCTCCTCCGTTCAAATGCTGTTACTGTTACTTCATGTATATCTGGTTAGAATCAAAGGTGACTTCTATACCCTTGTCCCTACTTCAGAAAACACAGAAAATAAATGGGCTCCCATATCTTCCTGACGCTTACAATTTGTCCACTATTCAGACTCCAAGTTTCTGCCTACATTTTGTTTTTTTTTACCTTCCTTGTTTTTGTTGCCATTGATAACTTTTGACTGTTGCTTTTTTATTATATTCAAGAAAGGCATACCTCAGGTGCTCATTACCAGCATTTCTTAGAGCTCTTGGCAATGTAATAAGCATGAGTGGTCTCCAAATAACTCTCCCATCATGTTTGGATAGCCAATCCTTGGGAAAATATTTTGTGATCCATTTAGCTTTCTTAAACAACACAAGCTTTCATCCAGAGAAAAACAAAGCTTGGGACAACTGGCTGCCTGCTGAACATTTTCATAGGGCAGGCTGTGATCCTCAAATGTTCTGATCAGTAATGCATGTTGCCACCTGTTTTTTACATATAAAGGCAGCCTGTAGTTTATGAGTTTTGTATCCAGATACTTTTCTTCTTCGTATTCCTTAACAGTACTGTATTTCCTCACCAGAGCCTTAGGCCAAAATTCTTCCTATTTACTCTTCCCAAGTCATGCCCTCTTCTACCTTTGCGCCCCTCTTCCCTGAATTCTCCCCAAAACCAATTGTTAGACGAGACCCCAATAGGATTTTCTAACCCAATAATGTTTCTATGATGTTTTAGACATCTTTGAGCCAGTTTTCAGAAATACAAATGAAATATTAAAGAGAAAGAAAGTCCATTATTATTTTCATTTAGTAGGACAGCTGATCATCACCACTCTTCGATTTCCACAGAGAACAAGCCTCCACATCTCTCTGAAAAGATATCAGTGTGTCTGAAGTCATAGGGAGTCCACTATGTCCCCCACAGCGGTTTCTCTTTTCCTCATCAGATAATGACATAATGTAACAAAAAGTGACTTTGAGAACATAGGCTACCCAGCTCTGTGCTCCGTGCTCTTTCCACCCAGAAATCAATGGCACACTGGTGAAGGTAAGGGGATGTCCACCACCTGGGACACATGTACTACTCTTTGGCTAATTAAAGTTTAGCTTAGCACTGGATGGCACCTTCAAAGTCATTCTAGCCCAACGTCCTCATTTCACAAATGAGAAAACTGAGGCCCAGCATTACCAAGAGACTTCCCAGAATCGCCCAGGTAGAAAGTAGCATAGTGACAATGTGAATACAAATCTTTTGAGTCACAGGAAGACACGTATTTGATTAACCCGTTAACTTCCAGGTCAGCACACAGAAAAAGAATCCTAGGTCTAAAGGCAAAAGCGGGGAAGTTTGGGATCTTGCTGAGAACAGGAGGACAATTGGATGAGCCTGCACTTTATGGAGGAAACTAGGAGCAGAAGGGCATGCTAAAGATTAATTCTATCTTCTTGAATTTTTGCCAGTATAATTTACACACACACACCATTTATTTATCAAAACCATGTCTGTCTGTGGGTATAAAACATACATGGGACTTAGTCCCAACATACATGGGACTAAGTGGACGAGGAAACTGTAGTATGAAGGTGGGGATGCTAATTCCCCATGGATGTTGAATAAGACCTATATAATCTCCACCTACTACCTGGCAGGTGAAGGGCTAACAGGTATTTTGCACAAATAAAATTTTCCAGAGCAGTGACACCCAGGTTGGGGAAGACAGATTCTCAAAAGAGAAGAAAGGGTAGACTCAGTAACTTCACCAGTTTGGCCAATATGTAAGTTCCTAACATAGCACTTTTCATGGACTAATTATTATTAGGGGCAGAGGAGAGAGCAATGAGAAAATGAAGTAAAATAGATCGTAATAGTCCAAATAATTAGGACTTATTTTGAAGTCACTTTGCTGGCTTGGCTACATCTTCCCCTCACACTGGCTTCCTTCCCTTTACCACCTTGCTCTTTTTCTAGGTCACTGTGTATCGCAGCCCAAAGAGGCAGCTGGGACGTGATCTGGGACTGCCGCAGACACCTGAGCAGGGAGACACAGAGGAGGCACTGCTACTTCTGTGTGAGGAGAGGATCCAGCAAACCAGAGAAGTTGCAGATAGGATCCTAATCCCTGTTTTATGCTCATGTGTTTCTTTAATGCTCTTTCAATTTCTACCACAGGCAAATTAAGAAAAAACAAGCAAACTAAAAATCTGAGAAGCTTTGCATATATCATCTAAAATCACTCTGGGACTTGAGTAATCAATTGAAAGAATTACTTTATTGTGAACAGTGATTCATCTCAGTAGGCAAAGCTGTGTGTCTGATTTAGAGGCTGAGTTAGAGGGTCAAAGAAAATCTGAAATGCCCATGTGATGGCTCTCAGAGAGGAGAGAAAGGGGGTGGAGAGGGGCATGATGACTCACGACACAGCACAGAAGGCCAGGGTCAGCATGAATTCCCAAGAAATAGCTGTTGAATTGAACTTCAAACTAACTAAGTAGAACTTTAATTTAGTACTTGAATAGAAACTAAAATAATTCTAGATGAGAGTATGTGCTGTGAAGAATAGAGAAAGAATCGGAGAAGGTATTTGGTATTTCTATTGAAAAATTAGAGACAAGCATAAATATTTTTTTGGATTTAGATGACTAAATAAGACAATATATCAAGTAAAGTCGCAAACAGTGAACTAAAAGTCTTAACAAAGGAGACTAAGAAAGAGGAACACACTGCCCTTTCTATGGGTCAAATTCATGACTTCCTTTAATAGTCATCATAACCTTATGAGATAAATATTATTACCTCTAATTTATGGATTAGGAGGCTGTGATTCCAGAAGATTCATAATGCCCTTGAGGTCACAAAGATAGCTGTGTTCCTCCAAATGTTTATGGATGGTGTACAAAAATAGTTGTGTGGGAAATCACTTTTGAAATGCAGTTTATTCTATTTCTCTCTTCTAGAGATTAGGCCCTGAAACTCATGTAGAGATAAATCTTTTAACCACTTTTTAACACATAACTTCTCACACTTATAACATTATGGGAAGTGTGTGTGTATTCTCACCACCTTCATGAGTCCATAAATGTTCCACAGGAAGCGCTTCGGGAAAGACAGTGAAAGGCTGTAATATGTAGAGCTAAACCAATAAGACTAAATTTAATACAGATAAATTTAAATCTCACATTAGATACTTTGAGAGTCTAAATATGCAAGGACAAAATTCAATCCCACCGTATCTTAAAATGCTCAGAGAAGCACTACCATGAGTCAAAAAACGATAAAGTTAAAAGTTAAAGAAACCTTAGGCTACATTAATAGAGGTATACTGCCTATATCAAAGGAGGTTAAGGTATAAGTCTGGCTCTAGATGAAACCTTGAAATAGAATGCTGACAAATTAAAAGAGAACTAGGCATAGATGATGAAGCTGAAAGTCTTGGAACTGTGTCACATGACATTACTGGGGAATTTGGACATATTTTTATGAATGTAATCAGTTAGTTGGAGTTTTGAGGTGCTAGAATGTGGTAGATGTCTCTCCAGAGTTAAAAGATTGTCATAAAAATAATGGTGTGGACTCAATTGGTGTGTTTATACAGTCTTAAACTAAGACTAACAAATTAAAGTTGTAAGAAATTCAGTTTAGGTATAAC
Organism: Sturnira hondurensis; assembly: GCF_014824575.4. NCBI lineage: Eukaryota > Metazoa > Chordata > Mammalia > Chiroptera > Phyllostomidae > Sturnira > Sturnira hondurensis. The sequence continues at coordinate 56,126,462 of NW_028076767.1, read as the reverse complement.
ATAATAAAATGATTCAGTGAGCTGTCTCAGAAGAAAATGGCTCATGAAAGAGAAGGCTGGTTAGACAAATTCTTAGAACTAGCCAAAAAAACAGGGACATTTTTCCAGTTTCCTCACTTGACAGGCTCCACTCTGAAAATTCATTAGTGAAAAAGACAGCCTCAGAAATCTCATAGCTATGTTTAAAAAAGAAATAGAAGTTTATTTACTGATGTCCAGAATTAAATGGCATCCTCGGTTATCAAACACCTGTTCCGTTGACCCAGCACTAACTGTGCTCGGAACTGTGCTCCGAGGCTGTCACCTGTCCCACCACTGACTAACTTCTTTCCTTCACATGGCCTCACCTACTCATGGCTCCTTGTGCTGTAAGGCAAGAAAACCCACCCCATGCCTTCTCCTCACTAGTTCCTTTCTCTGAGGTTTGGCTTCTGACAGCTCTGCCACCTGATGGTTTTCTCTCTGACTTAACACAAAACCTTCTGGGAGATCATCTTCTTGGCTTGGCCTGGCAGTGCCGAGTACAGCGCATCACTGTACTAGAAATCACTAGATTTCTCTCACAAAGAGAAAGAAAAAGCTGTCCTACAGACTGCTTCCTCCGGGTGGCTTGGGCCAGCTACCCAGTCCCAGTCTACTCAGCTGGAACCAGAGTAATATAGTCACATGGTGCAAAACATTACAACCTGATGAAAAAAAGTTCTTAAAAAGGGATATAAATGGCCGACACTTTAAATGGCTCATCCCATACCACCATCTATAGAAAGGGGCTTCTGTTTTATATGAGCGGTTAAATGAGGTCTCTTTGATAGCCCCTTCCAATACTAATATTCTATTACAGTAAAACATAACTCTAAACCATTATTTTGCTTCACATTAATATATTAAATCTTAGATCTTATGTATATAATAGGTTGACTGGTACCATATTTAGTACAGGGCAAAATTGAACATAATATTACTTCTTTCAACAGCAGCCTCTCATCCAGATCATTTATTAACAAGTGAGACCAAAAAACGAGAAATGAAAACAAGATATAAATATACACGGACACAAGAATCAATTTTACATGTTCCACCCTGGCTCTTACTCGCTGAATTGAAGCAGATTTGAATCTTTTTCAGACACAGTTTCCTCATTTGAAAAATAGAGGGACTATTACCTGACTTTCAGGGTGTTGGAATCAAAACTTATAAGTATAATAGTTCTTTATACATTGCAAAAAGATCTATAATACCCTTAACCAATAATTCAGAAATAAAATCACAGAACCTCTCTATCTTAGGTTAACAAAGTAGTTTCTTTTATGCAACTATAGAGTACTTTTTGGTACTCGGAAGACAATTGAGTATTTGGAACTTTCAAGGGGGCAAAAAATCTCAGGGATCCTTCTTGCAGGTGAACTTACTATAGCCATGACTCTCATCTTTTCCTTCCTCACATTTCTATCATTCGATACCCCTTAATGATTCATAAATATAGAACCACCAATTATTCTATATTTCATATTAATCTCTATAAACCAAATTGAGTTACAGCTTATTCAATAAATCTTAGAAGATATATGTAAGAGACTGTCATTTCTTGTTCTCTAGCATAAGCAAAGATAATAATTAAGATCACATGACCTATCACTAAAATAGATTTCCCATGTGGTTTCTGTCATACACGTAGCTAAGGTTTTTTTGTTAATGTTTATTCTAATGCACTACATATTTAACCTCTGAGACTCATTTTGTTGAGTAGCCGGGAAGCTGCAGTAAATTCTTGGTTACTAAAACAACAAAGTGGATGGGTTATTTAAATACCTTTATGTTCATAACAATAAATTTGTTTGAGACCAGTCTTTCTGTAGTGGCTAACTCAGACAGAGCTCATGAACTAAGTAGAAGATGCCCTGCACCATTTTCCCCCTCAATGCATGGCTCTTTTTAGATATTCATTCAACATTTATTGAGCATCTACAACATGCAAGACACTGCTCTCAGGGCTGAAGACACCACAGTCAGCAAGACGGATGAGTATTGTGCTCTCACAAACTCACAGTTCTGCTTTAGGAGGGCAGACAGTAAATGCGGCAACACATTAATAGATAACTGTAGATGGAGATAAGTGTTACAAAGGAAAATGGGTAATAAAATATAGAAAAGCATCAGGGATGGGGATGAGGAAGAGCTTAGTTAGATTGGGTGTTTATGGCAGGCTCGGAGAAGTAAACAACTGAGTGACTAGAAGCTTACCGCTGGAACTTCCTTCACCAGATGGTTACAACAGAGGGAACCACAGTGGTGAGCATGACCTGTTTAAGGAAGAGAGGCCAATGTGGCTGCAGCGCAGAAGCAGAATGTGGCTGGAAATGTGGTCAGTACGCTAGACAACAGCCAGATTCTGCAGGGACATGTTCACAAACACAAGGAGTTTGATTTTCACAGAAGTCCAACAGGAAACAATTGGAGAGATTTTAAGAAATGGATGATAGGGTTTCATTTACATTTTTAAGAGCTTATGCTGGCTATTTGGCATGTGGAACTGGAAGTAGGGAAATCATCTAGGTTTTTGAAACATGCAGTAATAAAGACAAAAACTGCTGATGGTTTGGGCTACTGTTGCAGGCAGGAGGAGAGAAGACATGGTGACTATGAGAGGTGGTCAGATTCAGGTTATATTTTGGAAGTGAAACCAGATTTTTTATATGACATTGTGAATGAAAAAGAAGAATTGAAGCAAAGCAGCAACTTCTGTACTTTCTTTTTCAGTCTATTTTGTACTGGTCTCTCCATTGCATGGTAAGAATGCAAAGTTGATATTAAAAACTGAGTTTCCATGTAACAGAAAGTATGAGAATGAGAAGATAGACCAGATATTAGAGAGTCACAGAACAACAGATTGGGTGGCCCTTGCAGAAACAAAAGTACAGTCTCTGGCCCTGCGGTCCATGTAGGAAGACCAGGGATTCTGGGTTTGTGAAATGTTCCACCTCCTTCCTCTATTATAACAGGTTGCCCACTTCTGTCTTTACACTTTATACAAGACTATAAAATTTGCACGATAGTTCATTGAGCACCACAACCCTATTATCTAATTTCAGTAAAATTTTACAGGAACAAGTATAAAGGACACATAGACAAAAACTAAGGTGGGGGGGATGGGAGGGAGGTGGGGAGCACTGGGGGGTGGGCTGAGATGGGAATAAAACACAGAAAACTGTACTTGAACAATAATTAAATTTTAAAAAGACAAATAAAATAAAATTTGGTCAGCATAGGTGTAGACAAGAGAAAATAAAATCAAAGTGAAAACATATGTAGAAGCAAAGAGAACAAGTGGAATGGAGGAGAAAAGCCTGAAACATGCTTGGAATTACAAAGTAAGCTCATTTCTAATCATCAGTTCCTGTGTACTTTCAAACGAAGGAAGTCTTGAATTGAGTGAGTTCAAAAGGTGGCCAAGACTGACGAAATGTCCTTGTTAATAGGAAAACTTGAATTGACTATTCGAGGGAGGCAAATTTGGAAGTCCTCTAATGAGCTGCTCAGTAGGAGGAAAAAATCTGATCTAAATCTTTTGGTTTAATAAATTAGTTATCTTAGTGAAAGAGGAGTTGACCAAACCAACGTTTATGGAATGCTGGAAGAAAAGCTCTACAAAAAATCGGGTTCCTAACTACTGAACATCAGTCCTCTACCCTCAGTCTGCTTCATCTTTTCTGTTGGCTGATCTAGGAACTGTGTATCAGGTTGACAGGCAATGCAAAAGTCTGAATTCATTGCAATGGGAATCTGAAATCATCACATTACAGCTGTCAAAGCTTTGTGTTCATGGAGGTGAATATTAACAATCAAGAGAAAAAGTCTACAACCTGTATTTATATTACAGAAGTAATACCCAAGACCCTTTGTACTTGGTGGAAAAATATTGTGGGATCTCAAAGCTAAGTCCTAAAGTGCAAATATGATTACACAAGGCCTTCCATGGAAAGCTTCTGCCTTGAAGTTCATGGTCCTTGGTATTTTGGTAAACCTGGATTCATAATCTTATAAATGATGCAAAGGAATTTCAATAGAAACATCATGAAAATAGACTTAGGTTGCAGAAAATTTTATAAAGCTTTACTTCTATAATTCTCAAGGCAATTGTAAGCATCCAACTTCACCAGCTCATTACAAGAAATAGCTCATTCTAGCAATGGAATAAGGAACAGAACAAATTTAAAGTTTCAGAGTTCTAAACTCTTTTAACTAATTTTTTAATGCTTACAGAAAATAGTTTGTCAACATGAATAAATAAAACAAAGTGGTACTTTGAGTTAAAATTGGAGGTCTCACTTCAACAAGTATTTATATAGAACTTTTCATGGTAAAGGGCCAAGGTAAATCAGATAATGGGTCTGAAGGGAGGGACACATTGGATTTGGTGATATGAAAGTAAAGAACACATTTTCCTTTTTTATTGATAATCAGCAAGTATCAGTGAGCACCTCTATAAACAATATTTTTCATTAACAGGAAAAAGAACTGGTATATATGGACGGTTGTAGGAAATCCGTAAACAAATAATGTCAAAAGCAAGATCATGTATTATAGCTTAATTCATGACTTATTGGGAAGTTATGTGGTATTTTTTTAAAAAGCACAAACATCTTGGTAAAAAATGACGTTTGTAGACATACTTTATCACTTACCAGCCAGATAATCTTGGGCCAGTTACTTTACACTTCTGATTCTCACTGTCCTTACCTGTGAAGTTAAGACTCAAAAATTTATCTCACAGAGCTATGTTAGGACATAAGATGTCACCTTCAAATCACCTGACCTATGGTAGGTAGTATCTAGAGGACCTTCACATCTAATTCACAGTGCCATTGCTAGTATAGGTAGCAAAACTTTATCACTTTGTATTTAACGGCAATCAGATTCCATTCAAGAAATAAGAGAACTGAAAGGATTCCTTATTTATGTTCCTTTTAAATACTGCATTTCCTCTGTAATTACATCAAGCCATTTTTTTCGTGGCAATGAATCAACCACCTCTTGACACAAATACACTTCTTATTGCCCTGAATGTCAGGATAGAAGGTAATGGGAAATTTGCCCTTTTTTTTTATAGGCTTAAAGATAAAAAGAATAAGTTAGAGGAAAGGCTTACAGGGCAGGCAATTTCTCAAAGAAATTTTTAGAGAAAAGATCAGAGTTTCTATAGAAGAGCACTAAATATAGATTTATTTTAGGTAAATTTTATTAGTTGAAAAATAATGACCTGACATACATTATTAGCAATATAATATAATATTATATTAGAAACGTTATAAGAGTTCCAGCCAAGATGTAGGCATTGGTAGAAATGCTTCGCTTCCTCACACAACCAAAAGAAGGATAACAACCGATTTAAAAACAAAACACAACTAGAATTGCCAGAAAGTCAAACTGCATGGAACTCCAACAACCAAAGTGTTAAAGAAGAAACATTCATCCAGACTGGCAGGAGGGGCAGAGATGAACAGCCGAGGTAGATATACTACAAGGCCAGGTGGCAGACCATGCAGCTGAGGTGGGGGCTGGCAGGTAGGGCTCTCCCACATTCACATGCAGGTGAACTGGGAGGAACAACAGGGGAGCTAGACAGACTGTGGAACCCAGGGTTTTGACACGGGGAAATAAAGCCTCAAAGCCTCTGGCTGTAAAATTCTGTGGTGGTAAAAATCATATCTGTGAAAGCAGCAGAAACTCCCAGTCTCACAGGAGAGTCTGTTGGAGAAGCCCACAGAGTCTTAGAACATACACAAACCCGACCACCTGGGAATCAGCACCAGAAAGGGCACAATCCACTTGTGGGTAGTGAGGGAAGTGATGGAAAGTGGGGGAAGAGCTGAGCAAGCAGCACTAATCTCTCTCTGACCCCTCCCCCACATACAGCACCACAATGCACTGAAGGAGGTTGCCCTGTCCTGGAGAATCCCTTACAACATAACAGTGAGCCAAGACAAAGAAATATGGCCGAAATGAAAGAACAGATCAAAACTCCAGAAAAAGAACTAAGGGAGGAGGAGAAAACCTATCAGATGCAGAGTTCAAAACACTGCTAATCAAGATGCTCACAGAAATGATTCAGTTTGGTTGCAAAATGAAGGAAGAAATGAAGGATATACAAAGTGAAATAAAAGAAAATATACAAGAAACCAACAGTGGAGGGGGGAAACCAGGACTCAAATCAATAACATGGAACAAAAGGAAGAAGTAAACATCCAACAGGAACAGAATGAAGAAACAAGAAATCAAATAAATGAGGAGAAGCAGAAGAACTTCTGGGACAACTTTAAATGCTCCAACATCCAAATTATAGGGGTGCCAAAAGGAGAACAGGAAGAGCAAGAAATTAAAAATTTATTTGAACACATAATGAAGAAAAACTTTCCCAATCTAATGAAGGAAATAGACTTCCAGGAAGACCAACAAGCTCAGAGAGCCCCAGAGAAAGTCAACCCAATGAGGAACACACCAAGACACATAATAATTAAGTTATCCAAGATTAAAGAGAAAAAGAAAATCTTAAAAGCAGCAAGAGAAAAGCAGAGAGTTACCTACAAAGGAATGCCCATAGGACTATGAACTGATTTCTCAAAAGAAACTTTTCAGGCAAGAAGGAGCTTGCAAGAAATATTCAAAGTCATGAAAGGCAAGTCCCCATATCCAAGACTACTTTATCCAGCAAAACTATCATTTAGAATGGAAGGGCAGAAAAAGTGCTTTTCAGATAATGTCAAGTTAAAGGAGTTCATTATCACAAAGTGTTTATTATGTGAAATGTTAAAGGGACTTGTCTAAGAAAAAGAAGATGATCAAAACTATGAACAGTACAATGACAACAAACACAACTATCAACAACTAAAACTAAAAAACAAAAACTGAAACTAAGCAAACTAGAACAGGAGCAGAACCAGAGAAATAGAGATAACATGGAGGGCTACCAGTGGAAAGGGAGAGGGGGAGAATTGGGGAAAAAATGTACAGGGAATAAGAAGCATGATTGGTAGGTACAAAATAGACAGGGGGAGGTTAAGAATAGTATAAGAAACAGGGAAGTCGAAGAACTTATATGCACAACCCCTGGACATGAACTAAGGAGGTGGGATGGGAAATGCTGGAGGGTGGATGGGGTTGCTGGGCAGAGGAGGATAAAGGAGAGGGAAAAAGTGGGACAACTGTAATAGCATAATCAATAAAATATACTTAACAATTTTTTAAAATATTATATTGTCATCTGTAATTGAAAAATATTTTAAAAATAAGAAAGTAATGATGTGAGTTATAGGAAATCAAGTAGACTTATTTATAAATAAAGAGAAACCCTGGCTGCTGTGGCTCAGTGAGCTGAATGTCCATCTGCAAACCAAAGTGTTGCCAGTTCAATTTCTAGTCAGGGCACATGCCTGCGTTGCAGGCCAGGTCCTAAGTTAGGAGTGCAGGAGAGGCAACCACACATTGATGTTTCTCTCCCTCTGTTCCCCTCTCTCTAAAAATAAATAAATAAAATCTTTTTTAAAAATTATTTATTTTTTATTTTTTTTATTTAATTCTTATTCAAGTACAGTTTTCTGTTTTATATTCCCAGCCCTGCCCCCCAGTACTCCCCACCTCCCTCCCATTTCTGCCCCCTACCTTAATTATTGTCCATGTGTCCTTTATACTTATTCATGTGAGTCCCTCCCCTTTTCCCCTATGATTCTCTCCCCTCTCCCCTCTGGACCCTGTCAGCCTGTTCCATATTTGAGTGTCATTGGTCATATTTTGCTTGCTTGTTTGTTTTGTTGTTTAGATTCCTATTAAAGGTGAGATCACATGGTATTTGTCTTTCACCACCTGGCTTATTTTGCTCAGCATAATGCTCTCCAGTTCCATCCATGATGTTGCAAAAGGTAGGAGCTCCTTCTTCCTTTCTGCAGCATAGAATTCCATTTAAAAAAATAAAGAGACATTTTAGAACCAATAAAATAATTTCTCAACCTTTCCCTTTTTAAAAGAGTTGGGGAGATAGGTGACAAGTATGGCAGTTTTAAGCATAATTAACATTTATTGAATCTTTATTATGGACTAGGCACTGTACTGAGAGTTTCCATTAATGATATCATTTCACCATCCAACAACTCTGTGAGGATGCAACATTTTGATCTCCAATTTAAAAATAAGGAAATAGTTCTCCAAGTCCATCCATGTTGTCACAAAGGGTAAAATTTTCTTCTGTTTTACAATCAAGTATCATTCCATTGAAAAAATGTCCCATAGTTGTTTTATCCACTCGTCTACTGATGGGCACTTGGGCTGTTTCCATATCTTGACAATCATAAATAACACTGCAATGAACATAGGGGTGCTTTTGTTTTTTTCAAATTAGTGGTTTGGGTTTCTTTGGATATATTCCCAGAAGTGGAGTTGCTGGGTCATAAGGCAGTTCCATTTCTAAGTTTTTGAGGTTTCTCCATACTGCTTTCCACAGTGGCTGCACCAATCTGCATTCCTACCAACAGTACAAAAGGGTTCCCTTTTTTCAACATCCTTGCCAGCACTTGTTGTTTGTTGATTTATTGATGATGGCCATTCTGACCATTCGAGGTCATATCTCATTGTGGTTTTAATTTGTATTTCTCTGATGATTAGTGATGTTGAGCATCTTTTCATGTGTCTATTGGTCATCTGTATGTCAGCTTTGAAGAAGTATCTTTGCCCATTTTTAATGGGATTGTATTGTTTTTTGATGTTGAGTTTTGTTCTTTTTTTAAGAGATTTTATTTATTTATCTTTAGAGGGGAAGGGAAGGAGAGAGGGAGAGAAATATCAATGAATGGTTGCCTCCTGTGCATCCCCTGCTGGGAACTGGCCTGCAACCCAGGCATGTCCCCTGGGAATTGAACCATGATCCGCTTGTTCGCAGGCCTGTGCTCAATTCACTGACCTACACCAGCCAGGGCTGTAAGTTCTTTATAAATGTTGGATATTGACCCCTTATCGGACATATGAGTGAATATGTCCTCTCATTCAGTAGCTTGTCTTTTTATTTTGTTGATGGTTTCCTTTGTTGTGCATTTTTTTTTAGTTTGCTGTAGTCCCACTTGTTAATTTTTTTGTTTCCTTTGCCTAAGGAGGTATACCAGATAAAATATTGTAAAAAGCAATGTCCAAGATTTACTGCCTGTGTATTCTTCTAGGATTTTTATAATTTCAGTTCTAACATTTAAGTCTTTAATCCATTTTGAATTTATTCTTGTGTGTGATGTAAGAAGGTAGCCCAATTTCATTTTTTTCTGCATGTATATGTCCAATTTTCCTAACATGATTTGTTGAATAAATTATCTTTAGTCCATTGTGTGTGTTTGCTACCTCATTATGCTAAGTGAAACAAGCCAGTCAGAGAAAGACAAATACCATATGACTTCTCTCATGTGAAATCCAAAGAACAAACTGAACTAACAAGCAAAATAGAGACCAACTCATAGATAGAGAGCAGATGACATCTCTGGGGGTGGGGGGACCTAACGAAAAAGAAAAAGGACCCATGGACATGGGTAACAGTGTGGTAATGGCAAGGAGAGGGGAATATAAGGGGGACAAATGGTAATAAAAAATATAATAAAAATAAAGACAAGAAAATAGGCCAAGATTATACAATTTTTAGAAAGAGAACACCATTGCCCTGGCTGGTATAGCTCAGTGGATTGAGCACAGGCCTGCGAACCAGACGATCGTGGTTCGATTCCCAGTCAGGGCACATGCCTGGGTTGCAGGCCAGTTCCCTGCAGGCCAACTCCCAGCAGGGGACGCACGAAAGGCAACCATGCATTGATATTTCTCTCCCTCTCTCCTCCTCTAAAGGTAAATAAATAAATAAAATCTTAAAAAAAAAAAAGAAAGAGAACATCATCATCTGATTCTAAGGTCCAAGCTCTCAACTACTTCAATCCACTCATTAACAACATTGGTAAATCTCATGAATTTCTGCTCCAACATTACCACCTACCAATTACAGCCTGCTGGGGTTTAGCCATACTTTATGAGATTGAATTCTTCAAAAGGAGCAGTATAATACGGGATGCAGTCTTATACTTTATTATTTTCTTAAAGATCCCATGAAAGTCTCTATTTCGGCTTCCTATTTTTTTCCCATATGAATTTATAAACAAAACTACTCATTTTTTCTCTTGCAAATAACACTAGGTATGAATTTCAGTAAAGGTAAGAATTATTTATTGTTTTCAAGGCTGGCATTTATCGAGTGCTTACTATGTGCCAGGCATTGTGCTAAGCTCTATACATAATTTATCCCATTTAATCCTCACAAGGTCTCTACAGGTAGATACTACTATCATGTCCACGTATGACTGAAGAAACCGAGGCTTAGTGCATATCACAATGTGAGAAAAAAAAGGAACAGGATTTGTTTCCAGAGTGACGTGGCTACAAACCCAAACTTTTCATTATTATAAAATTGGACTAATATCATATTTCACTATCTATTTTGGGCAAGACATATAAGCACAATGAGCCACTGTCTGCTTCTAAGAAAAATGGGAGTAATGATACAACTGGCCCTGTGAGTTAGATGAGCCATGTGGGGTGATCTGTGGAAGAATTTGAAGAGAGCTAGAGCACAGATACTAAATATTACGTAAATGCTGAGCAAAATTTCAATTCTACCCAACAATGTTCTCATGAAGCTTCAAGCTGCAATAATTATAGGACAGAGGAGCTTCCTGGAATGACCTGAACCCGATTACATACCGCTAAAAGGCTACAGTTGGTGGTGGTTAGTATTGATTGGATCTGTCCATCAGCTCAAACTCCACTCTCCATATAAACTGGTGTCTGAGTCCTACAGGGAGAGGAGACTCTTCCTGAAAGCTCCTACGGTGTTCCTGTACCCAAAAATATCTATAAGGTTTTCTTGGATGGAAATGAAAAGGCAAGGTGTCACTTTTTTATTATCGAAGTAACTTGGAGAAAAAGATCCTTCTAAAAATGTTTTTCTGGGAAGAAGTTAGTAGTGTACGCACTTTTTATCCTGCTTTGTGGTTCAGGCCAGCCACCTTAGATGGCATCCCCTATCACACCACATCAAAGGGCTACCCTGCAGGGTTATGTTGGGAAAGAAAGCAGGCCTTGCCTTTAGCCTTATCCTTCTCAAATTGTTCGGTTTGGAATTTCAGGAAAATATATCATGTTAAAGGCATATTTATACCATACTTTTCCTTGGACTCTACTAAAAATACCAAAAAAATTTTAAATGGGGAAGAACATTACAAGTTCATAAAAAGGCCTCTAAAACAAACAGACAAACAAAAAGTCGTGGGGCACACCCCATGATTTTCTAGCAATTCAGTAAAATGTGAACCAAAATGAGAAAGAAAGCTATAAATTTATACATCTTAAAATAAGCCAGAGGATCACTGAAGACTTTTCCATTGGCAATTTTGTACAAAATAAGGAGGAATAGGGCATGGCAGGCCGCAAAAGAACTCGAGGTATAGCCCTAAAAATGTCAAAGTCAACCTGTTGTAAATAGCATGAGAGAAACTGCCGCTGAAGCTGAATATTTGACCTCAAAACACCATCTGGAGGTAACATGAGGAGAAAAATAAAATGGGAACAAAGCCTAAACTTGCAGTTAAAGACAAATGCAACTGAGCAGAAATAAATCTGGAATGATCACTTTTAAAACAGTGGTAAACCAAGAGGCTCTGCTGAAACCCAAGATGACCTCTGACAAGTTCACCTTCCCACCCTGAAGTGTAATGTGCTGTGAAGTCAGAAAGCAATGCTGACTTGATGGGGACCTCGGAGGTAATGTTCCTGGCGTAAAGCTGTCCATGGCCCCAGTTCCAGCCAGTGCTGTTGGTCCACGCTGCTCTTCCTCAAAGTGCAGGTGCACGTTAATTTCCTCATCCAAAAAAGGCTAATAAACAAAAAGATTCCAATGTGAGACTCAACCACAAGCTACAAAAAATGTTTCAATGAAAAAAATGGGCAGGGAATGTTAAGTTAAACAATACACTAACAACTAGAAGAAAATTAAGCTATGCTGTTCTATGCTCTTATGAAATTAATGGCATCAGGAACTCTAAGGGACTCCATGAAGAGCTACAAGGGGTCAAGAACACAACAAGGAAGCAATTCACCCTGGGTAAGAGTCACCAGAAACAACAAATTGTATCATTAAGATCTTCAGATAATAGAACCATCAGATACAGAATATAAAATAACTATGTACTAGGTACTTTTCAAATAAAATATTCTTTTTTTAAATGAGCAACAAATGAGAGAGGGTTGAGAAATGATGAGAATTGTAAAAAGAACCAAGTAACACATCTAGAGAACATAAGTATTGAAATTAAACATTCAGCGGGTGGATCAAATAGGAGATTAGACACAGCTGAAAGGACAATATGAAGAAATTATTGAGAATTAGTTAAATGTGAAGAAATCAAGTTGAACACAGTGAAATCAATGAAACACAGTGAAACTAGGAAATGGGAAATGCAAAATAAAGGTTAAAACACAGACTCATAGAATGGAATTATCTAACATGCATCCAACTACATATTTAGCAGAAAATTAGAGAGAATGAAAAAGAAGTGATATCCAAGAGATGTAGCTGAAAAGTTCCCAGAAAAAATAATAAACTGATAGCAGACATCTCAAGAGCAAAAACTGAATAAAGAAAACTATGAAATAGAAAATTTATGTGTTGAGAGAAAATGCTACATGCCTATAATTATGAACCCAGAAAATTTTTATTTCAAAAGATGGGAAATATTTTTATGTTAAAAAGAGAGTTTAGCATTAGACTTTCCCTAAAGTATCTTCTAAAGAATCAATATTAGAAAGAAAAACAGTAAGAAATTGATAAAGAATAATTTTACTTTATTGATACTGTCTTTAAATACTGAGAATAAATACTGCTTTTACAAAATAATCATTGTTATTATATTTAACTTGTGTGGTTAGAAGACAGGGTTAAAATACTGCAAAAAAAACCCATACAAGTCAGTAGAAGGGTGATTAGAGAAGGGTGATTATTAGCTATATCTTTACTTTCTTCAAAAGAGGAGGTAACTGTTATTATTAATTCAGAAATTTCTGGGTTATTAAGTTCACATATTACAAGTTTGAGGGTGTCTATTAAAAGAATAGAAATAGCATATATACCCTTCAACCCAACCCAAATGTGAAAAACAAAAGCAAAATTCATTTATTTAAACAGAAGTATTTTTAAAAGAATACAAAGAGCAAATCACTAGCATAATATAAAATAGTAGGACAAACGCTAATAAATGAGTAATTAAAGTACTAGTAAATAAAATAAAACTAAACATTCCAAACATAAAATAGACTTTCTAAGAATGAACTTTTTAAAATGTATTGTGCCCTGGCTGATGTGGTTCAGTGGACTGAGCACCAGCTTGCAAACCAAAGGGTTGCCGGTTTGATTCCAGTCAGGGTACATGCCTGGGTTGCAGGCCAGGTTCCCAGTTAGGGGCATGTGAGAGGCAACCACACATAGATGTTTCTCTTTCTCCCTTTCTCCCTCCCTTCCCCTCTGTCTAAAAATAAATAAATAAAATATTTTAAAATAATAAATAAATAAATGTATTAAGTTTAGAGACAGAGAGGAAGGGAAAGAAAGAGAGAGAGAAACACTGATATGTTGTTCCAGTTAATTTAAGCATTCATTGGTTGCTTTTTGGATGTGCTCTGACTTGAGATTGGATGTGCTCTAACTTAACTGCAACTTTGGTGTATCAGGATGATGCTCTAATTAACTGAACCATCCAGCCAAAGCTAAGAATGGACTTTTTAAAATCCAGCTATATTTTGTTTATAAGAGACACATCAAAAAATAAATATTTGAAAATACTGAGATATGAAAAATTTAGGCCAGGCAAATAATAACAATAAAAGCTTCTGTAATATCCATATCAATATTAGAACTCTGAACTTTAATACAAAAAGTATTGTAGAGACAAAGTCATCTCTTCATAATGATAAAATTTGCCAGTCATCAGAAAGACACAGTAATTCTAACCATTTATACATCTAATAAAATAGCTTTTAAATGTATAAACCAAAATGTTGTTTAATCATAAGAAATTGACAAATTTAAACACCTGTCTCAATTTAATGGCCAAGAATAAAAAATTGAATTATATAAAAATCTGCAGCCAGAAATTAGAGAATACATATCTGTTCAAATACACATGAAGTAAAAAAAAATCCACCATGTAACAAGCTGAAAGCAAATCTCAGCTACCTTTAAACAATACATATATGTAAACCTTATCATTAGCATTGCAATCAGTTAAAAATAAGTAACAAAAAGATTGAATAAAGTATCCCTTACATTTGGAAAGAAACACAATTTTATAGAACTCATTTGTACAATAAGTAATCATGATGCAATTGTAAACTATTTAAAACTAAATAATAATTTTTAAAAATACTTATCAAACATTTTTCACACCCCATGGGATGCATCCAAACTAGCAATTTGAAAGAATTTCATAGCCAGAAATGATTACTTTAGAAAATACAAATTTATCATAAGAAATTAGAAATATTATTGTACACTATGTTTGAAGAAAGTAGTAGGAAGGAGAAATTTTAAAACAGCAGAAACTAATAAATTCAAAGACAAAATACAATAAATTCACAAAGATAAAATTTAATCTTCAATAAAATGGACAGGCTTCTGCCAAAGATGAAGAAGAAAAATAAAAAGACATAAACATATCAGGTTTTTCAAAGGTAACAACTAAAAATTCAGCAAAGACTAAAAAAAATAAAATAAAATAGTACTATGAAGAACATTCTGCTAAAAACTTTAAAAATTTAAACAACATAAACAGAATTCTAGATGTACATAAACTGTTAAAAATGTCTGAACAAGAAACATTCAATTCTTGAATAACATTAGTAGAGAAAATAAAAAATATATTTAGAAGTTCTTTTGCAAAGCAAATAGCTGTCCTAGGTAATTTTACAGCTGACTTCCACCAAGCCTTCAAGGAACAGAGCCTGTCAATCTTTCTACATGGCTGTAAGAAGAAGGAAATCTTACCCTTTGTGATAGCATGGATGGTCCTGGAGAATATCATGCTAAGTGAAATAAGTCAGTTTTCTGACTTAACACCATATAATCTCACTAGCATGTGGAATCTAATGAACAAATAAACTCATGAACAAAACAGAACCAGAGGCATGGATACATGGAACAGACTGAAAACGTTGGAGGGGAAGTGTTGGAGCAGCTGGATAAAAAGAAAATGAAGGGATCAGGTAAGGAACATGCATGCATAGCCCATGGACGCAGTCAACAGTGTGGTGAAGGCCGGGGATCAGGAGGCGGGCATGGGAGACATCTCTAGTAGTGTCGACAATAAAAAAATTTTAAGTATAATAATAGCCCTGGTTGTTGTGGCTCAGTGGATTGAGTGTGCTGACCTGCAAACCAAAGAGTCGCTGGTTCTATTCCCAGTCAGGGCAAATGCCTGGGTTGCTGGCCAGGTCCCCAGCAGGGCGCATGAGAGAGGCAACCACACACTGATGTTTCTCTCCCTCTCTTCCCCTCTCCCTTCCCTTCTCTCTAAAAATAAATAAATAAAATCTTTAAAAAATTATAACAATAATTTTTTTTCTCTTCGGGAGAACAGAAAAAGAGCAAACACTACTCAGTTCAAACCTAAGGCTAGTTTTACCTTGGTAATTCACAGAGCTACAATAAGAAAAAGGAAGATGATTCAGATAATAATAAGGACCTTCACCAGTACTGGAAAGTTTAGGTAACCTTAAACTTCAAATGGGATAGGGAGCACAGAGTACAGTGGAGTGACTGAGTGTCTGCAACCAAGAGGCAAACAATAAGAAAAGCAGAAAATCATTAGCATGAGCAAGGGTAATCCCAAAGAACAGGGGACTCTCATTAAGATCAAGTTAATATGCTAATCAGAAGAAAAAATACATATAAATACTAATTTCAAGGTGGTGTCATTAAATTTAACAGGTTTTAGATATTAAAAACCCAATTCTGAATTTTACAAAAATAAGTGTATTACTGAATAGAAAAAGAGACCTTGATTTCTAAAGAAACACTTCTATAAACAAAACAAAAACAAAGAAGAAAAATAGAAATTGCAAGGAAAAAAGAAAAAGACTTGAAGAAGAGATTACTTAGATCTTTAAACTATAAAAAGTAGAAACATAAGAAAAAGAGGAAAAAAAGAGATGGAGCAGAGGCAATAACCACAGGAAAAAACAGAAGCCCATCATCATTGAGATGAAAAAAGAAGATGAATTTTAAGATCAAAAGATCAATTTAGACAAGTTTTATAAAAACACATACCAGTCGTACTCCTAGTTTAATTTATAGGCAAAAATTTTTAATTTTAGGAACAAGTGTTTGAAAAAACCCATCGAAGGAGAACAAATGGATTTTGGATTGTTTATTCTCAAAACTAGAAGCCAAAACCAAATATTAATTACTGTATTGAGAAAGGACTGAGATCCCACAATGCACTATGCTACCAGTACAGGGTTCACCTGAGAAAGCAGAGAAATTTTTATATGTCAAAGGCACAGAAAATATAACTCTGATAAAATTTAAAACATCGTATAGCTGAGTATCACAGCCAGCATAATTCAGTTTAAGTAAGTATATTAAATACTAGGGATTTTGGATATTAACACCTACAATTTAACATATAATTTTTCATTATTTTTAAAAGTATAATTAAACATATAACCAGATAAAGGCCTATAAATAAACTTGCTAAAGTGTTAACAGCAATACCTCTGAGAAACTAAGAGTAAACTGGGAACATTTTTAATTTGACTTATTAAGAATATAAAAATTGTTTTGTCACTGCAAGGCTCATGAACTTTCTCGTTCGAGGACATTCAGTATCCATGTTTGACTGCTGTTAAGCATCTTAAGTTCCCTGGTCTGGCACCTCACAAGGGGATTCTGCTCTTACAAAGCTGACATTTTCAAAGTCTTCTTTATTTACAAAATAAGCCCAAAGGACACAGATATTTCTATTGTTTTCTAATCTGCTAGCCAAGTTTTTGTTATTTTTTATTATTTTTTAATATTTTTTATTATTTTTAAGGCAAAATGTCAATAAATATCTTTAGACCATTTTTACTATTTTCTTTCCATCTTTTATACCATCCTGCCCAATTTCAGCAACCATTTTTTTAAATAACAAGTACAATTGGAAACAAAAACAACCAAACCTCAAATAGCATCCTCCTCATCTAGAAGGAGCAGAAGTCGAGAGCACACCAGGCGTGAATGCACGACAGAATGGAGAGCTTGAGTGAGTCTAGTAAGGCAGGTCAGCACAGATCTGCTAAGAAGACCTCTACTGCAGCCAAGAGACAGAAAGTACACGTAGAGAAGCAGGGAAAAATAAGGCTGAAAGGAAGAGCAAGACTATGTTGAGGACAGCATTTAGAGCTCTGCTAAAGTTTTATGGTCAATTTGATGAATAATGAAATATCATTGCTTGGGAAAATAACTTGATCTACACTTCACTTTAACCTTAGAAAGATTAATTTAGCGATCATGTAGGGTGAGTGGGAATAGGCAGAATCTGAAGCAAGAGAATGGATTTTTCAGGGAGTTTCTTCAATAACTGAGATTTAGGTCAGAAGTTGCAAATGATTGAGCTAAATATAGCTAGTAAATACATTTTCTTTGGCTTGCATTGTGTTTTCTAAAATTTAAGATTTAGTTGTCTTCCTTTTAGAACCCAGGAGACTATGTACAACTTAATTTAAAAAATAAAAATAAAAGCCGATAACCTAGAAAACATTTACTGGAGCAGAATAGCCGCCGGCCTCCGTCCATGCAGCCTTCTCTGGTGCCACCTCTCACTGTCGTCCCCACACTGAGGCTCTGTTGATTACAAAATGACTTGCCTTTTTCCCGGCCCACACCACGCATTTGCACATTCTGCTCAGTCTTTGTAATCACACAGACAGAAGAGTTGGTTTATTCGAGCAACTGGCACACAGAGAGTGTAGCAGAAATGGAGAGGAAGGATTAGAGGAGTGGATTAGAAGCAAGGAATCCTGGTCTGAGAAAATGGCTGAGGCACACAGACATTATATTTGAAATTGTGGTAGAAAATGAGACTCCCAAGGGAAAGAGTGTATGGAGGGAAAATTAGAGAGCAGGGGACAGAGCTTAAGAAATGTCTCCATTTATGCGGCTGAAAGAAGAGTGAGAAAATGAATAATCAAGAAGTCAGAAGTAGAGTATTTCATAAAGAAAACAGTCTTAACACAGGTATCATCAGCTAAGTGTTAGAAAGAGGTTGAAGAAGACAAGATTCAATAAAAAGTCATAGCGGTGTTCTTTAGGAGGTAGTCAATGACAAGAATGTCTTCTGTTTGAGTGGCGGTGCAGAAACTTGATCACAGAGGATGAACAGAGTAATTGGGTTAGAAGAAAGTGGGGACGGTAAATGGGGGAAACACTTTTCCCAGAAGATTGATTGTTAAGAGAAGGAAAAAGATACAGCAACAGCAGATTTAAGGGAAAATCAATGAAGAAAAGATGTATATATACATAGATGTATGTATATGTGGACCTGTGTGTATACGTGCAGATATATGTACATGTGTGCACATATATGTGTCCATATATACATGTACATATACCTATAAATTAGAGGCATATAAAATTATGACAGATTTCTCCAAGTCTAGAAATGGCAACTAAACTTACTTTGTTGTTAAGGGAAGAATCACTAGAGTGGCTCTTCCATTAGCTAAGTGTAACACACTTGGTGACCATCTGTCCTAGACGTAACTGCAAGACCTTTCATCAGCTAACAACTGCTGCCCTTGATATGCACAGTTGGACACCTTTGGAGGAGAGCCAAAAAACCAAAAATGACACACCAAGCCCTCTGTTTAAACTCTAAAATTAGTTACTCGAGACTTCTGAAGAACCGATATTGTACTTAATTAGTTCCACTAACAGCAAAATCTCATAAAGGAGCTTTCACCAAAAGGGAAGTAGGTAGTCTTAACTCATGGTCTTTGCTCACTACCAGAACCTTGCTAAGCATGCAAAGAGGGGTTACTCCAGTGTGAAAACTAGACGACAGCTCCTTCCAATTCAGCCATCCAATCACAAAAGGGGTCCTGAAGACAAAAGAATGCACTTGTGAATGAAAACTAGAAAAAGCAAAAACAAACAAACAAACCCTGCCATCTTGCGAGCTCACATTCTCTTGGCTAGACTGGCTTCTTTCCAAGAATACTAAGATTCTGAAGGCTCGCGACTAGAAACTGTGTCAGTGCCTTGAATTCTGCAGGGCAGGATTTCAGTAATGACATTTTGTGACAGCAACAGAAGTGACTGAACCTGGGCCCACTAGTGGCTTTCCAAATTCTCCATTTCTCTTCTCAGAAGTTTGGAAGCAGAGCAAGATAGGTCCCCAAAGTTCTCAGGGATTTAGGGATGAAGATGGAAAAAGGTCCGTGCATGATAGTCTCCTCTTGTTTAAGTTGAACAAATCTGGAGCTCATAAATTAATTTAACTGTTGAAGAGGTATAATCTTCTTTTTTTATGCAAGTAAAGCAGATCTAACTTGTTAAATTCCAAATGAGGAAAATAAAAAATATAGGTTTGGCAGAACAAAGTTGTAGATAAGCAAAAAATATGTGAGAGGTATGAAAAACCTGAATTTATCACAGTCAGTACCTCCATTCAGAAATAGTACAAAGGGAAAGAAACACAAAATTCTTGGGAGTAAGAGAATTAACAACATTTTTTCAGATAGGTTCCACTTCATTGGAGTAAGAGTCAGAGTTATTCACCGAAAATGGAAGAGTAGTTAAGGTTGGAGAGAGTAAAGATTTCACACACCATGATGGAAAATCTAACAGGAAGTTACTAGGAGGTGGCTTTCTTCTAAAGACACTTTTAATAGTTTTGACATTTCTCAATTTTTCTTATACTTCTTTCCTTATCACTCAGAGTTCAACCCTTTACCAGCACCAGAGCTAGCAGAGAAATAGTTAGCTAGTTCCTAGGGCAGTGTTTCTCCAAGTGCGGTTCCTTGGCTACCCCTGAGAGAACATCTTGGGAAGCTTGTTAAAAAGGAAAATTCCTGAACCCTGCCTAGATCTGTTTGACATACTCTTTCAAATTCGATGCCTGGGGATCTACTTTTTAGTAAGCCTCCTAACTCACTCTTTGTTTTTCCATTTTTTAAATTTAATCTTTATTATATGTTTTTCCATTACCAGTTAGTCCTCTTATATCCACCTCAAGGTGATTCTTATGCAGCAAGCCAGCGTCGTCTGAAGACTGCTGTTTCAGAACCACTATCTTAGCTCATGTTTAGTCCAGTGAGGTTTAAGCGTGACTATTCAACCACATCCTGTTTTTAATCAGTATCTCTGTGTGTAGTTTTGAAACTAAAATAAAAGTGTCGCACACTGTGGTGAGGAAATGACAACTATGTCTGCAAGGACAGCTAGTAAGGATCAGACCCATACTCATTATTATCTTTGATGTTTTACCAATTTTTCAATTTAAAAATACTTAAAAATGTACTTAGTTATTGATGGTCAAGAACAGTATAGATTAACTACAATGAAGAAATTGCATAATTATAAACAGTATTGTTTAGTCAATTATTTTCTTTCTCATGTTATGTATTATTTAGCTGAAGTAGTGATGAGATTTGAAGATATATTGACCTATTTATTAACTTAGTTCTGTGCATTAGAAGGTCAAGGCAATTACAGAATTTTACCCTCCAAATAGTGCAAATACTATCCCTTTCCTCGCTTTCTCTTTGGTATTGCCAGTTCATTAGTGTTTGCAGATTCAGAAAGGAAACAAGTGTGATAATAATGCAAGATACTCTCTTCAAATGGCCATTGGGAGAGAAAATGGGTACTATCCAATCTTCTCTGCTCTTTAATCTGAGCATGAACAGTTTTATCAGCAATAAATTTGTAGTCCAACTAGGATGGTCTTGGATCATAATCTGAAAATTGACACTGTTTTAAAGAAAAGGAAATATTTCTTCAAATCAACATGAATTGCTTAGATTAACAATTATTTAACTTCATTTATTATGCCTGATTTAATGTCATAAGTGAAATTCTTTGCACTTTTTTCCAAAAAGGTTTATGAAAAATAATGAACACTTTCCTAAATCCTGTCTGAGTTAGATGGCCTTTATATAGGCTCTTAAAATATTTGCATATCCTTTTTTAACCCTCATTTCAGGATATATGTGTGTGTGTGTGTGTCTATCTGTATGTATGCATATATATGTGTGTGTGCACATATATGTGTGTGTATATATATATATATATATATATATATATATCTTTTGTTTGATTACAGTTGNGAACACTTTCCTAAATCCTGTCTGAGTTAGATGGCCTTTATATAGGCTCTTAAAATATTTGCATATCCTTTTTTAACCCTCATTTCAGGATATATGTGTGTGTGTGTGTCTATCTGTATGTATGCATATATATGTGTGTGTGCACATATATGTGTGTGTGTATATATATATATCTTTTGTTTGATTACAGTTGTTCCCATTTTTCCCCAGTTGTTCTCCCCTGCCCTGCACACACACTCCTGCTCCCACAGTCAGTCCCGACCCTGTAGTCTATGTCCATGAGTCTTTTATACATGTTCCTTGACTGGACCCTTCCCCTATTTCCCCCATTATACCCCACCCTCTGCCCTTCTGGTTACTGTCAGTTTGTTCTTTACTTCCAGGTCTGTGGATCTATTTTTCTCCTTTGTTTTGTTGACTGGGTTCCACTTATAGGTGAGATCATATAGTATTCCTCTTTCACTGTCTAGCTTATTTCACTTAACATAATGTTCTCCAGTTCCATTCATGCTCTCATGAAGGGGTAGTATTCCATTGTGTAAATGTACCACAGTTTTTTGATCCACTTATTTACTGATGGGCACATAGACTGCTTCTAACACTTGGCTATTGTAAATAATGCTGCTATGAACGCTGGGTCCACAGGTTCTTTTGAATTGATGTTTCAGGATTCTTAGCATATAATCCCAGCAGTGGAATCACTGGGTCAAAATGCTTTTCCATTTTTAGTTTTTTGAGAAAAATTCCATACTATTTTCCATAATGACTGCACCAGTCTGCATTCCCACCAACAGTAAATTAGGGTTCCCTTTTCTCCACAACCTCAACAGCATTTATTGTTTGTTGATTTGTTTATGATGGCCATTCTGACCCATGTGAATTGGTATCACTTTGTGGTTTTAATTTGCATCTCTCTGATGGCTAGTGATGTTGAGCATCCTTTCATACGTCTCTGGGCCCTCTGTGCATCCTCCATGGAGAAGTATCTGCTCAAGTTCTTTGCCCATTTTTTAAATTAGATTGTTTTTCTTCTTGGTGTGGAGTCATGTGAGTTCTTTATATATATTTTTGAGATCAAACCCTTGTCTAAGGTATCATTGGCAATATGTCTGCCCATATGGTTGGTTCCCTTTTCATTTTGCTGATGTTTTCTTTAGTCATGCAGAAGCTTTTAAATTTGATGTAGTCCCATTTATTTATTCTTTCTTTTATATTCCTTGCCCTTGGGAACATGTTGGTAAAAGTATTGCTGCATGGGATATCTGAAATTTTCCTGTTTATGTTGTCCTCTAGGATTTTATGGTGCTATGATTTTAATTGAATCTTCTATTCATCTTGAGTTTATTTTTGTGTATGGTGTAAGTTGGTGGTCTAGTTTCAGTTTTTTCCTTGTGCCTGTCCAGATCTCCCAACACCATTTATCAAAATGGCTATTTTTACTCCATTTTATGCAATCGCCCCTTTGTCAAATAGTAATTGACCATAGAGACATTATTTCTAGGCTTTCTATTCTGTTTCATGGATCTGTGTGTCTGTTCTTATGCCAGTACCAGACTGTTTTGATTACAGTGGCCTTATAATATAGTTTGCCATCAGGTATTGTGCTCTCTCCTACTTTTTTCCTCTTGCTCAAAATTGCTGGAGCTATTTGGGGTCATTTGTAGTTCCATATAAATTTTTGAAATATTTGTTCTATGTCTGTGAAATATATCATTAGTATTTTGATAGGGATTGCACTGAATCTATAAATTGTTTTGGGTAGTATGGACATTTTAATGATGTTAATTCTTCCAGTCCATGAATATGATGTATGCTTCTATTTATTTGTGTCTTCCTTAATTTCCTTCTTCAGTGTTGTGTGGTTTTCTGAGTATAGGTCTTTTACCTCCTTGGTTACGTTTATTCTAGGTACTTTATTTTGCTTGTTGCTATAGTAAAAAGGGTTTTTTTCCTCATTTCTGATTCTGATAGCTTGTTGGTGTACAAAAATACCTTTGATTTCTGAATATTGACATTGCACCCCATTGTTTTACCAAATTCATTTATTAGGTTGAGTAGTTTTTGATGGAGTTTTCTGTGTACACTATCATGTGATATGCAACAATAACAGTTTTACTTCCTCCTTTCCAATTTGGATGCCTTTTATTTCTTTTTCTTGTCTGATTTCTGTGGCTAGAATTTCCAATACTATGTTAAATAGAAATGGTGAGAGAAGACACCCTGTCTTGTTCCTATTCTTAGGGGGAAACATTTAGTTTTGCCTGTTGAGTATTATGTTGGCTGTAGGTTTCTTCTATATGGCCTTTATTATGTTGAGGCATGCTCGCTCTACTCCCACTTTGCCGAGTGTTTTTATCATAAATGGGTGTTGTACTTTATCATATGCTTTTCAGTATTTATTGATACGGTCATGTGTTTTTTGTGTTTCATTTTGTTTATGTAATATATTATGTTTAGTGATTTCTGAATATTGTACCATCCTTGCATCCCTAGGATGAATCTCACTTGATTATGGTGTATGATCTTTTTAATATATTGCTGAATGTGATTCACCAATATTTTATTAAGGATTTTAACATCTTTGTTCAGCAGCAGTATTGGCCTGTATTTTCTTTCTTTGTTGTGTCTTCATCTGGTTTTGGAATTAGGATGATGCTGGCCTCAGAAAAAGAGTTTGGAAGTCCTCCTTCTTCTTGGAATTTTTGGAATAGTTTGAGAAGAATAGGGGTTAGCTCTTCCTTAAATGTTTGTTAAAATTCTCCTGTGAAGCTGTCTGGCCCAGGGTTTTTATGCACTGGTAATTTTTTGATTACTGCTTCAATTTCATTAGTTGTTATTGGTCTGTTCAGGCTTTCTGCTTTTTTTTTTATTCAGTTTTAGATTATATGTTTCTAGAAATTTGTCCATTTCTCCAAAGCTTTCAAATTTCTTGGCATACAGTTGTTCATAGTACTTTCTTACAATCCTTTGTACAGTATTTTGCCATGTATAATGCATGCTTTTTTTGTCCAAATTTTTTAGGGAAAAAATTAGTATATATGTGTAGTACTAATTCTATATCTATGTAAATGTTTTAATTCTTTTATTTATGCTTATGCATTAAAAGTGTAATTCTAGAAAGCAATAACAATAGCTGTAAACAAACTAATACCTTGGAATATGATCATTGGTTTTGTTTCTAAATATAAATAAATAAATAATTGAATTAAAAATTAAAACAGAAGATTTTTTTCCTGAAAGTTTGGGCCCAAAACATGGCTGTTCTTTATACTTAACAAAATAGAGTATTTCTGTGGTATGGTTTATAATTTCTCCTCTTTTGTTTCTAATTTTACTTATTTGAGTTCTCTCTTTTTTTTTTCTCTTGATGGGTCTGATTAAAGGCTTGTCCATCATGCTTATTTTTTCAAAGAACCAGTTCTTGGACTCATTAATCTTTGAATTATTCTTTTAGTCTCTATGTCATTTAATTCTTGCTCTGATCTTGATTATGTCCTTCCTTCTACTCCATGTGAGTTTTGTTTACTGTTGTTCCTCCAGTCTTGAAGTTGTAGGGTTAGGTTGTTTATTTGAAATGTTTCTATCTTTTTTAGATAGGCCTATATTGCTATGAACTTCCTTCTCAGGACTGCCTTCGCTGTGTCCCACAGATTTTGGGCTGCTGTGTGTTCATTTTTATTTGTTTTCAGAAACTTTTTAATTTCTTTCTTTATCCTGTTGTTGACTAATTCATTGCTTAATAACATGTTATTCAATCTCCATGAATTTGACTGTTTTTGAGTTTTTTTCCTTTAGGTTGGTTTCTAGTTTCAAGCCATTGTGATCCGAGAAAATGCTTGATATGATTTCAGTGTTCTTGAATTTGTTGGGGCTTGTTTTGTGTCCTATCATGTAGTCTATCTTTGAAAATGTTTCATGTGCAGTTAAAAAATTGTATTTTGCTTCTTTGGGATGAAAGATTCTGTAGATTTCAGTTAAGTCCATTTGATCTAGAGTGTTGTTCAGTGCCACAATATCCTTATTGATATTTTGTTTGGAAGACCTATCCATTGTTAAGAGTGAAGTGTTAAAATCCCCTAGTATAAGTGTGTTACTGTCTACATCTTTCTTGAAATCTTCCAAGATTTTCCTTATATATTTGACTGCTCCTATTTGGGGTGCACATATGTTTACAATATTTATGTCTCCTTCATGGATTTTTCCCTTGAGTATTATGAAATGTCCTTCTGTGCCTCTTTTTATGGCCTTTGTTTTGAAGTCATTTTGTCGGATATAAGTATTGCTACCCTGGCTTTTTTTCCTATCTATTTGCTTGGAATATTTTTTTCCATCCTTTCACTTTCAGTCTGTATAGGTCTTTTGTTTTGAGGTGGGTCTCTTATAGGCAACATATATGTAGATTGTGTTTTCTTATCCATTCATCTACCCTGTCTTTGATTAGTGCATTTAAGGTACTTAATTGATGATACTTATTCATTGCCATTTTTTTCCTTTATACTTGTGGTCTTCTCTCTCACTCTTTTTCATCATCTTCTTTTTTTTAAAGATTTTATTTATTTATCTTAGAGGGGAAGGGAAGGAGAGAGAGAGAGAGAGAAATATCAATGGATGGTTGCCTCTCGTGTGTCCCCTGCCAGGAACTGGGAACTGGCCTGCAGCCCAGGCATGTGCCCTGACTGGGAATCGAACTGCGATCATGTGGTTCGCAGGCCCACGCTCAATCCACTGAGCTACACCAGCCAGGTCTTTTCATCTTCTTAAAGCAGTCCTTTTTGCATGTCTTACAATGCTGATTTGGTGGAGGTGTATTCTTTGAGCCTTCTTTTGTCTGGGAAGCTCCTTATTTGGTCTTCCATTTTTAATGAGAGCCTTGCTGGGTAGAGTAGTCTCAGTTGCAGGCCTTTGCTTTCCATTACTTGAAGTATTTCTTGCCATTCCCTCTGGCTTGCACTATTTCTGTTGAGAAACAAGCTGCTACCCTTAACAGAGCTCTCTTGTATGTTACTTTCTATTTCTCCTTTGCTGTCTTTAAGATTCTCTCTGTCTTGGAATTTTGCCATTTTAATCAGGATATGTCTTGGAGTGGGCCTCTTTTGGTTCATCTTTATTGTGACCCTCTGTGCTTCCTGGACTCGCGTGACTTTTTCTCTCATCAAGTTAGGAAAGTTTTCTGTCATTACTTTTTCAAAGAGGTTTTCTATCACTTGCTCTTCTTCTCCTTTTGGTAACCCCGTTCTACAGATATTATTATGTTTCATGTTGTCCTGCAGCTCCCTTAACCCCTCTTTGTTCTTTTTGAGTCTTTTTTTGTTTCTTCACTCTGGGAATTTTTTTCTATATTGTCCTCCAGCTCACTGATTTAATTCTCTGTTTTATCTAACCTGATTTTAATTCCTTCCACTTTGTTTTTCATTTCACATATTATATTTCTCATTTCCTCCTAATTCTTATTGATAGTTCCTATGTACATTTTCATGCTGGTGTAGTTCAAAGTAAGTTCCTTGAACATTTCCTGGAGTTCTTTGAAGATCTCACTGAGCTCTTTGAGCGTCCTTATAACCATCATTTCTGAACTCAATGTCTGATAGTTTGGTTATCTCAATTTCATTTAATAATCTTTATTTCTCCTTTCCTTTTGATTGGTGGTTATTTCTTGGTCTCCCCATTTTAGGTGGTTCTTCTTGCTTGTGTTGGCTTGTTATATTGATCTGCTCTGAGTCCCTGTTTTCAATGATCTTCTGTGGTAGGAGAACTGTGGGACTCAGTGGTGCTCAGCTGCTCAGCTGAGCTTGATGTTCTTGCACTGCCCTTTATGTGGGCTCTCTGATTGTAATTGGGTTTTGGTTGTTGTTGGGTCATTCTTTTGTGGGTTCTTCCCTCCAGCTGACTGACTGAGAGTCACTCCTTCCTCCACATCTTGTATACTGTTGTACAGATGCTGCCAGAACAAAAATCAAACAGCCCAGGAAAGAGACTCACACCTGCTAAAATAATCCCCACCCACAATTACACTGTCAACAGAAAATGAGCCAACATTATTAAAGGTGTAAAGAGATTAAGACTATCATAAGAAAAGAAAACCTAATATGAGATGACTAACTGGAAGAAAAGATATTTTATGAGGGTTATAGGGAGGGGCACTAAGAAGAGTAGGGAATAAAGACAAGGCAAAATGGGAAAGAAAATAAAATTTATTTAATAAGTAATAAAGGGAGGGGGAAAGGTGGAATAGAGTAAAAGAAGTGAAACATATATTGTTACATTTTAAAACTGAAATTAATATACATTTATATATTATATTTATATTCTCTCTGTATATATATACATACATACATACATACAGAGTGAGAGAGGGAAACAGACAACCACAACAAAAAGATTATATATATGTATGTACCAAATTGCAGAAAAAGCTCCCCCACAGAAATATCAACAACCAATGAGCTAAGATTTATATAGGTGGGATGGGAGTAAGAAAGCAAAAGGAGAGCCTAAGAAATGTGTAGAAGAAAGAGAAGTTATTTTGAGAGGATACAGAGAGAAGGAATACTAAGAATGCAGGATGAAAATCAACCTAAGACAGAGAAAAAATGATGTTTAAAATGAAAAAAGGAAAGGGCAGGAGGAAGGTAAAATGGAATAGGAGAAGGAAACAGTGAAATTTGAGATTTGAAATACAAAGATACTATCTAGAAATAAGATTGAAGGACTATAACAACCACCTTATCCACAAGCTACAAGCAAAGATTAATAAACATGGAGAGAGAATAAATGTATTTTAAGAATGGGAAAAAAGAATGTGAGATGACTAAAGAATATGATATGACTAATGACAATTATAAATGGTTTTGAGAGGCTGGAGGGGGAAGCAATAGTAAGAGTGTAGAATAGAAACAAGTCATAGCCAGAGAGAAGATAGAATTTAAAACAAAAATATGAAGAGAGAAGAACGAAGTTATGGAAGAAGAGAACAGCAATATATGATATTTGAAATAAACTATATTATAAACCTGATGCTATATTATGCCCAGACTTGAAGGATATGAAATCAATGTTAAACAGCTTTGCAGGAGAGAAGATAGTGCCTTGTTGTGCCTGTCTCTATAATCGCTGCTCTGCTGGGTTTAGTAAATTGGGGCCTAAGGAGCTGTGTGCACCATGTAGCGTCTGGAGAGTAGTGTCTAAAGAAAGGCCCTATCAGTGCTTTTTCTTCTTTCCCCTGAAGAAATGTGTACAGCAGGAAACTCCTGAGCCTGGCCTCACCAAGCCAGAGTCTGTAATCCAGTGGGGGTTGGGTTTGTCTGTGAAAGGTTCTGGCTGGCTGCAGCAAATCTCAGGCATTCAACTCCTGCCTTTCAGACCTGAGCCTGCTGCTCTCTCACAGGTTTGCCCAAATTCTCCACTCTGAGTTGCCCTCTACTCCAGAGTCATGCTGGGTCAGGTCATCCCCTTCCTTCATTGTACTCTCTGCCTCTTGAGTTTTTGGTTAGCAAAGCCACTGTTCCCCTCCTGCATACACAGGTGTGTGACCCTGTTCCCTGCCAAGCCCTGGCACTTGCCTCAGCTCACCTTTTAAAAGAGTTTCTGTATGGCTCCCACTCTCTAGCACTGGTCTCTGGGGGTTCTATTCTCCCTGCGCTACCTTAGAATTTACCATACTCTACTATAAATATTTGTCTTCTGACAGAACTCTTAAGTATTGTTACGAGGAATTTTTATTTGTTTTGAGTTTCTAACACAGTTCCCAATGATTAGAATTGGTTCAAAACTGTTCATTGACTTTTGGATGATTAAGGAAACAAAAAATTGAACATATGTACTCATTTGCCCACCAAAAGTCTTGTCCCTTTAATATTTTCTTTATCTAGTATCCACATACATATAAAAAGGAGAATTGAACATGCCACCAATAGTGAGTTAAGTTGTGCACATAGGATAAGCTAGTAGACAATCTCACAACAGATATCACAGAGTGGCATTCTTTACCAGGAGGAATTTAGTAGTGGTAGGTTTCCTCCTCATCGTTACACATTTAGAAACTTGATTCTGTCAGCATCATTGTTCATGATTCTGTCAGCATCATTGTTCATGATTCTGTCAGCATCATTGTTCATTGTAATCTGTTTTTCCTCTCTGGTAGCTTTTAAGATTTTCTCATTGACTTAAGCTTTTTGTGGTTTTACTATAATGCATGAGTGCAGGCTTATTTTTATTTTCCCAGTTCAAGACATAAACTTTCTGACTATAATAATGCACGGATTTCTATCAGTCCTTCTAATTCTCAATCATTGGTTCTTCAAATATCACCTCTCTCTCATTTTCTCCTTCTCCCTCTCACCTTTTCATCCTTCAGGAATGTCCATTGGATATATATTGGGCCTTTTTATTATCTTCTCCACACTCTTAACCTGGTTTAATACTTTCATTCTCTTTTTATTTCTCTCTACATTAAGATAATTTCCTATATCTTTCAGTTCACAAATTTTCTCACTATCTATGTGTCATATGTTGTTCCACACATCATTAAAATTTATCTTCAAGACTAATTTTTATAATAAAAATGTAGTTATGTTTATTTAAATTCTCTAATTCATATTAATTTTTTTACTCCACTCTTGTTTCTATTGCTTCTTTTTATTATCTTTAATCAACTTCCATGTCCTTATTTTAATAAATTTTATTATTTGGAAAAGTGGTAGATTTATAGAAAATTTGTAAAGATAGTACAGAGTGTTTCTATATACCTTGTAATCAGTTTCCCCTATTATATTAGTATAGCACATTTGTTATTATTAATGAAACAATATTGATACATTATTATTAACTAAAGCCCATGATTTATTAATAATTTTTTTTTGCTTAATGTTCTTTTCTGCTCCAGGATGACTTTCAAAACACCACATTATATTTAGGCATCCTGTCTACCTAGGCTTCTCTTGGCTATAACAGTTCTCAGACTTTACTTGTTTTGATGACCTTGACAGTTTTAAGAAGCACTGGTTGGTATTTTGTAGAATTTCTCTTGTGATCTGTCTAATATTTCTTGTTATTAGACCCATGTTGTGGATATAAGAAGGATAAAGTGCCATTCTCTCTACATCATATCAAACATACATCATAAAGGTGACCTGTCACTATTGATGTTGACCTTGATCGCCTGGCTGAATAGTGTTTGTTGGGTTTCTCCACTGTGGAGGTACCTTCTTTCTTCCCTTTTTATGCTGTACTTCATGGGAAAAAGTCACCATGTTTAAGGAATGAAGAACTATACTCCCTCTCCTTGAGGGTGCAGTATCTACAAAACTTACTTGGAATTCTTCTGCATAGGAGATTGGTCTCTTCACCCCATTTATTATTTATTCAGCCATTTATTTATATCAGTATACATGGACTCATGTATGGATATTTGTGTTACATTGGGGTTATAATCTAATGCTCTTTTACTTATTTTGTTGCTCAAACTGTGGCATACACGGCCATTGGAAGCTCATTCAGTTGGCTTCTGTGTCCCTTTGCTATATCCCCATCACTGTAAGATTTTGTTTTGTTTCTGTTTTTTAAATACTTCCTTCTATTCTGGCATTACAAAATAGTCCATGCTCTTCTTGTACATTTTATGCCCCCGTCATAGAATCAGTCATTTCTCTAAGGAACCCTTGTTTCCCTTATTGGAGAGTAGAAACCAAAATTTTGTTGTTAAATTTTGCTGTTGCTCATTACTACTAGGGTATCAATGCTCCTAAGACTTCTCAGCTGACAGAACAAATTAATATATGTGTGTATATTATCCCATGTATACATAACATATCTACAAATATTTTTCTATGTAATCTGTATGTACATTAAGCTAATATTGAATGCATGCTGATTTTGTCAACTCTAATCCATTTCCACATGGATTTTTCTAGCCTCTCCCCTTGCTTATCTATAAAGTTCCACTCCAAAAGTAAAAATCTGGCTCCCATCATCAGTCATTCATTTATCAACAGTTCAATTCCAATATACAAGTAAAACAGGATCAGAATGGTTCATTGGAACCCCATGGGAAACAATTTTTCCCAACAGAGTACAATGTTTATGTTTAATTTAAAAGACTCTAATCATTTTCAATTTTACTTAGTTCAGCTCCTTTTCCTTCCACTTTCTTAAGTAGGTTGTTTCATAATTAGTAATACGGTTAGTTTGTTTTTTCACGTTCTGCATTCCATCCCGGGATTCCCCCAACCTACTAAGTGGGTTTTGGTAATTTTCATATATTAAGTGTCATGCTTTGTGCCACAAAGTTCTACGGGTTTTGACAAATGCATAGGGTTATGTACCCATGATTACAATATTATACACAATAGTTTTGCCACTCTTTTCTCAGTCCTTTTACACTGCCGTAAAGCCTCAGATTGAATTGCTTAACCAACAGAGACTTCCTTTCTCACAGATCTGGATGCTGGTTCGGGTTCCAGTCCAAGATCAAATTTCCAGCAGAGTTCAGTCTCTGGTAGATTTTTCTTCCTGGCTTTCAAATGGCTACTTTGTCTTCAAATGGCCGTCCCTAACCCAAAGACTCTGCTACACAATTAGCCTCCAAAACTGTGAGAAAATTGTTCTTCAAGCCGCTCAGTCTGCAATATTTTGTTTCAGTAGCCCATGCAAACTAAGGCAACTCTGTAAAACTTGCCATCGTTCCATCTATTTAACCTTCTACACACACACACACACACACACACACACTCTCCACCACCCAAACCCCTGAATACCACTAGTTTCTTTATTCTTCTATAGTATTGTCTCCTCCAGAATGTCATATGAGTGTGATCATACAATATGTAGCCCTTTCAGACCAGCTCCTTTCACTTAGCAGCAAGCATTTAAGATTTATCCTGTCTTTTCCTGGCTTGATTGCTTATTTCTTAGTGATTAAATAATATCCCGTTGTATGGATATACCACAGTTTATTCATTAACCTATTAAGGGACATTTTAGTTGCTTCCAATATTTGGTCATCATAAATAAAGCTGATACAAATACTTGTGTGTGGGTTTTGTGTGAAAATAAGTTTTCAAATCAGTGAGGGAGCATGATTGCTATATCATACTAACCATATGGCTTTGTAAAAAACTACCAAAATCCCTTCCAAAGTATCTGTACTATTTTATATTCCCACAGCAGTGTAAGAGCTTTCCTATTGCCTGGCATCTTTGCCAGCAATTGGTATATGTGGTTTTCTTGTTGTTCAGATTTTAGTCATCCTAATAGCCATGTGGTAATATCTCATTGTTGTTTAAATTTGAAAATACCCAGTGGCAAATGATTTTGACCTCTTTTAATGAACTTATTTGCCATCTATATCATCCATGTATCTATCATTTTTGGAGATGTGTTTGTTCAGGTCTTTTGAACATATTTTAATTAGGTTGTTTGTGGTTGTTTAATTAGGTTGTTTGAACATATTTTAATTAGATTGTTGTTTAAGGTTGTTTTTATTTTAAAGTTTCTTCTCATAGTTTGAATACAAGTCCTTGTACAAGTGTGCTTTGCAAATATTTTATCCAGTCTATGAATTTTCTTTTGATTCTCTTAACAGTATCTTTCTCCAAGCAGAAATTTTAAATTTTAACAATGTATCAACTTTTTGTTTCATGAATCATACTTTCAATGTACCTAAAAATTCATCACCAAATCCCAATGACATCTAGATTTTCTCCTGTGTTATCTTCTAGAAGTCTTATAATTGTATGTTTTACATATAAGTCTATGATTCAACTTTGAGCTAATTTTGTGAAATGTGTAAAGTTTTGCATATGGATGTCCAATTGTTCCAGAACCATTTGTTGAAAACCCTATCCTTTCTTCATTTAACTGCTTTTACTCCTTTGTCAAAGATCAGTCACTGACTATATTTATGTGGGTCTATTTCAAAGTATTCTGTTATGTTTCAAATATCTACATACCTATTCATTTTTTGCCAAACAACGTTGCCTTAATTTTGTAGATTTATTGAAAGTCTAGAAATTGGTCATTGTGATTTCTCCAAACCCCTCTTCTATTTTCTCCTCCTCCAGTTTTACATTGGCTATTTAAGGTCTTTCGCCTTTCCATAAAAAATTTAGAGTCAGTTTGTCAACATCTACAAAATAGTTTGCTGGAGTTTTCATTAGCATTTTATTAAACCTATAGGTTAAGTTTGGAAAAATACAGAGTACCTCTTTGTTTATTTAGATTTTATTTCTTTCATCAGTTTTAGTGATTTTCCTGTATAGATCCTGCATATATATATTTAGGATTATATCTAAGAATTTCATTTTGAGGGTAAATGGCATTATTTAACTTCAAATCATAGTTGTCCATTGCTAGTGTATAAAAAATCATTTGACTTTTGTATAATAATTTGTATCTTGTGAGCTTGCTATACTTACTTGTTAGTTCCAGGATTTTTGTTGTTTTTGATTCTTCAGGGTTTGCCACATGGAGAACCATGTCATTTGCAAAGAAAGAGAGTTGTATTTCTTCCTTCTCAATTTACAGGCCTTTTATTTCCTTCCTTGTCTTAGCGTACTAATTAGGATTTCTAGTGCAACGGCGAATAGAAGTAGTGAGAGGACATCCTTGGTTTGCACCTGATCTCAAAAGGACAGCATCCAGTTTCTTCCTATCATGATATTAGCTATCATTTTTTGTAGATGTTCTTTATCAGGCTTTGAGACATCCGTCCTCTATTCCTAAGGGATGTATGTTCTATATTTGTTCACAATGCTTTATTTCCCAAGTTATGACAGTTCTGTTATTTGCCATATCTCTAGACCTTTGCTCGTAATAATTCATTTCCTTTTATCCTTTATAATTTTGATTATGAGTTTCATTGTTTTTTTTTAGAATTCCTGTCCGCTGCTCATAAAGATGCACTAATATAGAAATGATAAAGTCCAGCATGCCAATCATTATATTCCCTGAGCAGAATTTGAAAGCAAGTAACTATTTAATTCTCCAATATTCTTTTCTTTTTTCTTTTTTTACTTTATATTTATTGTATACACTACTATAGAGGTTCCCATTTCCCTACCCTTTGCCTACCTCCCCCTCGCCCCCTTTCTTCTGGGCATCACCACACTATTGTTGTCTTTGCCTAAGGGTCATGAATATGTGTTCTTTTCCTCTTAAAATCTTATTTCATGCACCTGGGAGACAAAGTTGGGAGCTATTGATAGATCTGGATTCAGTTTCCTACTCATCTTTTTGGCTAGTTATACAATCCTGACCAGGTTATTTAATTTCAAAGATCTATAATCTTGCCATTTGTTTATAGAACAACTTAAAATGGTAACATTCACCATTTACTTTTACTCAAAAAAGTTTAGAGACACTTACTATCTTTATATCATCAGATTTGTGATCTCCTTGGATGGTGCTGATTTCTACCTCCTGATATTCATGCCATTGCCTAAGCCCTGCTTCTTGTACCTAACAAAGAGGACGTGGCAGTTAGTAGGAGGTCCCTCTGCAGTTACGTTCTGCTATATAACTGCAAAGGTGATGGGATGCCACTCCTGTCATTACACTGCTATTATTGAAGCGTTTGTCTTCTTTTCTTCTAGATAAAAAAACATGTATAGTAAAAAGACAGCAAACTCAGTTATTAACAACCACACCTAAAACAAAAGCAAACTAAGCAAATGATAGAACAGGAACAGAACCACAGAAAAGGAGATCAAATGATGGGTTAGCAACAGGAGAGTGGGAGGATGAGAGAGGGGGAAAATACAGAGAATAAGTAGCCTGGACAGTAGGTAGAAAATAGATGGGGAGGGCAAGAACAGTATGGGAAATGTAGAAGCTAAAGAACTTATGAGATATGGACATGAACTAAAGAGGGGAATGTGGGTGGTAGGGGGTGAGCAAGGTAGAAGAAAATGAAGGGGGGAAATGGAACAATTGTAATAGCATAATCAATAAAATATATTTAAAAATTTTAAAAAAGAGTTTGTCTTGCTTGCAGTCTTTGTTTCCATTGTTGGTTTTATAGAGCTGCTATGAGTCTTATGGCTGCAAGAAAATGATTCTGACAACCAGAGGGAGTTTAGTAGTAAATCCTTTTCCCAGTCAATCCTCCAGGCAAGAATTCAGTCCTGGGTGGCACCTTGATTGTAGCTTTGTGAGACCCTCAGCAGATCCAACTACTCTTTGTCCATACCCTGACCCACAGGCTTTGAGATAACATTTTAAGCCTCTAAGTTTGTAGCAATTTGTTAAATAACAATAGAAAGCTAGTATAAGTGCAAAACCTCAAATAGTAGGTAGTACCTTTTAAGAACCTTAAGAGGTTCAAAAAAGTATCAAGTGTTCAACCAAGATTTTTAGTTTTTATTTTATTTTTTTGAGAGAGGAGAAGGGAGAGAGAATGAGGGGGAGAGAAACACTGATCTGTTGCCTTCCATAAGCACCCTGACCAAGGACTGAACCCACAACCTAGGCCTGTGCCCTGATAGGAATCCAACCTTGATATGTTGGTTTGCGGGAAGACCCCCAACCAACGGAGCCACGCCAGCCAGGGCTTAACCCAGATTTTTAGAAATTTGCATTTAACACAATCATTTCATTTAAGTTAGGTAGGGAAAAAGATACAGATAGAGAGAGATGTTAGAGATAGAGATGGAGATGGAGATAGAAAAAGTTCTGAAACTGAATAATAGCAAACTTTATTTCAGAAATATATCAAAATTTTTATTGCCCATAGTTCTGTAGGAAATGAATATAAATTACCAGTAATTTTGTGATCTAAAAATTCAATCATTATTATGTATTATTTACTGTCCTTAGATTATATACATCCATAAATACTTATACTTTATAATCAGTACACATATACTGTGTCCACATTTGATTTCTTCAGTGCAAAGAAGTCAAATATTAACATTATAAATTTTAATATTTATGTCTTAGTTTGCATCAAGCAACTAAGACATAAAAGTATTACAAAGTAGAAAGTGACGAATAAAATTGTATTTCGAAAAATATAATTTCCACCTGTTTGACATGGAGATGCTCCTTTAACCACATGACAAAAGCAATTCCCAATACCCATGATTCAAATCTGGCTTAGCAGTACTGTACTAGAAAATGTGTTTTCATAACAAATTGTCAATTAATGAAATTCAGCAATCTTACATATAGGACAAGTTGGAGGGTTAAAAAGGCGCTTCATTTTTCAATTCTTTCCTTAGCAAACTGCATCAAAGCAAGTCATTGTTGTATCACATCACAGAAATGAAAGCCAAAGCCCTATCAAGACCACATTCAGTCTGAAAAGTTACATTGTGAAAATTTACCCACATTTCCACTAAATAGCTGGTTTTCTCACAACTTGTGAACACGCAAGACATGTCATACCCCTCCTTCCTGTACTTTGGTTTAAAAAGTGCTTTTCTTTATTTCCAGAACAAAGCTAACTTTGACACTAATTCTCTGTACCGCAGACTATAGTGGAACTTGCTCTGCCCCCTTCCTGTGCCTCTTTGGGTCTGATGTTTACTGTAAGAAACAAGTATCTCACTATATTCAGTTAAATGCCCCATGGTCTGCTGTCCCAGACCTGTGGTAGTTCTCAAATCATTGTTCACATTGTAGAAGACTTTAAAGTTCCCTTTCTTCAAATATATGTGATATTCCTTTCCCCTGAGCTCCATGAAGTAGGATTAACAGAAAATGTTGTATTCATGCAAGCATATCTTTAACATGATAATTCTAGTCTATGATAAAAAATAAGCACTGTCAGTCAGCACAACCCATTTGCAAGCCCTTGCTGAAAATATATGTATTGCCAACCATGCAGTTATAAATGTGCCTGTATCTGAAAACTTGTTTATGGAGACCAGGAGAGTCACCCCAAGTGTGTGTCTGTTCTCCTATTTACCAAAGACAATATCCTTAGTCCATGCAGTATCTACAGTTGCATGTTTTATGTATTCTTACAGGGGTGGTGTGGGCGAGTCCTGTGGCCTATGGTGATACCCGCACATAACCAGCAAAAGAATGAGCAACATCTAGAGAGGCAGAGATAATCGGCTAGAGCCAAGAAGAACTGACTTCCAATTTCAGTCCCAACATGGACCCTGGGAATTTCTCCAAATTCCCACTTCTTTATCTGTATGCCCAACCCCTATCTACAGGGTTATTTCAGGCATCACATGAAAATCATTTTTAACCTACTAGGCATTCAGCAAATGGCAGACAGGATTGCTATTATTTCTGTGAAATGCGGTGCACTCTGCTTTTCACATGAATGATTCTCAAGCAGAGCCCACAGGATGTTTCTGAGTTCAAAGAATTAGGAGAGCGAGTCTCGGTTAGAAATCTCTTTCATTTTTATTTCATTATTTATTTCTTTTTTAACTTTTTAAAATTATTTATTTCTTACCCTACAGGCCTCCTTACCCTCCCCTCCATTTATTCTCAAATGACTCATTCCTCACTCAGTTTGTTTAAGTGTAGCAGCTCTACTCAAAGTCAACTATGAGATGTTTCTATTTCTCCCAAACACCCATGTGCGTGCACACACACAACTCAGAGCCAACAAGGGCTATTTATGGCATTGTCCACTTTATCTACTCTAGAATGTACGTAAAAAGCAGCTTTATCACCAGAAGAGAAAAATTATGGACTTTAATGGGCATGGAACAAAAATGTGATTGAATGCTAGAAGTAATATAATACTAACATAATTAATAGGCTAGAGAGTGTTAAGGCAAAAACTATTTAAAATATATAACATAAAGGGAGGAGTGTGGTAAAAAATATCTACAGGAGGAAAAACTTTATTTGATTCTAATTTTTCAAACTTTAGATTTGTTTTTTAAAAATATCACAAACCTGTAAGATCTTGAGAGGTCTAGTCTTGTCATCATTATTTAGGCACAATAAAAAGTGAATTGAGCAAGAATACCATTCCCATCCATTTTGTTTAGGCTACCTATTTAAAAAAAAAACTTTATTATAATCTTCCTCAGCACTCACCTTAGACAATATCTTTCCAAGGATCTCATGACACTTAAACCCTCACTTCACATATAGTTCCTGCTTTATTGTTGCTGTGGACATGAAAAGGGCTGATGGTCATCTTTGTTTATAATCCTTGATAGATTTCAACAGAAACATTCAAAATTGCCTATTTTTAAACCTCCCCAGAGGTTACTGAGTTTAAGCGAACAAAGTTTTGATACCTACCTATTAGCCTACAGAAGGTATTCCAAATAATTATATTGTCATTCTCTTATTTACACTTGACTCCAAAGTTCTCAGTTTTTCACATGGATAATCTACAAAATAAATACGACTCTTGCCTTCACAGGCAGCATTAGAATGAGCAAGCATCTGTGTTGGCTTGTCATTTGATCTAACTTACAACGTTATTTCCCTACTGACTGCTTAGAATTTGAGCTGTTCTAGTTGAAAAATTAAGAAGCAAAAGTAATGATAGAAAAACTTGAAACAAAGGTCATTATTGCCATGAAATGGAATGTCAGTTTTGCAATTCATTTACACTTTCCCACTAAGCTGGGTGGAGTTGACCTAAAGAAGCCTAGAAATATTTACGAAATAAGCTCGTAGGGAAGGCATCCCAGCCTTCAGAAGCGACTCTCTTCCTCTTCCACAGGGCGGTGAAGGCCAGGGATGAATTTCAAGAGCTGTTTCCGGACACTTCCCTTTCTGCTTTTCCGGGGCAGGGTCCCAAACATGCTTGAGAAGTTGCTTTCCCACAAGGGAGACATGGACCCACTGCTGGCGGTACTAATGTTCCGGGTCTTCCTCGAAGATGCCCTCTTCAGAAAATCGTCCCCGTCCTTGAGGACAAAGCACTCGTCGTCTGTGCTTGTCTGCCGGCTGAAGGCGCCCTTGCTGGAGTCCTCAGACATGCACGTCTGATAGCCGTCCTCGCTGTCCATCGTCAGGGAGCTCAGCCAGCTCTTGCAACTGCTCTCACTGGAAAAGCGGTTCCGGGCCGGGAGGGCTGAGCCTGACCCAGGCAAGTTCCCAAACAGAAGTGATTCATCTATGTCCATGTTTTCCAAACTTGGGCAGTTAGCCGAGTCACCTAGAATGAAGCAAACAAAGTCTACTGTGGAACGGTTCTGCCATCACTTCCCACAAGGAAATACACCAGAATTTATCTCCAAAGTGTCTAAGAAATAGTAACGGGGAATGATATTTTTCACTGAGCCTTGACTTGCGAGAGTAAGTGACTGGTTTTGAGGCCATCTGATAAACCTTACAGTTTAGACCACATCCCTTCACTGTGTCGAGGTCAGAGCTTAGTACCTAGCAGCATTTCCCAAACTATTGTCCATGGTCAACCTGCCATGTAAAAAGTTCTGTGATCAGGAAAATGGTAACGCAAGATTAAATAAAGTTAAACAAGCATCTTTACATGAGAACAGTTCGATTCTTCTGACTCTATGCCAGTGTGACTTGAGCATTTTTCAAAGGATCATTCCTCAAACTGAAGTGACTCTTCAACCCTTGATTAAAATGTACAGAAACGGGGTTCCAAAAATGCCTTTGGGAAATGATGTCTTCTGAATTTCCTCCATTTATTTCCTCTGGTCTTTAACTACTATCTCTCAACAATTATCAAGTTATTATAATGTCTAAGAAAGTGTAGGGGAAATGCAATTACAAAATCTGCACCTGTATGCTCATTATAGAAAATTTAAAGGTGCTTAGAACAGAAAGGATATCATCCAGCCTCAATACTCGACGTTTCTTACTAGAATTTGCAATATTTGACTGCTCAGGAATGACACTGTACCCAGAAAAAAGCCCTTTCCTCAAAAGGTAATAATTCATTTGAAGAAATTGAATTTTATCTGCTTAGCTGAATGTTTTCATAACCTACATCTGGGCTCTCCAAACTTAAGTTATAATTGCATACCAACATCCTGTCTTCTCTTGCCTCTGTACTGGCTGGTATACTGCTAACAGGAAGGAGAGTGTCTGTAACACTGGCCTGAGAAAGCCCCCTGGATTCGAGTCACAGTTCTAAAACGTTGGACAAAAAAATAATTCCAGAAAGTTTCAAAAAACAAAACTTGAATTTGCCATTGCACCAAGCACTATACTGAACCCACATAAATGAAGTGAATAGAGGCATACCGTGCTGGAGCCTATATGTATATATATATTACATGCAAATACTATAGCATTTTATAGAAGGTACTTGAGCATCCTCAGATTTCGGTATCCACAGGGGTGGATCCTGGCACCAGTCCTCCATGGATGCCAAAGGATGACTAATTAGACTGTAACTACTTCAAGAAAAGTAATAGAACATTGCTCATTCAGAAACAGTTTTACTTTGTGTTGATTATTTCTACTGCTGCTCTCTTTTGTCCTTGGTTGACAATATAAAAGGAGACTTTATTTTCCTTTTGATCTGCAAAGTGGAGCATGGCCGGCGCTCAGTGACTAATCATATTTCTTTTCTTTTTTGTTAATACAACCTACTTTATTCCATCTTGCAATGAGTTGATCAAATCAACTGTTTCATAGAATCTCATGCCTTGAATATTTAGTCTAGGCCTAGAAAAAAGTACACTAAAGAACTCCTTCAACCTCTAAAAAAATGAGTACAACAATGGCTTCATGAGGAGACAGTCTCCTTGATTCTGAACTAAGGACCTCATCTCTACAAGGCCATTGCCACAGACTCCCAGAACAAAGCCCACCTCTACTCCAGAACGTTCTGAAAGTGGGAGCAAAGTTTTTCCAAACCTTCAGGGCTAACAGAAATCCAAGAGGTAGCTAAATGTTGCACCTCTGTCTTGCTAACAATCTTCACACCCAAAAAATATCTATTATAAATTTTTAAAGTATGTTAAATACATAAAAAGAAAAATAGCTCACACATATATTTGATTAACAAACAACTTCCAGACAAACCTCCAAGACATACATTAGTGCCTAATTAAAAATTAAATGTATCTCTTTTCCTGTAAACAGATTTTCACTTTTGACAGACACCTAGGTTATAGATACTGATTGTAGGCATGGTATTATATGAAGAAAATAAAACCTATATTTTACACCCACTTAGCTAGTGGTTTCAATAAATTATCTATACATATAAGTTCATTCTTCAGGTTACATGATTCACATACTAATGTCAAATCAACAAATTTTAAATTCACCTTTTCCTTTTAGATTGTACACACAGCAAGAACCAGGAATTTACTGTTATAACGATCATTCACATTTCTGTCTTGGCTTTGGAGACCATGAGGGAGAATTTCTCAGCATTAATGTAAACTACACAATTTGAGCAATGATAGGAGCTTTACTCAAGAAGTGTGCTACCATTCCAGCCTCAAGAGTTTCTCAGAAGTATGAAACCCCTTAGCCACGAACATTCCCAGGAATTTCATTCATCTGTTGAAATCAGACATTGTTCCAACTGCCCGTCTAAAGTCTCTAGGTGACTCTTGCAAGTGTGGGCACAAGGTGTGTGTACATATGTTTTCATATGCATATGTATTATGTGTATGGAGGAGGGAATGTGACCTGAATTACTCTACTCTAAATGTCTACATTTCATTATGTGTTTCTTTATCTATGGTACACAATTTTTTCTTGTAATGATGATAATCTCAAAGCAATTTAGAGGCAGAAGTACTGAAAGGGTGAAATGTTAGTGTGGTTTCTGAACAGGAAATCATATTTACCATGAAGCAGGCGCTGTTCCTGTAACTGCAGATTTCTGAACTCCACCCATTTCTTCTTCAAGTTTTGCTGAGAAAAAAAAGTTGTGCAAATTATTAGGAAACCTCAGTGAAGGTAGCAATTTACTTCTAGGTGTTAAAATTTGTCATTAAAATTTTTCCTTTCTCTCTAGCACTAAAATCCTCTCCCATCCCTTTGAAAGTTTTTTTCTATAAAAGGGGAGTATTAGGAATACTCTTTTCTCAAAAAATAATCTAGTAGCACAAACAAATTGAAATAATGACATCATTTCAATAGAAACAAAATAGTAGACAATAGAAACACTGATATTTATTCATTTTTTATTTAAAAAGCATTATAGAACCAGATTGCTTGGATCTGTGTCCATTTACTCTCTGTTCAGACAAGGATCTCCATTCTAGGCTCTCCTCATAGGTAGAATGAAATGCAGGAGAAAGACAAAAACAGAACCTAATCCCTGGAATTATCATGAGGATTAAATGAGTAAGTAGTTATAAAATGATTAGAACAGTGACTAGATCTTAGTAAATGCTCAGTAACTACCATCCTCATCCTCTAATCCTGGAGCACTAAAGGTCTTTTCTGTTAGACATCTTGTTATTTTCTACCCCCCAAAGGGGGAGTCAACCTGTTCTTAGGGGCTTCCTTAGAAGGCTAAAACAGGACTAAGCATCTTTCCTTGGCGGCCCAGCTCCTGAGAGCAGTAGCTCAGGGTGCAAATGAAGTGGCTGATATGATGATCGAGATGGCAGGTGAGGCCTGGACAAGCCCACCGACTGGGCGGAGGTGATGGGAACTGAAAGCCAAACAGACAGAAGGCAACGGACTAGGCAGTGCCAAAGGCTGTTCTCTCTCCTTCTGTTTGTTCTCTACTCCGCCCCTTCCTTTGCTATTTCAGGTGCCCACAGCCAGCCTAGCAGGCAGGCACAGCTCAGCTTCGCCCATGGACACCAGTGCCGGAGGAAGGGCAGCCCTGTTGCAAAGGGCAGATAAAGTATGAAAAGCCATAGAAAAAGAAGTACATTTGGAAGGGGAAGCCCTAAGGAAAGGAAAATAAATGCTTAAGGGGAAAACGGCTGTTGTCTCTTTTCAGGGACTAAACAATCACAGGGCAGGATTTTCCAATCCTTGATAACAGTAACGTTTAGCAGCAATCCTATGGTTGCCAATATAATGTGCAAGCAATAAATTCAAGCCATAAAATGCCTGGCTCCATTAATGTCTTGTTCCTTCTGTAGTATAATGAAGTCTATATGGCTATAAGACTGCCAGGCTACCAACAGCACAGCTATTATCTGGCTGAACCTTTCATCTGTCACATGGAGGCAACAGGAACCACCCTGGGCACAGAGTTAGGGAACCAAGAACTAACAAGATCTGGCCCACATACCAACTCCTTTCTTCTTTCTTAGAGAGGTTTATCTCCTGCAAGTGTATAGTCAATTAGGGGAACACAAAGCTAGTTTGACAGTCAAAACTAAACACCGACAGAGGAGCAAGTTGTATTTTTGCACCTACTTATCCAGTAATACAAAGTCAGGGTTTGCCACATACTTAACTTTTGGGGGGAAAATAAAGCTTATAAAATATCTAATCTCTTGATCTGGCCCAGTCATCTAAGTATGCTGTCATTTAAACCAAGAAAATACCAGTGTAAAGAGCAATTATGTCAAAGTGACTGAGTTTTCAGTCTGTATCTAAGCTTCCCTATTTTCCTCAGAGTCTGGTTCTGGCTGCTATTAACATCACAGTTGTTTATTTGGACAAGTTTAATTTCTTACCATTAGAAGACCATTAAAGCGCATGGGAGATTTAACCATACTGGCCACATCCCTTCACTGTGTCGAGGTCAGAGCTTAGTACCTAGCAGCAGCTCTGTAAATACTGGTTGAATGAGCTGATTAAAGAATGGCTTCCTGAAACAATTTTTAACTATCACAGTCTGGATATTTTCAATCGGCTATATTTCCAATGTGTTCAATTTATATGAGACACACATAAAGCTAAATATACCCATGGCACTTGGCTATTTTTATAGTGCTTTCATGGATAACATGCTATTTAATTTTCCTAACTGTCCAAAAAAGTTCCAGATTGGAAAATAAAGGTTCAATGTAGCAAAATATTTCCTGAGAGTTACAAACCCAGTAAATAACAGAGTTAGAAAAAAGTAACTCCCCCAGCTAGCCTGCTGGATGTACTATTTTCATGTTAAACATTTGAATCATAGGTCATGAGAAAGGGAATCCCTGAGAACACGAGTCTTTGAGGAACCGAATGCACACTTACGCAGGACACACAAACTAAATGTCATTGTGTGCAGGGAAAGCCAGACTGACCCCTGTGATAGGTCAGACCGAGACACATGAGGCTCAACACATGAACTGGAAATCTCGTAATTTCAAAATTAGAGAAGGGAGAGAAATGTAAGATGGTAAGCAGGAATGAACCCAAAGGTCTGCTGGACTTGGAGAAACAGAAAGGGGTAGCAAGGAATTTGGATCTTATGGTGAGATATACAGTTTAAGTGCACTTATGCAGCACAGGACAGAGGCAAGTTTTCT
Source organism: Sturnira hondurensis (assembly GCF_014824575.4). Classification (NCBI taxonomy): domain Eukaryota; kingdom Metazoa; phylum Chordata; class Mammalia; order Chiroptera; family Phyllostomidae; genus Sturnira; species Sturnira hondurensis. The sequence goes on along the minus strand of NW_028076767.1, from coordinate 56,081,751 downwards.
GCTTGAGAAAAGAACTTTGACTGAAGCTCCACTCCCATGAATAGAAGTCTGGGGAAAGAACATAATGGTGGCTGTGGCTCACATAGAACCTGTAACTAGAGGGGCAAGAGCACATAAGTACAGCCTCATGACCTGAGCCAACCAGCACACTGACCCTCCAGGGAAGGCATCCGAACTACCAGACCTGGCTCCGCATTGGGAGCTTTGAAGTGTATAGTGGAGGCGATTGCCAGACTATCACGCTGAGTGAAAGAGAGAGGCATTGTGCAAGGGAAGTAGGCAATCGAAACTCTAAAACACCTACTGAAGTTTAGTAACAAGGATGACAAAATTGATAATCATTACATGGACTCTCTTCAAACAAAAAGAAAACAGAAGTATCAAAAGGGAGTTTAAAATCAGAATATTTATAATCCTCTGAGAGAGAAATGATATCAGTGTTGATAAGAAAATTGAAACAAAAAGAACAGATAAACATGAAAATAGCTCTTTGAAAATCAAAAATTAACTTTTAATAGAAAGAACACATTCTATACAGAACACAGACAACATTACCGAAGCTATTATTACTGTGGAATTCGAAAAGAATATAGCCCTGGCTGGTGTAGCTCAGTGGATTGAGTGCAAGCCTGTGAACCAAAGCATCACCGGTTTGATTCCCAGTCAGGGCACATGCCTGGGCTGCAGGCCTTATCTCCAGTATGGGGTGTGCTAGAGGTAACCATACATTGATGTTTCACTCCTTCCCTTCCTCCCTCCATTCCCCATCTCTCTAAAATAAATAAATAAAATCTTTATATAAAAGATACAGTAATGCAAATATGAAAGAATGCTTAGGAAGCTTGGAGGGTAAATCAAAAGACTCTAAAATACTATGTCTATAAGGAACTGCAGAAGATAGTTCAGGGAATGGTGAAGAAGGCATAGTTGACCCTTGAACAATGTGGGAGCCCCTTCTACCCTGGCACAGTGGAAAATCTGCATATAAACATGTAATTTCTGACTCCCCAAACTTAACTATTTATAGTCTACTGTTGACCAGAAGCCTTTCCAATAATATAAACAATCGATTAATGCTTATTTTACATGTTATATGTATTACATACTATATTCTTATAGTAAAGTAAGCAAGAGAAAATGTTATTAAGAAAATTATAAGGAAGAGAAAATACATTTACAGTACTGTGCTATATTTATTGATGCCATAAGTTTATATCATCTGTTTACAAGATGAAAAAAAATCCACGTATGAGTGAACCCATACAGTTCAAATCCACACTGTTGAAGGGTCAACTGCCTATTTGAAGAGATGATGCTGATAGTTTTCCAAAATGAAAAAAAGTCATCAGTGCTTAGACTAAAAGGGCACTGAAAATTCAAAGTTCTAAGCAGTATAAATATAGAAATGAATTCAAGCCCTGGCTGGTGTAGCTCAGTAGATTGAGCATGGGCCTGCGAACCACATGAACGCGGTTCAATTCCCAGTCAGGGCACATGCCTGGGTTGCAGGCCAGTTCCCAGTAGGGGACTCACAAGAGGCAACCATTCATTGATATTTCTCTCCCTCTCTCCTTCCCTTCCCCTCTAAAGATAAATAAATAAAATTTTTTTAAAAATGAATTCAGACATAATCACATTGTGGTGAAACTGTAGACCGGTAAAGACAAAAGAACAGCTTAAAAGCAACCATCAAAAGGTAAAAGACTCGCACAAACTGAAATACTGTTTTTTTTATTTGTTTATTTTTTAAATTAATCTGAGCTATGGAAAGAGAGAGAGAGAGGCCACTTTGCTGTTCCACATATTTACACATGCATTAGCTGTTTCTTAAATGTGCCCTGACCAGGGATTGAACCCACAACCAAAATACTGTTTTTTTAAAAAAACTCAACAAGCCTCTAGGGAGAATTACCAAGATATAAAAAAGATGAGAAGGCATAAAAAGTAGTACAAATAAAAATGGGGATGTAATGAGTTATGATAGAAAACAAAAAACTAAGAATGGAATTTTTATGACAAATGCATGCAATAAATTGAAATTTTCAAAATTTTATTAACAAAAACATAATTCAATACAAGTGAATCCAAAAAAACCCCAGAACAGAAAGGCTGAGCAGCCTTATAACTAATAAAGAAACTGAGACAGAATTTAGAAATATCCCCACCCAAAGAGAACTTCAAGCCCTGATGATTAAGACACCACCCAGCTCATGCTGAAAGCGCAGTAAATGTAACACCAAAGTTAAGGAGCGATAAACTGAGTGGGGGAAGGTGCAGGCCATTCTACTCGTAAAGTGGAGCTGCCCTCAAGTATCTAAAGGAAATGTTAGCAAATCAAATCTACAAATATATTTTTAAAAGACTATAAATTATTATCAGGTGGGGTTTGTTTTAGAAACGCTAGAGTGGTTTTACATTAGAAAATCTTCAAATATTACTCATCATATTGACAGATTTTTTTAATAAAAAATGAGAAGACCATCTTAACACATGCAAAAAAAGTATTTGTTAAAATTTAGTATACAAGCCCTATAAATACAACCAGCAAACTCTGTATAGATGGCAGCCTCTTTAACCTAAAAAATATATTCATAGAAATAGCTCATTTCTAATATGAAAGAATCAAGAGAATTTCCATTAAAGTCAAGAACAAAACCAGGATGCTAACAATGATAGTGTATATTCATCACTGTACTGTAGACCCTGGCCAGTTATTAAGAAAAAGAACTGAATGTTCTTTTTTATTTGTAATCTTAACAGATAATTATTGTCTCTATGAAACCCAAAATATATATAGTTAATTTGTTAGAAATTATGCAGTTTAGCAAGGTGTTTGAATAGGCTAAGAGCATAGAAAATTTATTTTACATACCTATATACTACTCTCAATCAAAATATTAATTTTTAGGTAAAGAAACTATAATTAGAATATAACCATAAGTCATAAAAATGTTAATCTAATGAAAGATTTGTAGGCTCTTTTATTTACTTTAAAAACATTTTTTCATTTATGCATACAATTTTACATATATTATGTTAATTTTTATGGACTTCTAATTTTTCTTTCTTGATAAATATGGTCTATTAATTTAAAAAACTTCAAATTTACTATTCTTAGTTTTTAAACCCAATAGTCTTGCTGAACTCCCTTTATTCTAGTAAAATGTTTATAGATTCCCTTAGTTTTTTTTGTATAGATATAAATAATACTATCTGTAGATAATGAAGGTGTTGCCCCTTAATCTCCAATTATTCAACTGTGTTTAAAATAAGAAAAGTGAAAACCATAAAGATGCCAATTGATCTCATTTGTTCTATAAACGAAATTTAATTTCTACGGAAATCTGAACAGAAAAACCTTTTCAAAAGATTTTACAAATTTATTTTTAAAAAGTCACAGGGATAAGTGACATAACAAGACAAAGAAAATGGCATTTGTTCATGAATTAGGTTGGGGAAACAAATACAAAAAAATATATAAAGAATACATAGTAACTTCACACTCATGGGCTCAATAATTTAAAGTGCATTCTTCATGAAGAAAACTAATAAATAGCAGCTATTGCTAAACAAAGCCCTAGTGAGCAGCCTGACTGTATTAAGGCGTGGGATCCTGGCTCAGAGGGGCGGCCTCAGTGCCGTGCAGGGGCGGCCCTGGGACAGAGTCACTTGGGGCTGGAGGAGCTGTGCGGACTTTGAGGCCTGACAGAGCCTCAGCAGTCTGCTAAGATTTTTAAGATTTTCAAAGACGCACCCCAGGGAATTTTTATTTAGCATACTGCGTTGTGCACTAGCTCCGAAAAACTATTTTTCTTCTCTGAAGTTGGATAGTTTGCGTGCCAATGGAAGTAGATTCAAGGACAGCCACAGGAGTACAGGTGAGGATTTTTGTAGTAAGAATGAGGCAGGAAGGAAGGACACAGAGGAAGATAATAGAAAGCAGAAAGTCCAAGCCGTTCTGCCCACACGTGCAGCACTTGACAAAATGACAAAAAAAACCCCAGCTCCTCCTTCTTTGTTTTTCCCCCCCAAGCAAAATGTGAATCAAGAGAGATGGCTGCTTCAATGAAAAGTTCTTCAACTAACGTGCCCACCTGTTGACTTTCTCAGCCTGAAAGACACTCAGAAGGATGAAGGAAGTGACTTCTTGCACTGGTTTGTGATATTTAATTTTCCTGCGAAGCTGACTCTGTGGCTCCTGATAATTCAGCAGACTAGGCTCCTCGAGACGTTTCATCCACAAGGGCTATGAAATTCCTCAAACAGATCTTATTCTACCACTCATACGCTCGAGGATGAAAAACATACCTCACTGTATTAAATTAAATTACCTTTAGAACTTGCAGCTTTGCTTCAAGCTCGGCTTTTTTGAGAATTGTTGTTCCATTAAAAGTCTCTACCCTGTTTTAAGAGAAAGGAGGGGAGGGTATTAGCATGAGTGAGTCATTCAAACAGGTACCATCCTTAGGAAGTACTACAATTTGAGCACAGACTAGCCTTAAATGTTACAATTCTCCTGGCACTGAAAGGGTCTGGACCTAGCTCAAATCTTTTAACAAGATTCAGAGAAAGAAAATAGGAAACAGAAAAAAAGAAACAAATAAACAAAACACCAACTCCCCTTGAGAAGGTCACTGAAAGATTCTGGTTAATTGGTAAATTGTAACTCATTTATATAAGCCATTGTGTGGCGATGATGCTTATTTTTTACAAGAATCTATCCTTGTGGGGTCTGGCGGAATCGCCTCTGTCATTTGGTGAACGTCTGTTGGACATCTACTCTGCGCACACTCTAGACACCATGCTATGCCTGAGGAACACGGCAATAACAACAAGCACTGGGAGTTTTAAGCAGTGGCAGCAGTTTTAAGCAGATGCTATTTCTTGAAATGGAAAAATCTTTTCCTCCCCATGATGCCAGGCGCCTTTAGTCCTATAAATTGCCTTCATTTTGGAAGTAGAACAAATAAAACCAGGAGTACTATCAGATAATAACCTTCATATGAGTCTCTCACCTCAAAATCTTTTAAGTTCAAAAATATTATTTAATCCCATAACTATCAATTTAATGGTATTCTTTTTCTATATACCTTTCTAAAAATTAAAAACAGTAAAAATAAAAAAGACTTGTTCTATCCTGAGTGGTTGATTTGTTTTGTGGGCACAAATTAGAGGTCTTTATTTTGACTACTAAGCCATCAACCTGAGTAAGATAAATTTCAGGTGTGAATCGCACTCCTATGAATTTTTAAAGTATTGGTCCAAATTCCTACTAATAAATAAGCTGTTACTTTTTAAAGATGCAAGAATTGTTCAAGGCATGGTAAACGAATAGCATTAAACGTGGGGATAAATTTTTCTCAATTTCTAATAACATCATACCCAAGATAATAGGATGACAGCTAGCCAAGACATTATCTGCTTTCCTGTTAGGGCAGTCTTGCTTCTGGGCAATGGTGAGAATCCCTGCAAATCTGTTCCGGTGGCATTTGTAATGTCGATCTGACCTGCCCAAGCAGTAACTGTCTATAGGCAGAACTTCAGGCCGAGACTGGCTACTCTCTTCATTATTAGTATAGACTGTCTCTCATTGTCCCGACCTTTGACTTTCCAACTGTCTCCACCCATTACTTCTTAATTATCCACCTGAGGTTCGCTCACTATTACCAGCCCTCTAGTGGTAATAGAGGACTGAGTCTAACTCCATGGATCCAATGAGTTCAGGGTAAAGAGAAGCTTACATCTGCAAAGTAAAATCCATATAGAGTCCAAGAGAAAATGCTAGCAGTTCAACTCAGTCCTTTACCACCCTAAGTCATCTTTTAAAACTACTCCTAGACACGCCCAAAACATCCTTTGAAGAGCTAGACTAGAATCACTGAAGAATGTCCAATGGATTTTTTACTGGCAGCTTGCAGTGAGCAGCTGTGATGCGGCTGAAGAGACCATGGCACTCAGAGTAGGTGGTCATATTCCAACCTTGTGACTTACTAGATGATTGATTTTAACTAAACCTCAGTTAAGCCTCAGTTACTTCATCTATAAGTAGGAATAAAACTAATTTCTTGGAGTGGCCGTGAAAAACAAATGAGAAAATATAGGACCTACCTTAATCAGGATAAATTCTAAACTACTAGCCTGGCTGGTAGACCCGTACTCTGCCCAGGCCAACTCCCTGTCTCCATCCCTTCTTACATCGTGCCTAGTTCACCAACCACCAACCACAAAGCATCAGCTGTCCAACTTGGTGTTTCATCCCATTTATTATTGCAGTTTCTTCATAGCAGTTATCAATAATTAAAATATCAAAAATATTTATTTCTGTAGGCTTTTCTTATCCGTCTCTTTTCATCTGCCCTGAGCCCATCACTGAACTGGAAACAGTATTTGCTCTAGAATTATCATTTCAACAAATGAATGAATTCCATCTTTTAACTAAATACTGAAGTCTTATTTAACTAAAAACTGAAGTTCTAGGGATAGTATAGTTGAAAAGTCAGTCAAATCTCCAGTAGGGAAGAGGATGCCCCACGAGCGAGTCTGGAATAGTAGCAGGTGTGGGTGTGTGTGTGCAGAGTAGGAAGTGTGGGCAGACTTGGTTCTTCTTTCTAAATAGACCACTAGATGAGAAAAACATCTAGTTTTTAGATGTTTTTCTAGTTTCAGATGCCTTGTTGTATAAAATGAAAAAACTCAACCTTTCTGACCTTTTATTTGTTATATCAAGATTATATCAGCCATGGAAATTGGATCATTTCCTGTTGTTCAAAGAAAATGATTGCCAGTTTAATTGAATTTAATATTAAAATTTGGTAAATGCTCTCCCTGCTACTCAGAGGTCTGGGCTATCGATGTCCTCTGACTTCAGATGTTGACAACATGTTCTAGTTTGAGGAAACCTTGAAAAACAAAAGGAACTGATAAAAATGTCTGTATTCAATCCCAAAGTTAGGGTGCACTGCGGCCCTTCTGTGGTCCTGAACAATAAGTCTATTCATTCACTCAACAGGCATTACGAAAGACCATAACATTTTTGAAGCCCACGGATAGTTACGTTAGCAGGTTTCCTGATGCTCTGATCAGGTCAACAACTTGCTTGTGGGTAAAGCCTTCTGTGCCCACACCATTGATATTTGCAAGGACATCACCTGGGAGATACAAAAAAAAAACGTTAAAGAGGTTGGTTAAATAATCTTTTCTGACATACAAACAAAGAAAAACGAGCACACCTCAAAACTTAACAACATAAAGGCGCTAAGAAAATTCAAAGCTACAATACTTTCCTGACCTTCACTACCAAAAGGTTTTTTCTTCTTGCTATTTAAATAATTTTTAACATGAGGGTAGTTGTGTTACCGGCTTGCAGGCCAGCACAGTGTGCTGGGCTGTCCTCCTGGATCTTGCAGATCAGAGTGCACAGCTCCGAGGAGCAGGTGTTCTGGTTCTGGAGCCTGTAAGTCTGCGCAAGTTAAAGTGATACATAATTACTATTCAAAAAAACTCAAAATCCATTTGTCAAAAAACTAAGATGGCATCAGTTAATGTAAGACGTATGATGGTAAATGCAAAGAACAATTTAGAAAGGTTTTCCTGAATATAAATTAAATTAAGCATACCGATTTTACAGTCCTACCAGACAATCTGCAGCCAATCCCAGTCATTTTTAAAAATCTGCCTTGAGAAAAAAGTGGGATAAGATTGGTGCAAGCTTTTATATTTTCAGGCCTATGAGACCACCTGATGCTATCATTATTGCATATTTATTGAGAAAAATTAAGCTCCTCATTTCCCAATGGGATAAAACAATGGTAGCCAAGAGCAGAGAAAGATGCCCATGAGAGTCTTCCATGCTAAAGTACTCACTACAGGAGTAGACAAAACAGTACACAGCAATGGGGATGTGCCAACATAATTATTTTACATTAGAGTTCTGCAAATAATGACAATCTGCCCTGTATTAATTCAAAAGTACTGTAATCGACTTGCCTTCATTTCTGAGCACTTGCCTTGAATACGCACTGGTTCATTAATCACCTAACTAAATTAGAAAAAGGTATGCTTTGCCTCTTGCCTCAATTTGGCAAAGGCAGTTTGTTTTTCAAATTGGACCAAGAACACTGGACAAATGTTTGCTACATAGATTGACCCAATGGCTTATAACCAAAGCATTTTTCTTTTTCACACAATTATAAGGTCGAGTTCCATTAAGACTCAGGATTACCATTCTAGTTTGAGCAAGTCTTTTCAACATCTGATTCCTAAACCACATTCCAGTACTGCCTCCTTATGGAGAAATTAATGTCTTGTGGCCTTCCACCTTATTTACCAGAATTGTAAGTTCCAGAACCAGAAGTCGGTCATGTGCAAGCAACTTCTAGAAATTTGACTTTGGTAACCTGTATGGGATTTCTATTCACTCAAGAAGGCATTCAGAATCCCCATATCTTAAGGTAAAATGGAACTTTAAAGAGCATGCACTATATTTCCCATCTCTGTCAGAAACCCTGAACAGTTTTCTGCCAGGGACCCTTCTTGCCACAGCCTAGACCTTTGCAGAGATGTGAGGGTGGCCTGGTGTATGTGGTACATGAACCAAAGCTTTAACATTGAGAAACCACTGTTATAACAACTCTATTAACAGTGAGAACCTGCCCTCTATGTCCAGTGAGCAAAGTGAGTACTGTGAAGGGGAGGTGTTGATTCATGTAGTTGGAACTGTATATGTTTGCTGATGGCTTAAAATTCCTGGGTTAGAGATAGGGAAGTAAAGGCAGAGGTCCCAATGTTATAAAAAGAAGAAAGAAAGAATAAATCGAATCTCAATCTCTCATTCCATCTCTCTGTCTCTGTTCTCACTTTTAATAACAAAACAGTCCTTGGAGACACAAAAGTCACATTGTCCTTTCTCACGCCCAATGATATTCATTCTAACACTTGTCATTTGCTGATTTTCTGTTAGTACCAGGCACATTACTAAATATTTTGTATGTGTTATTTAATTTGAAATTTCTAAAAAAAAACCCGTAAGGCGAGCATGTAGAAAAAAAGGACTCAGGTGTGCCTGAATCTAGAGTTTGTGTTTCTATTACATTGTATGATCCTCACTAGCAGCATATGAGTAGCACCCATGGAAAACCAGAGAGGAAAGTAGATTTGTTCGCTTCCGATGAGTCCTTCACTTGGTAGACCAGGACCCAAACAGTTGTTAAAAATGGGTGCACAATATGGGCACATGAGGTTCCATCTGGTCTTCAAAAAGTTCTCACAGCATTTCCTCTATTCGATGACTATGCAAATCTTATAAGTACTAGAGGAGAGATATGGTTATGGAGCTGGTAATGGAAAGTGCATACAAAAAAGGAATGTGCAGAGGAGTGGGTTCCTGCATCTTGCAGATAACATTGAAGCTCCAGTTCAGAGGTGAAGCCATTAGCTCGTGTTGTGGTATGAAGGCTCATGGTGCTATCGCCTATGACCTACTAATGATAGCTTTGGCTCTTGCTCCAGGTAGAATAAGTAATTATGGTAAGGGGAGAAACACAGAGGAACAGTGACATATCATAGCACAGCGAGAAAAAAATCTTACTTTGTCACTTTAAATAAGAGTGTGTGAGTAGTCACTGACCCTGTTTTCAGTAGCAATGGCTGCACATCTTGGTGCATAATTCTCACTTAAAAAGAAGCCGTCACAAAAAGCACAGTCTCTGCAATAGAACAGGGAGTGTTTTGTGTGAATGGGGACTAAGTAGTATGCTTTTAAAACCTGATGGAAAAATTACGCATCCCCCCAAATGTACAAGTAGAAGAGTTCAGAAAGCAGAAGGTGTCTTCTTTTCCCTACAGCCTTCTCCCTGTTCATTGAAGGTAGAGTTCCAGTGTGTTTCTTTATTTATAAAACATTTTTACCTAGCAGCTTCCTGTTCCTTATTTTAAAATACATGCTGGCTTTCCAATTGTGGGGCTGACAGTTAAGTTTTCTGAAAGCAGCACCAGAGCTAAAACCTGAGAGATGATATGTGATAAAAAGAATAGGATTATGCAAAATACATCTAAAAGAAACACAAAAGTATAATGGAAAAAATGGTTAATACCTAAGCTACTAATCTTGCAATTTGTTTAACTAGATTTCCTTTGACCTAACTCACCATCTTTATAAACTTGGCCATTAAAAAGCAGACAGCAAGTGAAAAATGAAATTGTTAGGCTATTACATAAAAACCTATAGACTGTTTTCCAAATTTCCTAAAACATGCAAATACAGCAATGTTCTTAAGTGCTTCAAATAATAATTATAAAGTGTCATCATTGATAAAAAGTACAAATTTCTCATAAAATCTTTGGTATTTTTGAAATGTAATAGGAGCTATATAAGAATGCATGTGGCCCTTATATACAAATATATATGCTTTCAAGTATTTCTTGAATATCAAAGTATAGATTTAAAATTTGGCCACAGGATAAAAAGTGATTGTACCAACACATCAGGAATGAAAATATACAATATGCACTTCTATAAAGAGTATTTCACTCTTTTATCTGAGGCCGGGCTGTTACCAAACATTTCTGATCAGTCTGACTTACAGGAAGGCTAGAGCCACTAAAAATAGAGTTGAGCAAGTCTCAGGAACCTTTATTTTATTTATATGTTTCAGTATCTTCTTTCTTTGCTGGTATCAAAAACAATAAAGAACTACCAAAACAACTGCACGTTGAATGAAAATCACCGTCTCCATCATCCTCTGACCCTGATTTCCTTCTTTCTTTGCAAATATCATGATACTACTAGTGACACTGCCTTCATTAAAAGTCTGGAAAATTTGAAAATTGCCCACCTGAATTTCAAATCCAAATGTTCCATTATCCTGCTTTTCCACAGTAATAAGCTTTCTGTAATAAAGAATTAAAAAAACATATAAAAAACTATGCATGAAGATCAACGTATCACATTTGTCACATACTTATTTTTAAAACTGTCACAATTTAAAATAGATGACATTTATGTAAATTGTGGTACTGTAACTCCATGTGTGTGTGTTATCAGTGAGTCTAGAGAGCTGTGTTCCTACATATCTTGGTGAGAGACCAAAAAAATAAATGAATCTCTTTACCTCTGAGACCAGGAAAAGTCACCCAAAGAACTTGATCGCGACAAAGCAAGCTGAAAAAATAGAACAAGCGCACAGTTATCAAAAGGTCCTTAAAACACATCTGTGAATATTCTAAGTCACAAACAACTTTGTGATTTATCACCTTTGGCACAGCTCAATGAAGGTAAAGGCAGTAGTTCCCATTCTTTAGTGATAGCAAAGGAGAGCTGGCAAAGGGAGGTTCGGACATTCTGTTTAAAAGATTAAAAGGGGCTCCGATAATAATACACTGTGGCAAGAGCTAATGTAATGTGGCAAAACTCCAAAGCGTCCCCAAAGAACTTCATATCTAATCTGTATTAAAAATAGCCTCTGAGAGATTAACCATAGCAATTTATAATCACACTGAAATCCAACGAACAATAACACCCATGGAATGGCATATAAAACGCAAATACTTAAGAGTTTTGGGAGGTGCTGATGAAATCATTGTGTTTATTACAATACTCATTTTAACATGTTACTTTTTAAAGCAGGTTAAAATAACCTCTAAAGAAGAGCAGTACAACTCAAGTAAAACCAAACACTTAAACCCTCAATTCTGTGTATGATTTATTTTTGTGATAGTGTAGGAAAAGTACAGTGAGATTTCCAGCCAAAAAAGGAAAGGACCCTCCAAATGGTATAAATGACATAAAGAATATCACCCTTGCTCCATGTTTTGGAAAAAGATCATGTAAACATAAAATTCCAAAATACAATCAACCATTGTAAATTAAGTAAAAGTTAACAAAAGGTTGCATCGTGTTTTTATGTGTTCTTCTAAGGGATTTATTTGTTTAGGAATTAATGAATATTAATTAGCCTTTCTCAAGTCCTGGTCCAGGGGCCCCAAACATAACCTTATGCTACTAGCTGACCTCTAATGTTTAACTGTCAACTTAACACATAAAATGTCAGCAGATCACTGCAGAGTAAGTCTAAATGAATATAAATAAAATAAGTAGAGGATGAAAACTGGGAGAAGAAAAACACATAGAAATTAATGCACAAACAAATCCTTGTTAAGACATTCGTTGGGAGAGAAGCCTACATCACTGTAAGGAATTTGAATTACCCAGTACCAAATGCCTACATTTTGACAAATTTTCTGGAATGGCTCAGATTTCAGAATTTTGCTCTTGGTCTGTCAAGTTAATGTAATGGAGAGCTGGTCTCTTCCCACTGAGATGATACAAATTAATTACATTTTTCTCTCTTTCACTTCTGAACCTCAAATCATTTATATTATCCTAAAGACTGCAATAGGAAAGCTGAGACCCAAAAAGATTCTCTAGAGTTGCAAAAAAGTATTTGTTTTTAACTCATAAGGACTGACTGTGGAAGACCTACAATTTATATTGTTTATTTCAGCCCGGTTTGTACTGAGAAGTATCAACAAAAAGAGTGGAGACTATTCAGTCACGTAGCAGGCCAACTTCTGGTGGTACACAGCAAGAAACTTGATATTCCCAAGCATTCTGTCTTTCCTTTATATTGTTACTTTCATTTTCTTAATTTTTTTCATTATTTACATCCTCTTGGCTTCTATTCTTATTTCAGATTGTAAAATACTTAGGCAGGTCATATGCAATCACCTGTAACCATAACCAGGGTTTATATCAGAAAATATAACTCTTGCTATCAATATTCATCAGATTAGTCATCGCATTGATGGGAACCTCAAGAGTTCAGCTGGTCCACCCTCAACCTGCCTTTTAACACAAAAATCATTTCAGAAAGATCAAATCTAAAATCTTTTAAATCCACAAGACAAGTTGAAACATGGTATAAAGAAGGAATCTCCCCACCTCCCTCCTGCTACCTTTCCTATATAGCTAATTAACTGGTTGAAAATGAAAATGTTTGCCTGACACCATGTGAGAGGCCTAGCAGATATTCAGTTCCTATGGGTTGACTAATTTGGGTTATCAGTGACACACACAAAAATCGGACTAAGTCAAAGCATAAATTAGCTTCCATTCCAGATAAGCAATGAGCCTGTTTTAGGCACCTAACATTTAAATAAAAACTATTTAAATAAATTAGGCTCCATCAAATTCCCTGACATGTGCCACATCTTGACACAAAGCCTACTTGCTTTTGATCAGGGCTGTCAGACTGAGGTGATGTGGAAAGGAATGTGCTCAGGGATCGACCTTGTTCACACACCAGACTATCTGCCTGAGTGAAAAGAAGTATGTCTAAGGCCTTCTCAAAGGTCTTAAACTTCGGGAGAAGTCTTCCCTGCAGCCCTGTCCCCAACATAAGCAGTGCTGTGCTAGGATCTAACTAGTGGAGTCTCTACTCCCAGTCAACCCTTCTGAATCTTTTCTCATTTTTTCTCATGAATGAGGAACTGGTGTGCAATGAATAGCATATGCTGGCAACAGCTGTCTTTTATTACACATTAGCTAATATGAGAAAGCTAGGTTTAGCGATTTGGCAACTCACTTGTGACTGCTCAGTACACAGAGCTCTTTAACCTCTTGCTAGCCACTAATATAAAGATGACTGTGTTGAGTTTATGATCCCTCTTCTTTCAGTTTTAGCCAGATGACTTAAGAATCAGGCATGGATATTCAAGGTGTAATTGTTCCTGCTATCCAGAGAGTCACAATGCCCCTTTTTAGTGGGAAACCAAGACCAAACATTTTAGTTGTCAGTTTACAAAAGAGGAGCAACCTGTAGCTCAGCCTGCCAGGCTCAGAGGAGCTCAAAGGTCAATACTGTAGGTTCTTCTGTGAAGTAAAGCAGATTGTTACTTCCTGGTCCCCACTCTGTGTACTCATTTCCTGAAAGTGTTGGGGGAAGAGGGAGAGAGTAGTTACTTCTTCATAGATGAGGGTTTTTGTTTTTATTTACAGTTCCAAAACCATGTGCTCTGCTCCCTCTCCCGTCCCCTGCCTCGCTCCCCCCTTTTCCTCCGTGAATACAGCTTTCTTTCTTTTTCCTTTTATATCAGGACATTTAGGCTAGCAGCGCTGCACCGTTGATTCTAAGATACAGCAAAATAAAGGCACTGAACTCAATTGCTTAACTTGCAATCGCCCCTAGAAAGCCAAAGAGGATTGCGCTTCCCAAGGTAGTCTCATTTGGGCTCGAGAACCTCTTTTTCAGGAAAAACTGTCAGAGATTGACTCCCAGCATGCAAAAATATGGACCAGAGAGTAGTTTTCAAATTCTTTTGTGGTGAAGTTAACAGTTTTCTACCAAAAAGGATTTATCATTAAATGAGCAAAATGCCTTGTCACAGTTAGGGGCCCTTGGGTGTTTGGTAATAGGTGGGTGTGTGGCCACAAACAGGGAGAAAGCTCCAAGGGCAGAGCCCATCCCAGAAATACATTACGGAGTTGAGCACAACATCCCACATCTGAAGTTTTAAGTAAAGTTCCCCTTTCAGAAGTTATCTGTTTAGTAATAAAGTTAAACAAGATGGGTTTGAACAGTATAGGTCCACTTATATGCAAATTTTTTTAAAAATACTGTAAACATATTTTTCTTTCTTATGATTTTCTTAATACTTTCTCTTTTTAGTTTTATTGTAAGACTACCCTTTATAATACATATAACTTACATCAACATATGTGTTCATCAACTGCTTATGGTTCCACTAAAGCTTCCCATCAATAGTAGGCTATTAATACTTAAGATTTTGGGGAGTCAAAATGTATATGCTGATATTCAAGTGTTAGTGCCCCTAAACCCCAAATTGTTCAAGGATCAACTGTAATTTGATAACCAAAAGAAAATCAGGCCATGAGATTGAGTGTGTGATAGCACTAATATATGTTTAAGCTTCTCCCCTTTCAGGTCCCTGGCCTTACAACAGCATTTGGTAAAATCTGTTTGTAAAGAGCAACCCTAGTCCTGGGGCATCGCGAAATTTCTAGACTATCCTTATGCTCTCCAGTCTCCTTCCTACAGTGTTTTCCTTTGCAGGTATTTTTTTCTAAAACTATGTTCAGAAATAGGAACTGCACTAGGTTGTCTGTCACCTCCTACAAATACAAGTGCTAAGATAATATGCACACACAGAAATCTATTTTTAAGTGATTCTGAGTGTAACACCCAAGCGATTCTGAAGATTAATCTGAAACTACAAGCTAACCGATGCAGCTTTGCAGAAACCAAACCTAACAATATCGAGAATTATGAATTGTTGGCGTCAACCCTGAAAGGAGTGAAAATAACAATGGGCCGAGAGACACCTGCTCGTGGCCTCACCGAGATCTTGTTGCCTGCAATTCAGTCACTGCCAAATGGGTGATTAGTCTCTAAAAACCAGTTCAAGGACATGCACATCCTTTTGGAAAACTGTGAAATGTTTAGATAGACTTGCACCAAGTCTCACTGATGACAGTCATACAGAATCAGAAGTATTGTGTACATGAAGTTTTTGCCTTTATTTTGTGTACATGAAGTATTGTGTACATGAAGTTTTTGCCTTTATTTTCTTTGAAGTAATCCCCACAGCTATAAGAAAAAGCTATTTGACTACGAAGCATCTACCATGGGAAAGAACAGAGTAAAGGGGCAAGAGAAGACCTAGAAAAGATGAGAACAAACAAACTAATTGGTGTTGGAATGTGTGTGTATATGTGTGCAAGCATATATATTACACCCACGTGAACAGACACACATACTCAGGTGCATTTCATACGCCTAAATCCCTCTCATTCATTTTCTTCTTCCAATCACCTCCCCCCGATGGCCTTCCTTCAGTTCATGCTATCTTCACTCGGCCTTAAAGACCAGATGTCACTCCTCTGTCTTCATTGCCTTTGGTGTTCAAGACTTTGGGTATCTCCTCCATCTCCTCCATTTTTCCTTTCTCTAACTAGGGTAAAAGTTGCTCTCTCACCACTAGTCTCCACCTACTTACCGACAGACCACATTTCTGGAATAAGTTTCCCAAATCCCTTTCCTGCTCAAACACACTCAGTGGCTCCCTGTGGGGCTCAAATCACTGCTTCCTAGAGGAAGTGTCCATGTGTTTTTGTGCAGCCGCCTAGCTCTGAGGTCTCCCTTCACCTCTCACACAGACACTGGGTCCTCCTGACCCAGTAACATACCATTACCTAAACATTCCTTGAAGGTCCCAAGATCTGTGCTTCAACATTAATTATTCCCTCATTCTGGAATATCCAATATCTGGAATATTTCTCCTTCAAGGCTATATTCAAAAGCACATAGTTGGCTTCAAGCACTGTGCTTTTACTTTGCATAGCACCTATTCATTCTGCGTACTTCATCATTAACCCAATAAGGACAGGAAACATATTCTTCTCCTCTTTGTACCTCCTATACTTCATCAGTTCTTCGTCTGAAAACTGAATAAAGATTTCGGTACTTCCCAGAGTTGCTTTACTTCCACACAGGTAGTAAGTTGATGGACACACTCATCATTAAATTAAACTTAATGTCATAAAAGCATTTGGGGATTGAAAAGATTAATAATCCAAAGCAGGACAAATGATGTCCTAGTTGTCATCTTTGTGAAAAATCCCAAGGAACCAACCATGTACGATCACTGAGAAAAATGATGCTGCTGCTCCAGCTCTCTAATCCTGAAATTAGAAGGCTGAAGTGAGCAAGCACGTGATGCACTTTCAACTTTTAAGGCCAAAATATTATGCTTTCCAGCAATTCAAGTATTTTCTGTACAAGTGCTATATCTAAATTCAAATATGTGCTTGGGGTATTATAGTAAGTTATATAACTAAAAGGGTGCTATGGTTTTAATTTTTTTTGAAACTGGAAGTCAAATAATTTAAAAAATCATGAATTTAGTTAGACATGGACTTTTCCAAATGTGTTTCTCTCATTAGGGAAATACTTTGAAGTAAAAATAAAAATAATAGCATAATTATTGAGCATATACTATAGTTCAGTCTCTGTGTTAAGCACATGCTTCCCCACTTAAGCAGCAGAAGAGCCCCATAGGGTGGTTCTATTATTATCTGGAAAAAAGAAATCCAAATCTTAAAGAGGCAAGTGACTTGCTCAAGGTCCCTCGCTTATTAAGTGACTGAGCTGGTGTTCAATCTGGCACTTATCTAATAAATAAAAATCTTGTGCCCATGCCTCAAAGCTGAAGATGACTTAGTCCACAAAGCTTGTCCTCAAAAAAATGTGCTCTCATGTGATGATGAACTGAAATGACTATCCATGACTGGGAGTGATGCTAATAGGGAAAGAATCCATGGGACAGGCACGGGGGAAAAATTAAGAATTCTCAAACTGGGCTTCAAGTTTGATGTGCTTAATCATTTTCGTTTTATCTGAACACCTCCACACATGAGAAAAGCAATCTTCTTTTAAGCTTTGCCATGACAAGGTTTTGTTATGGTTTTAAATTTTCAAGCTAGTACACTGGTATTGGCTGTGCTCCTCACCTCCTTCCTCACTCCTACTCTCAGAAGCCTCTGAAGTAACATTTCAGTATGAAGTCCGACAAACATATCCCTTTGCTCTCATCAGAACATGAACCCTCTAAAAGTTACAAAATAGCAATCATACCTGCTTTCGTCCCCGAGGCAAAGTAGCCACAGTGTCAGCCAGCATTTGAAGCCTTCTGTTATCATCCATGGAAAAGTTGCCAGTGAGTGTGGGGTAAGAGCTATATGCCGGACCAGTGCAGTAGTCCACCAGATTGCCATTGCTGCTCTGTTGCATGAGCCTTTGTAAAGACATTGTGAATAAAGATCACTCCAGCTGGTTCATGGCTGAGTGGCCTTGCACGATGGGGGAAGAAGCTAAAAGTAAAACCCTCTGACAAGTAATCAGAAGTAGCAAAGCAGAAAGAGCCCATGTGACTTCTGTGGTTTGAGGTACTTGTTACAGAAACCCTATCTTGCAGTTCACTCCCCTTTTGCAGTGTTTTTTCTTTCCCTTTGAACCTAAAGCTACTTTTCACTATTAAAGAAGAATCAACTTATTTTTCCCTCTTCAAACAGCCAGAACTCTTATGCGTTCATGTTCTATGGCAAGTTGTGTTCAAAACACCATCTGCCCTTTTTTTTTAAAGGAAGAGAGAAAAACTTCCCCTAGTTCTGCCACTTGTTTTTCATCCATTTTCCTATTTAATACAAGCAGTGCAATGTAAAAGCCAGGGTGTGCGAACATTCAGTTCTTGTGAATATAAGCAAGAATTACAGGGTCTGATCATAATGTTCTCTCATGAAGTCCTTGTAATGTACTTTCCCCAAAGTACACTGTAGCTCATTAATGTTCATCTGAAAGACATTATATGTGCCACTTGGGCTGTGACCATTCAGCATTCTCCTGGTTGTCCTTTAACTACTTTGTCCTGGCTACAATTATCCATCATCTTTACAAGGAACAAGGGGAGGAGAAGACCAGCACATTTAGGGCACAGAGTTAGCCATATTTAGAGTGGACTTCACTGCAGCATCAGCAAGTGTTCCTGGGGGAGCAACCGAGAGAGCAGGAAGGCAGCAGGCAAACCCCGGTGGCACAGGAACGTTGCCAGTTGTCCTTGAGTGCACACATGGGCCAAGGGCACTATGGTGAAGTACTCAAGATCCAGGTGCTGTTCTTGGCTGGGGGTGGGGACATATAGTTTTGAGAGCACTGCTTTCGGAGGGGGAGCAAGGGATGCAAGTAGAAGGAAGAATCAAAACAAAATTCAAACAGAGAAGTTTCAGATCATCTAAAAAGTAAAGAGTGATTTTCAAAATCATTTTGAGGGTTAATAGTAGAATTTAAAAGAGTTAGAGTCTTTGAATGAAAATGGAAGTCAAGGTAAATGCAGCTCAAGCAGAACCTGCCAAATGTAAAAATAGTAAAATCTTCTGAGTTAACAGCACTTTATAGTTGGCATACACTTTAGATAAAATAGTCCACACTTATCACTTGGTACAAAGTGAGGTATTACTATGGAGTTCTCTTTTAAGTAATAAGAATTCAAAAGGGAAAACTTTAAAGAGAATGACTTGAACTCTCTATGAACTGCCCTGTCCATTACCAAATGTGTGTGCATAGAGCAAGGATGCTCTCAGCCACCACAAAGTAGTCGAAAGGCGAGAATGCATGTGAAAATCTGCTGTTGTCCACCCAGGTATGCTTGCAAAGCATCGTCAGAGTCTGGATTGCCATTATGAGCCCAACTCATGTGTTCATTAGGGTAGACATGGGAGGAAGTGGTTACTCAAAAAATAAGGAGGATTCCCCTGTGTCCTTCTGATCTTAATTGTTGTTGAGGGGTTTTTTTGTCCATTTTATTTTAAGTTATTTTTCTTTATTTGCATAAGAAACTTTATTGAGCTTCCTGGGATGTTATAGAACTTTATGGTTTGGGTTTGCTTATCCTGTTTATTTTGGCTTTTTGCCTTTGTTGGCATAGGAGCCTTTATTTAGCAACCTAGACTGATGTAGAAGATGAGTTAAAGCCATACATGTAATATTTGAATATTTAGTACTTGAATTCATATAAAGTAAATTTAATTTGGTAAGGTTACCCTCATGTATGAAAGCCCACTAACGGTGACAATGGCTTTGTCCTATTTCTCACTTTGTCTGCATGACTGGTCTCGTGGGTGGGTGTTTCCATCTTCTGCATGCAGTGTGGATAGTTGGGATTCTCAGAGCATTCCCCCCAGAGGAGTAGCCTCTCTGAAAAGAGTGAACTGAAGCCCTACAACCAGGACTGGCTCTGGAAAACAACCAGCTCAGGAAAGGGGGGGAAAGAGCCATGAAGTCTCTGTATTGGAAATCCCAAAGCGAATGCAAACCAAATGTTGGCTTGGAGTTGTGATACAAATGTTTAAAGCAGCAGACATGCACACAGAATTTTAAACCTAATATAAATGATGGTTAACAATACATCACACCCATTATGTTGTTAACACAAGTAGAAGGAAACAATTTTCTACACTATTATAGTTTCATCCAGTCAAATCATGAAGCTATGCATACATTACAATATCATCCAAGAGATTAAGCGACTGAATTCATCTGAAGCCTTAAGTAGATTATCTAGATGACTTTTCCATGAATCTACTTAGTAAGATCATTTCAAACCTTTTAAATGTAAAAGTAAATGTCTTGATACTTTCATTTGGTTCACTTATCACACAGAATCTTCATTAATTGCATTTTTAAAATTATGACTTGACTGGTGTGGCTCAGTGGATTGAGCTCCAGCCTGCAAACCAAAGGGTCACGGGTTCAATTCCTGGTCTGAATCCCTGACTTTCAAGCTAGGTCCCCAGTAGGGGGGTGTGCGAGAAGCAACAGCACAGTGACGTTCCTCTCCCTTTCTTTCTCCCTCCCCTCACTTCCCTCTAAAAATAAATAAATGATATCTATTTTTTTAATTCTACTTTTTAATCTACTTTGGGTTTAGAGAGAGTACTCTGAGCATGGAGGGTATATTAAAGAGAGGAATCTCTAAAAGGGCCCATGTTGAAGGTATAAAGCACAGTAGTATGTGGGTCACTTGAAGATGATGTAAATGTGGGTAGGTTTTTAAAAGGACCTTTGTTGATGAACTTCTCACTGGATTATACAAAATGCTCCGTAGGTGCAGAAAAGTTTGAGTCTTCAGGAGACAGTCTACAATAATTTTAAAACTGCACTCCTCAGACTGTAAGGAGATTATTTCAGTTACCTGGAGGAGAAGGGAAGTGGAGGAGAAATAAGAAGACATGGGAGGAGGATTCTGAGACTTTGAGCCTCGACTTCAGCCAGTTCTGCTTTTACTCTCTCTATAGTGTGTTCTTCTCATACCACATGGTTTCCTTGAGTTACAAAATAAAATTGAATTAACAAACACTGTATAAAGAACAGTATCCTACTTAGTCTCTCTATAGGAAAGCACCACACCACTAATAAGAACCTTGATTTCAGCAGACATGGCTCTCTTTTGAAGAGCTAAAAATCCTAATATTAAAAATTCTCTTTAAGTATAAACACAAAGTAGTGAGTGTAATCAGTAGACAAAGGATCCCTAATTCTGAATATGTCTAAAATTATTTTAAAGCAATCTCTCTCTATGAATTTATTAAGACAAGGGTGGAAAGGGTTTACCTGAAGTACATTTGCATCCTAGAACTGTTTTAGCTTATAGAGATAGATGTCGAAATAATTTTAAATATGTAAAGTAACAGCAGAAAATACAGAATATTTTAGTAAAATTAGGTTAGGAATGATTTTTCTAACAATACTTAAATATGCAGAGGTGCTTAGCAAAATAAATATTAAAAAATTCATTCAATGAGAGGTCTTTGCACATAGGTTAAAGCTAACTGGAAGATAGCAAGAAATTATTTGTGACATACAACTGATTAAAGGCTAACACATATAAAAAGTTCTTAAAATTATACTTTATAAAAAAGTTTTTTAAATGAGCAAATTTATTAAAGAAATACAAATCAATACATTCATCAAAGGATATTCAAACTTATTAGTAAGAAGAAAAGTAAAATTTAAACCAAAAGTGAGACACTGATTTTTGTCCACCAAATGAACAAAAAATAAAAATTGGTAATTTCAAGTGGTGGAAAAGTTAGAAGTAAATGAGCTCTTAGCATTTTGTAGACATATAAATCAATTAAGCTTCATTAGCAGGGTAATTTGACAGTGTTGAAATTTAAAACATGCACGCCAGGAAGTCTACTCTTAAGAGTTTGCCCTACAGAAGTACTGTTTCTTATGTGAGCAGAGAACAGAATGCTCCCGTGGCTCTCTCTGTGACTGTGGAAAGTGGAAGTTTTAAATGTATCTCAACCCAGAGGTGGCTACAGCTTATAATGCTTTAATTTAGTGTACTCTGAACCCATTAGAAAATCTAAAATAAGCAGTTAATGCATAAAGAGCTTTAAAACAGAGTAGGGGAAAAGATATAAGAACAATGAGCATAACATGATCCCATTAATATGCTCTTCTTAAAGAAAGATCACATATATATGCACATTAACATGTGCAGACATAAAAAAGACTACACAGATACATACATACATATATATATATCTCAACCTTCTAACCTTCTAGTAACACAGATACATACATACATACATATATATATATATGATATATATATATATATATATATATATATATATATATATATCAACCTTCTCAACCTGGAGAAGGAGTTGTAGAAGGGGAGGAGTATAAAGGGAGACTTCCAAAAATTATTTCATATATGGTTTGAACCCTTTACAATAAGCACACATTCATATATTATTTGGTCACCTTCAAAAATAGCAATAATTCACAAAAAATTTTTAAAAGCCAGTCACATTTGTTGATAATAACAGCTTACAACTCTATAGGTCTTCATACTTCTATTTATGCTCCCTGATGAGAATTATTCATCTACCCACTGGATATTTGTTGTTTGTTTATACCCACTGGGGATGTTTCCTAATGGGATTTTTTTCAACCTTTTAGGTAATTCTTTCATATTTCTTCATCATTTTCTTCCAACCAAGTAAAATTTCTCCTCTGAAAGGTCTGCTGAAGTCTCCACAAAATAGTATAGTAAAGGACAGTAACACAATTAAAGGCCACTAATTTTTATGGAAATCGAGGGCATTGATTTGTCCTATTGAAATCCACTGTTTCTAAAAAGGCAGTTCTCAACAGTTTCATTCTTTCTCATTAGTCATTTATTACCTCTACTCTCCCCACCCCCCCCAACTCCCCATACACTGAGTTCCATTTCAACTTGTAAGTCTTTTATCAAATTTAAGATAAACAAGTGACAGTCAGTGCTCCTTCTACTTCCCTTAGCTAACACCCTGCATCACCCTCGGTGGTCAGCTTTTGCTTAAGTTGCTCAATGTGTCTGGGCAGTGCCACCCCACAGAATTCGGAAGGGCTTCAGGACTTCACAAAGTTACTTCTTAAAAAGCAAAAAACTTGTTTGGGGCTGGAATTCTGTGTAAATAATTGGAACAACAAACACCCACCTGAGAGCTAGGTGATTTCTCCCTGGCCTTTGAATAAAATTTAAACTCCTTACTTAGCCTGTTGTTTGAGGTCCTGAATGTTCTAGTAGATCCTTTGACCTCATGTCATATCACGTCCAGGTCACACTGACCTTCCTCATCCCCCTAAAAAGTTTCCAATCTAGACAAAGTAATACAATCTGTAGATAGTCGAGTATAATAAAAGGAATAGTGCCCAAAATTGGTTTCTATTTGTTAAAGCTTGAATTATAACTCCCCCCAAATATATTGAACTCATAAACCTTGGTACCTATGAGCCTAACCTTACTTAAATAGGATCTTTGCAGATGTAATCAAGGTGAGGTCTTGTCATGGGCCCTAATCCAATATTAGGACCAGCATCCGTATAAGAAGAGCAAAGTGCCATGTTGAAGACAGATACACAGGAATAACACAGTGTGATGACAGAGGCAGATTTGGGATTGGAAGCTTTGCAGGCAGAAACCAAGAAACGCCAAGGATCAGTGATCACCCCGAGAAGGTTGAGAGAAGCAAGAAAGGGTTTTCTACCCAGAGTCCCAGAGGGAGCATGGCCCAGCTGATACCACGATTTCAGACTTCTAGACTCCAGGACTATGAGAGGAATAAATTCTGTTGTTTTTAAAATACTAAATTCATGGTAATTTGTCACATCATCCCTACAAAAATCACACAATACCCATCCTTCTTTATATTTAGAGGCATTGATAAAATTGGAATGTGCTGTCGATCTCAAGAACAGGTCATTTTAATTGGCATTTTTCTGATGATTAGTGATGTTGAGTATCTTTTCACATGTCTATTGGCCATCGGTGTGTCCTCTTTGGAAAAGTGTGTATTCAGGCCTTTTGCCCATTGTTTTAATTGGATTGTTTTGGTTTTTTGGTGTTGAATTTTGTTAGTTTATTATAAATTTTGGATATTAACTCCTTGTACCATGTATTGGTGAATATGTCTGCCCATTATGGGTTGTCTTTTTATTTTATTGATGATTTCCTTTAATGGGCAAAAACTTTTTAGTTTGATGTAGTCTCATTTGTTAATTTCTTCATTTCTCTTGCCTGGGGAGATAAAAAATTGCTAGGAACAATGTCCAAGATTTTGCTGTCCATGTTTTCTTCTAAGATTTTTATGCTTTCAGGTTTAACATTTAAGTCTTTGATCTATTTTGTACTTAGTCCTGTGTGTGGTGTAAAAAGGTTGTCTAGTTTTATTTTTATGCACTCATCTGTCCAATTTTCCCAACACCATTTATTGAATGAACTATCTTTAGTCCATTATATGTATTTACTTCCTCTATTAAATATTAATTGATTATAAAGGTATGGGTTTTTTCTTGGTTCTCTATTTTGTTCCATTGATCTATGTGTCTGTTTTTATGCTAGTACCATGCTGTTTTGATTATTATGGCCTTATAGTGTAGTTTGATTCCTCCAGCTTTGTTCACCACAATGAGATATCACCTAGTCAGAATGGCTCTCATCAGTAAATCAATGAACTGATGAGGACATGGAGAAAAGGGAACACTGTTGTACTGTTGGTGAAAATGCGGACTATTGAAACCACTGTGGAAAGCAGTATGGAGGTACCTCAAAAATTAAAATGGATTTGCCTTTTAACCCAGCAATTCCACTTCTAGGATTATATCCAGAAAAACCCAAAACACTAATTAGAAAGAACATAAGCACCCCTCTGTTTATTGTAGCATTATTTACAGTCTCTGAGATATGGAAGCAGCCCAAATGCCCATCAGTAGATGAGTGGATGGAACAACTATGAGACATTTACAGAGTGGAATATTACTCAGCCATAAAAAAGAAGAAAAATTTACTCTTTGTGATTGCATGGATAGACCTGAAGAATACAAAATGAAATAATCCAGTCAGAAAAAGACAAATACCATATGATTTCACTCATATGTGAAATCGAATGAACAAACTGAACTAATAAGCAAAATAGAGGCAGACTCATAGAGAGCAGGCTGACAGCTATTGGTGGGTGGGTTAGGGGGTGGAGAGATTGAGCAAAAAGGAAAAAGAGGACGAATGGACATGGACAACAGTATGGTGATTGCAGGGGGAAAGGGATATAAGGAGGTTAAATGATAATGGAATAAATACAATAAAGTCTTTTTGCTAAAGAGCAGGTGCTTATTCAACACCTCTTTAGTCTGATATTTACTCAAAACACAGTGGAAGGTCTGAAATAACAAGTATTGAAATTTCATGTACAAATATATGACAAAGAATTGTGCTGAAGTCAGAATCAGTGATACTTTTTATTTAGCCAAACATTGTGAACATTGTATTTCCCTAATAAACTGAGACCAGGGGAGGTGCTATAGCAAAAAGG
Organism: Sturnira hondurensis; assembly: GCF_014824575.4. Lineage (NCBI taxonomy): Eukaryota > Metazoa > Chordata > Mammalia > Chiroptera > Phyllostomidae > Sturnira > Sturnira hondurensis. The sequence goes on along the minus strand of NW_028076767.1, from coordinate 56,056,316 downwards.
CTGTGAAATGAATGATTTAACTTAAAGAGTTTGACAGCTGGCCTAGCTCCCAAAACAGAAGCCTGGGGAAATCGCCATGAGTTCCGGACACTGAGTTTTCAGAGGGAGCCAGTTAGGACTGCTCTCTCTTCAATAACGGAAAAGTACAGGAGCTACTACCTCCCTGGGCAAGCACTTGACCATGTGGTCCTGTCAATGTCAGTCAGAGAATGGTCCATTTCTCTTGTCAGGCAAAAATTCTACTTAGAAGTACCGATTACCAGTGTTGAGCAAACCTCTCAATTACCCTATGCACATCCATTTACACCTCCGACTGTAAAGAGATGTTGAGATAAAACCAGTGAAAGAAACAGAGCATTGATTAAAAGACAGGAGCAGTGATCTAGGCTCCAGTTGCTGTTTCCTTCCCTAGCTTTACCACCTACCAGCCCTGGGGCTTCGGCAAAGTCAGTGCCAATTTGGGGTACACTTCTCCAAGTACCCAATGCAGGGAGAAATGCCACATCGTTGTGAGGATCAAATAAATGACATAGAAAATAAAAAAAAAAATCTTTAAGAACGTAAAGTATTCTAAAAAATTAAGGGTTCTAAAAGATCACTGTAGAATGCTGTGATCTGACGCACAAGCTACACTCCCCGGTACCATATTTCTAAACACCACCATTATGATCCAATGACACTCTGCACACCGAAAGGGCGGCGCCATATTCTGCAAGTCCAGAGAATGCCCTCATTTCAGCTACAGAATAAATTTCAGACTCCTTCACACGGTTTGTAGCTCCTCCCCTATCTTCTGTCCAGTCTCATTTTACAGTTGCATATTCCTGTGTGCTTCTCCTTATATAAATACTGCTTGTGAAGGGAGTAAAGCAAAGTGGTTCAGCTTGAGCTCTTAGGTCCCTGATCAAATAAATTAATCTGTGCTTCACAGTCTTCAGTTACGAAATGGGACCACTTACACTATACATTACCAATATCATCACCAAGTAAAACATAACTGTACTCAGCACAGAGTAATTGCTCAATAAATGCTGCCAGTAATCATTATTCTTAGTAGTCATAGTTTGCCCTCCAGCTGCTCATTCTGCCAAGCCCAACTTAAATGCCACATCATTAATGAAGCCTTGACCGGTACCTCCAGGCAGATATGAGCATCTCCTCCCCGGAGCATCCAAAGTACCTCTTGGGGTTCTCTCTCATGATGAATCACAATTTTCCTTTAAAATAATGTGTCCCTGTCTTTCCCTCCTGAGCAAATTATGAGCTCCCTTCTCTCACTCCCACTCCAAGACAGAATTCTTTTGTCATCTATTTTTGTGTCCCTCTAGCACTTAAAAGAGTGAATTTCTCATCAAACCTGCTCAGTAAACATGTGATGACTACATTCATAATCTGCCCAAAGCTCTAGCAGGTGATTTATTCTCCCTCTGATTCTTTACTTTGGGCAACGCAGCTATTGGATGAATGATATTTATTGTGGTGTTAATATTTAAATGTAATTTATGTTTACTGGATTGTTTGTCTTAATTGCAATGAGTATAGAATAATTTGTAGCTTGAAAAGAAAAACTAATACGGTAATAATATACATTTTATACTTCAGTTATTTGATGACAAGGTGCCATCAATTGCACTATGCACCACTAATTTACTACCTACTGCTTTTCGAGAAAAACTTCCACATTAAATGTACACACAGGTGGTAAGAAGCATCCTAATTTCAGAAGTACAAAGTGCAAAGACATGCATCGGAATTGAAGGAATGCAGTTAGGTCCCTAATCTCCCTAAACAGCCCCCCAGTGCCCCAGGATGTACACACATTAAACAGACTTTCCCAGCCAGTCCTGCTGGGCAGAGCACAGCTTCCGGTCTCTTTTGTCTCAGGCTGCTGCTATTTTTCTATTTCACTGAGCCTCACATTTTACCTCTGCTTCTAGAACATCCAACATCTATCTCCTTCTTTCCTTGACCACCTGCATCTTCCAAGCCCCCAGTCTGACCTTCAACACATCAATAGCAGGCAACCGGGCTCTCTATATAGAGAAGCCTTAACTTAACTCTTCCTATCTAATCATGTCATACTCCATGCATTCAAAACCACCTACAGTCTATTCACACCTAACTCTCCAGTCTTTTAATCTAAATAATCATTTAGAGGCTCCAAGACGTACTAGCATTCCCCCCAAGAATATACCTAACATTGTCATACCTCTGCACTTTTGTTTAAGCTGTTCTCTCTTCCTAAAAGCCCCTCCTAATTTTTATTTATGGAAATTCCCTCCACTGATAAGAGCTGAGCTCAAATACCACCTCCTCTGTGAAGCATTCTCTGTGACAGCAGCCGGGATGTCCTATTACCACCACTGAAGTCCTATATAGTTTAGTATCTGCCCCCTCTTGCAGCCCTTGACATATTACCATACATTCTAGTTATTTCTTTGTATGGCCAATCTCTGATTAGGCTGGGAACCCCATTTAATATATATCTGGGACTGTAATAGGCTTAAACAACATCTTGGTTTAGTAAAAACAAAATATCAAATAAATCAATATGATTGGGGAGAAGATATTTCAGCTGATTGTATGTCCCATGGGAGTTTCTGAGTGACACAGAGGGAGTCAAAGGAGATAAAAAATGACTGACATTAAGAATTTTATTTCAAGCTCTTTTACATGCTCATTTGGTGGGACACACAAAAGTGGGGCTGAGGGACACTGGACATCTTTAGGGATGCACAAGAAGGTAAAACAGTCACTGTCCCTGACTGGCTTCTTTTGTTCAGACCAAGCAGAACAAGTGCAAAGTGGAAATGATAAAATAGTAAGTATTCTTGGGGATGAGGAGAGCACTAGAGTGTAGGAAATCACCAAAACACTGGTGTCAGAGAAAGATATCAGTACCATCCTACAGGAAAGAGAGAAGTGAAAACAGGCCATGTTGCTGGAAGAGAACAGGAAGAATTTTATGTCTTTCCTGCTAGTGTTACACCTTGAGCAGATACGCTCTGTAATGGAGAATCTCTGTACCACCTCGTGTTCTCCCTAACGCCAGAGAGGAGTAAAAATGAAGTCTGTACAAGAGATGCATCTGGAGAGAGACAGTCATCACTGGCCAGAACTGATTAAAATTCTCTCTATGGACTTAAAGAAACCCACTCATCATGCTAAGCCATGAAAGGAAAGTATAACAACTGCTTCCTAGAGCACGTGTGAAGTGGGGAACAAAGACAGGAAAATGTATAACTGACTTCTGGCCGCAAGCTAAGATACTGAATGAAGGAAAAGCCAAATTGCATCATCTGTCGTTCCTATCTATGAGGTGATGAATTCAACTTCATAATCGGTGTTAGGACAAAACTCCCTGCCTAGGAAGCAGATTATTAATATTCCCTAGCTTTCTCATGCTGCTGTATTTCATCTTTCTGAATAATAGCTAGCAGAAGGGCCAAGTGTGTTTGTCACATATTTTGTCTCCCTCACACACCTGGCAAAGCATTCTGTGCATATCACACACCAACACACAGCCAAATAGAGAATGTTTCCTTCCCTCTTCACTGAAAGAAACACAGCCAAGGTTCCACTCCCAGAAACAGGGGTTGCAAGGTGACTTTTTGCCAGGCTGTTGACTACCCCCTCACCCTAACTTAGAGAGTCAGTTTACTAGCTGGCTTTTAGAGTAGATCTTTAAAAACAAATGCTTTAAAAATAGTCTTTCTAAAATGCAGAGATAACACAAGCAATGATGTTCACTTTGATTTGTATTCCAATTACTATAAACTGACAATTTTATTATATCCATGCCTCTGAATTTTTTAAAAAGTCAAAATCCCCTTTACTGTAAAATGGTTTATAAGCACATAGCATTATAGACGTCACTCTCCACTGTATCTTTTGCGTGCTGTTTGCTACCCTTTGCTTATCAGTTTAGCTTTTGGCATGTGATTCAAGCAACTGGAAAACCAAAACCTACATCAGTGAACTCTGCAGGAAAAGCAGCGAATTGTATGGAATGCTGGAACTACTGAGGGACACTCTTCCTAGTGTGTAAAATGGCTTTTGTCACTTTCCAGTGAACCACCTTGGCTTTGTGTAAATTTCCCTTTTTGTCCACTTTTGAAATGTAATTTCCCTGAGGGCAGGAGTCCTGTCCTGGAACCTTTGGACTGCATGGGAACTCTGAACTGCACCCCTCTAGTTCTTGCTCAACAAACCCAGAAGTCCTCTTTGTCATTCTCCAAGTGAGTCGTGGTTAATTATCTACTTGACTCCATGGGCTCCTGAATGATTTGGTGCAGAGAGAAATGCGATTCTATGTTATTTGCCTTTCAAGTACTTCTGGTCTGTTAATTTATTTAGTTTTTTTAAAAAAATTTTGATTGAATTTTAGAGGGAGAGGAAGAGAAAGAGGGAAGGGGTAGAGAGGGAGAGGGGGAGAGAGAGACATCGATTTGTTGTTCCTTATTTATACATTCATTGGTTAATTCTTATATGTGCCCTGACCAGAGATCTAACCCTCAAACGTGGCATATCAAGATGATGCGCTAACAGAGCTGCCTGCCATGGCTAATTTTATTTACTTTTATAATTGTTTTTCCTTTTTTTTTAAACAAGGTTTACAAATAAACACATAAAATTGGCATGCCAACCTGGTTTAAAAAAAATAATAAGTAGAGTAGGCTGAGAGGAAACCAGTGGACTCCCTAGGAGAAATTGTACTTGGCATTGATTTTTCTATTTACACTCTTATTTTTCTTTTTTACAGCTGATATTTGAACACTGTTAAGAATAACCAAGACACAATGGGCTTTGAAAAGAGAAGGAAAAGGAGATAAGAATTGAACCCAAATGTCAACATCAGAGATTAAATAAAATTTCCCCAAATTCTGAATGTTTTACTTATCCTGAGCTTTAAAAATGTTTTACTTTTTTCTCATCAAGGTGAACTCCATACTCTGCACCTTTCATCTCATTCTATATTGCTGGTAGATAAGAGACCATTATAAAGTTTGAGCTGAGGGACCTTAAAAATTAAGCAATGCAACACCCACAATTTATGATATGGATAATTTTACACAAAGAGGGGAATCGACTTGCCTGGAGACACATGGTCACTGGGAGCAGCTGTAGAATGTGTCACCGGCCTTCTACTCCAGACCAGTGATCTTCCCACCAAACCGCACTGCCTTTCACTGAGAGGTCATCATGAGAAACTACTTTGCCCCTTTTTCATCTTTCCTCAAAAATTCAGCCTTCTAAACTTCCAATCATTTCCACGGTCTCTCATCTAATCTTTAAGATTTTGACATGGCATAAAATAAGACGCAGCTTTTCAAAAACACTTGAAATAATCCGTTCATTTGTTCATCATGGCATCGAAAGTTCCAGCTCTCTAAACTCACTTTTTTTCTGTTCTTCCTTAGTAAAAATAATTCTTTGCTGCTATTTTCTGACTTAAGACTAAATTCTCATACATATTTCTGCCTTTGCTCTTTTCCTTCTCCTTTTCATTGCTACAGATCAGATTGCTAAGATTTCTGAAGCCTGACACAAGAATCGTTTCGTACTCAGTCCTGCTGCCTACTGCTTGTCAGGCATCCATCATCTCAAAATGAATATGTAGGAATGTAATTCACAGTCCTGGCAGAACAAATTTTTTAAAGACTCTAACTGATTTACAACATTTTACCAAATTGCTCGAAATATACTCTGACAAGAAAAAATCCTCAATACTAAAACATAATTATAGAAAAGCAAAAAAAAAAAAAACACCTTTCATTCTTTAAATATCTGGAAAAAGTCCAAGATGAAACAAATACTAATTTTTTTGTCTGTTCTAAATATAAGATACTAGTTTGCACTTGGCTCTTTGAGGTGGAGTGAGAAAGGAGATGTGATACAGAGTCAGCCAAGGTAACTGGCCTTGGTTAGGGTGTGGCTCAGGTAGTTGAACACTGTCCTTCAAAGTGAAATGTGGCCTGTTTGATTCCTAATCAGGGCATATGCCTGGGTTATGGGTTCAACCCCTGGTCAAGGCACATGAAAAAGGCAACTGATCAATGTTTCTCTCCCATCCTTCTCCCTCCCTCCCCCTCTCTCTAAAAATAATAAATAAAATGTTTTTTTTAAATCTCAGTTACTGGAATTTCATTGAAAAATAAAATATAACATATTAAAATAAAATATAAACAACATATTTTATTATTTTTAAAGAATAATAAAATATAGTTAAATGTTATCATTTTATAACATAAAATACACTGAAGCAATAAAAACCCATTGTATTAAGGTGCACACTGGATTAGTGCCACTTTTTTCATGAGAAAGGAAATTGTTGTGGATATGAAAGGAATCTCACACCCTAATTTTTTTTCTTGAGCCCTTGCTATCTCAGGTGGAAAACTAGGGAAATGCAAAGTCAATTTAATAAACAAATAGTACAGTTTAGAAACCACATATGGACATTGCCACGCGTGTTTTGTGGTTGTTCAATATCAGTCTGCATTACAATTGGAATTTGGAGAAGCCATGACATAAACATCCTTAAAATATGTGCCTTTTTTCCTGTTGAAGAATAAACTGGAAAGGAAGAGGAGCATAAGAGGAACGTGGAAGAAAATAAGGGGATAAAGAAGCAGAAGGAAAGCAGCAGGAGGAGAAGGTGGAGGTTCTTCCTAAGTTATATGAAGACTTTCAGAGGGAGAAAGATGAATATAATTTGACTTCAAATTTTTAAATTAAATTTATTGGACCAACTTTTATTAACTTTATAAGTCATATCTTTCTGCCAACTGCCTCTTCAAGTTATCCACAACAAAGTTTATTTAGAATCACATTTTAAAAATATGATTAGAGTTAAGAACATCCTTAACACAATCCCATTCTTCTGCTTCATTTTATAGACAAGGCACTTGGGTAGAATCAGGGTATTTGATTTTTTCAAGAACACACAAGAAATTATTCTAAATAAACCAAAGAGGAAAAAATTGATTCCAAAACAAAATTATTCTGAACAAAGCAGGGGAATGGTCCTTGAGATGAGCTTGCCAATAATTTACAACAGAATATTTAGAAAAGATATATTGTCTGCCCTTGAGTGTTCAACCCCATCCATGTGAAAACACTCAAACTGAAGGACTAAGACTGTTCTTTTATTAAAATTGTCACAGGAGTCTCTCTCTTCCTGGTCCTTGAGTTTCTTAACTAGAAGAACTAGAGCTTAACTGGTTGGTACAAATCAAACTTCCCCCATTGAGTTTATTTCATGTAGAAACAATTTAAATATGAGAAATAGCTTTGGAGTTCAGAAAGCCCCAATCTTAGTTATTCATAGGTTGTGAGTAACTGAAGAAGACTCAGAGAAGAAAACAGGAGGAAGCCAAGGATCAAGTGATGGGGTTTGGCTAGAGCCTGAGGACTGATCCGACAGGGGTCTTTTTATGAAGAAAGGGCATGACTGACTTCGTCAGATGTCCAGACAAGAACAACCTGATTATGATTCTTCAGGTGCCTCCTTGAGGCGGTGCTATCCGGAAAGGAAAGGCCATTCAACATTAGCACGTATTGTCAAGAGAATTTGTGGGGTGCCTTTTCTGAAGTTTTACAAAGTTAGGCAAGGCAGCAGGGAAAGAGGGTTGGATGAAGTGCAGTGACCATGTATAAGAACTGAGCATATGAGAACTTAGTATTATCAAGCATCCCTCTAGCCCTAACAAGTCACACAAAGAACCAAGAATGTGGGGGAAAAAATCATATTTTCTTAAGTAAAAAGGAGATGCAAAGCAATTGTCTTAATTCTTCTCTCCAGATTGGTAGGAGAGAACACAGTTTATATCCACAGGGGCTGGAAGATACTATAAAAATTTATCCGTTGGTGGGGTCACAGTTTCTGCCAGAGTAACCTAGTTGTCGTTGACTCAGTTTTAATCTGGGTGGATGTGGTGAGAATGGCTGATGTTGCTTAACAGCATTTTAGAGTTGATGTTAAATTTAGAAAATTCACAAAAAGATTCTTATCTAGAGAGGAGTGGAAAACATTGTTACACATGATGAAAGAGTCAGACAGAGAGACAAAGGTGGGAAACGGTCCCCTTCCTGCCACATATTTCATCTGTGAACAAAGCTCCCACTGGCTTCAAAGGAAGATCTGTACCCAAAAGACATAGTTAAGTGCACTGGGGACCGAAAAGCAGGTCCATTATGAATAACATTACCCCCAAAATGTGTATATTACCTGAAGGCAGCAATGGAAAAATGACACGCTATTCAAAACTGGAAACAGGATAACTAAGTATTGCTACAGGTGCAAAGAGAATCAGTCGTGAATGCTACGACTTTTAATACAAGAGATGAACACTTTGAAACAACAAATCACAAGAAGAGTTTTTAAAATATAGCAGTTTTATGACTTCCATATACAATTTTCTATGACCCTAATTCTTAGACTAGCCTACCCATTAGTTGGATCTTGTTAGCATATGTGAAGATGAAAAGACAAATTGATGGTCTCACTTCTCATAAACATACCATGCAATAGACCTTACCTCTAGAAAAATATGAAGAAAATAGAGGCATAAAGTATATAAATCAGATACTTAAAATGTTCTCACGTGGAACCTAATCAACAAAACAAACAAGCAATCAAAATATAACCAGAGACACTGAAATAAAAAAGAAAATGTCACCAACCAGGGAGCAGATAACAGAGGGAAAATGCAGAAGGGTTGTCAAGAAGCATGCATAAAGGACACATGGGCAGAGCCACTGGGGAGTAGGATTGAGGGTGGGAGGTGGGGATGAATAGGGTGAGGGGTAGAAGTGGGGGAAATGGAGACAACTGTACCTGAACAACAATTTAAAAAAGGAAAAGAAGAAAGACTTTTCCAATTTTGTGTAAATTTATCATTTTAAATTTTAATTTAAAAGTATGGGAAATATTAGTGCTCTCATTCATTGAAAATGAGTCATAAATATGTTTTGACTATTTCATTTATTGCCCTTGAAAATCAAAAGAAAAAATAAAGGCAGCAAAGCCAATCAACTATTTGATTAAAAAATTTTCTCATGTCAACACATTGGGTAAACAACCATTGGCATTACTACATATGTGGCATTTATGTCTACACGAGTTGTTAGAGTTGATAAGGTCTAATACACAAGAGTAATCACTGTGCCTCCAATTTTTAAGGAAAGAGTCCTGATGTCCTTTGACAATTTTAACCCTTAAATAGAATTTCATCTCTTAAATATCCTTTAATAAATCACACTTTTTTACTTAGAAAATACATCAGAGTAATTAGACATTTTCACCACACAAGCTTTACAAACTTTATATACAGAAAAACTTGAGTTCATGGTCTAAATTAAATTTAACTTCTTCCCAGAGAGAATCTGAAAAATCAAATTCAAAACATCAACCTTTACCAAAGACCTACTACATATCTGGCTCTAGGCTAAGGGAAAGAAATGTTGAAGTTATTAAAACCTCATGTCTGTTCAAGTCTAGTAAAAGGCCAACATGCCCACTTCCACAGAATGGAAGACAGAAATGGCACAAAACACTTCAAGAAGATAGAACACAGAGATTGATTTCTTTTTGAGATTGGGGTAAGAGTCGCCATTGAAGGAAGAAGACAAATATACAGGATCAGTATAATTTGAACAGATATCGCAGCCACAGAAGAATGAACATCACCCATGTGAATGAGAGTATAAGGAGAGACATCAGTAGGAGAAAACACAGAGAAAACTGATCAGAGATTGATAAAATCCTGGCATTTCAGGAGTAGGCTGCTTACTGAAATAATAGGTAACTACCAAGCACCTTACTGGGCCTGGTTCAAAGGGATGAATGCATGCTCATAGGAGGAGATTTAACTTTGGGTGGGAGACACACAATGCAATATACAGATGGTGTATCATGTAATTGTATACTTGAAGCCTGTATAATTTTGTTAACCAATGTCACCCCAAATAAGTTTAATAAAAGTAAACTTAAATTTAAAAAATAATCAAAAGGTAGTCACTAATTATTTTAGCAGAGACATAAGTTAATTAAATGAAAATTTTAGGGAAGTTGACTGGACAGTGGATTATAAGATAACTGTAGGGGAGAGAGTTAACACCCAGTTCAACTAATGCCATAATCGTAGACAATAAAGGCTTAAAATAAAGCAATGTCAGTGGGGGATAAGAGAGGGAAAGACTAAAAGTCAGAAACACTGGATCAGCAATTGGATTTTGTGACTAGTAGGTGTAAGGAGAACTGGGAGAGGGAGTTGATGATGTCCTTCGTCAACAGGAAGGTCAACAGGAAGGATGAAGATGTCACAGGTAGTGATGGCAAAAAGCTATTTCACTACCACGGCTGAAGTCAAGCTCCAGAAAACAGTGTTCAAACTCTGAGGTCCAAAAATTAAATCACATTGGAAAATCTTATCTCACACTACAGAAGCCTTTTGCTATGACAGGTCAATAAATCCCAAGATTCTGTAGCTTTCCAAAAACAACAATTGAGAAAGTCACACTAAATGTACTCCTTGAACTCAACTAGGTAATTGTCTGACAATCCCTTCAGACCAATGTCCAGTAAAAGAATCTGACCTCAGCACCAAAGGCTGTCATGAAATTCATGTTTCAGCTGCTTCCTCTTCCTCTATTTGACAACCCCCAATGGTTACTGTGATGTCATACTTTACCAGTGAATCTTATCAGAAGGGGAAGCATGTGGACAGTGATGAGTATACAGCTAGAAGTTGGCCTTTGATATCCTATTTAAAAGTAATGATTTAAAACAGTTTAAATGTTAAAAATAATATAAACTAAATTAAGGGGAAAATGGATTCAAGCAACACTATGAATACCCACTTGGATGGAGAATTCAGTACAGGCAATATGACAGAGAGCTCTTATAGGCAGCCAGAAATATTTAGCCAAAGATATTGACCCTGTTTCTTTGATAGAAGTTTTCCAAATACTTAAATCTGAGCACACAAGTTCTTTTAAAATTGTACCTCTGGTTCTAAGTCCTGTAAACATATCATCAGTGAACCTTAATGATTGTTTGCCCTAACTCTATCAAGGGCAAAATGGAAAGAAAAGCAGAGCCCATGGAGTTGAATGCCCCAGTTAAAACTGCTGTGACGGAAGGGAGACCAAGAGTGTGTGGATTGACGGTGTTCGCACCCATGCTGCAGGGGACGAAGTGGGGGTGTGATGGAGATTATTCCCAGGCTAGTAGGATTCCCAGGCTGATCCAGGGTTATCAGATTGAAGTGATGCAGAGCCACATGAGTACGTGTGTTGTAACTGATGCCTAGTGAGCCGAGGAGGTTGAGAACTGACCGAGGAAACCAAGTGAGGAAGTATGAAGATCAATACAAGGGAGAACACAGAGAAACAAAAAAAAAGGGACAAGATATAAAAGGAATGGATTCTGAAATGAATTTTGTGAACAGGCCCTTAATTCTGTCTCCACCTTTCTCTTATTCATAGCTCTTTGCTTTGCTTTGTGTTCTTCAATACAAACCTCAGCTGGTACTACAGCCCTGGTCTCAACACCAGAGAATCAATATCAAAACTACCAGTTTTTCAGGCCATGCTTTTATAGGCACCTATAAAATTCATTCCCATAAAAGCTAAGCACAAACAAGGTTCAGCCTTCACACTCCACCCTCATCATTTCTACCCAGAGCATCACCTTCGTAATAATTTAACCACTGCCAAACATGCAGTAAAGGTATTGGAGCGATTCAGGTGAGCTTCCCCAGAAAGGGAAGGACTTGACACACTGACTGTGGTTCTTAGAAGGTGCAGCACAATGCACCTGCTAACCTGAAACTCAGCATGGTACCAGCCCATTTCCCCTTCACAATCAAAACGGCACTTCTCAGAAACCTCTTGGACAAAGAAGAAAGCTCAAGGCATCTGCTAGCTACCCCAGGGGAATTATTTTAGAAATACTATTTTTAGTCACCCCCAGCAATTGTTCCCAGTGTGATTTTACACCTGGATCTTGTTTTTGAATTAACGGGCAACGTCGTCCCAAGCATGAGCCACTACCTTCCCTCCCTTATTAGCCCAACTCAGCAAATAGCTCCCTCCACCTAATCCTGATTCAACAATTTAACTTCCTGGACATTAATTGAGCATTTACTGCATGTGAAGCTATGAGATAAAGGTCTAGCGATTTTCAACTGGTGCACTGCAAGTATTTTTAACACATGCAATACTAGATTATTTCATCAGGGGCACTGACCTCTTTTCCCTTAGATTATCAAATAAAACATGACAACAGCCAACTCAATAATAGTTATCCAGTGTGAACGAATCAAAATTATCCCTATTTTTGTCAGACCAGCAAAAAATATATTTTATATTATATATTTATACTTACATTATATAATAAAATATATATTATAACATATAATATATATTATATAGAGTTTGAGTAAATAGTATATGTGCCATAGGATGAGAAAGGTTGAAAATCCTGGTTTAGATAGTAGAGGGCTGAGCCTAAGATAATAAAATACTTGTGACAAATAGTATTTTCCACAGATGGCCTCATCAATATAGCCCCACCCACACACTCGTCTTAACAATGTGATTTTCGAGAATTAGGATATACCTTCTTCCCCTGAGTCTCAGTAAGTCTGTGACCTCTGCAGAAATAATATTATGTGACATCCAAGGGTAAGTTCTAGAAGGCAGTAGAGCTTCTGCCCAGTATCATTAGGATGCCTGGAACCCAGCCACATGTTCTGAGGAAGCCAAGCAGCTCCATGGAAAGACCAGGCATCGGTGTTCTGGCCTCTGTCCCACTCAAGGTCCTAGCTGAGAGTAGCACCAAGCACCTCACATGGGAGCAACTGAGCCTTCAGACGCTGCCAGCCGCAGCCTCTGAAACACCAACTGGTGCTGAGTGGAACAAAGAGGAGATGTCCCCACTGAGCCCTGCCCAAACTGCAGATCTTTGAGCAAAATACATTTCCTCATTAGTTTAAGCCACTAAGTCTTGGGATCATTTGTTACTTAATAACAAATAACCAGAACAGTATAGATAGCAAGACCTCAGAGAGCTTATAGTCAATTCAAGGAAATGAGCATGCTCTCAAATGACTATAATGCATCAAGGTACGACACAAATTCCTTAAGAGATCCACAAACTAAGATAAACATGTATTCAATATATAGACACACATATATACACTGTTTATACATAGACAATTTCTAAATATATTAAAATGTTATACTAGTTACACCTCTGTGGAGTAGTCCTTGAGTTTAAAGGAAGAAGACTTCTTTTGGTCTCTTTCTTGATATGTTTTAATCCTTACACGATCCATATACTTCTATAACTTCAAAATCAGTTTAAATTTCTTTTTTTTAAATATTTTATTTATTTATTTTTAGAGAGAGGGGAAGGGAAGGAGAAACAGAGGGAGAGAAGCATCCATGTGTGGTTGCCTCTCATGCTTCCCCTGCTGGGGACCTGGCCGGCAACCCAGGCATGTGCCCTGACTGGGAATCAAACCAGTGAACCTTTGCTTCACAGGCCCGTGCTCAATCCACTGAGCTACACCAGCCAGGGCTAAATTTCTAAAAATAATTATAAAATAAGAAAGAAAGAGCTAAAAAAAAAAACTGCTGCAGGCACCACATGAGGGTGTTTCATGGGGGCGGTATGAACCAAATGATGGACAATACCTGCGTTTTCTCCCTCTGTGCCTATTTTCGTAGCTATATAAACACAGTACCAACCTCATGAGGTTTCTGTGAAAGCTAAAGTGCTGTAGAAGTACTTGACAAATGCTAAGCACACAATAAATGTTAATTAAAATGTCTAAGAACCCCCAAGCTGCTGAGCACTGGCATGGCATGAGGCAGAGGTGGACTGTTGCTTTAGGATGAGAGACATTCTTTGTTCTTCCTCCATTAAAGGATTAAAAGGAACCAGCATTTTTAGGTGAAGTTGCAAGAGACGGCAAACGCCATCTTTGACAGCATTGTGAAAACTTCTGCAAATACCAGACTGACTTACATTTTCCAAAATGTTACAAGACCACTACATTAAAACCTTCCCACCCACTTCCTCATTCTGCTTCCCCTTCATGACTTTCATTGGGTGTGGCAGTGGTCTGCCTATTACAGATGACTGCCAGCCATAGGAGGCATTGCTCAATTATGTCAAAGTAAGACTGATCTTTCCATTTGTTCTCACATATAGTTTCCTCATTCAAATTATGTAGAAGGGGGCACATCATTCGAAAGATGGGGTGGGGTTGTCTTCCCCAAAGTGCCTCCTAATCTAAAAGGTTGGTAAAACATGACCTAGTTCTAGAGGTATGAAGGGGTGGCATGGTCTAAAGGAAATGGATAAGGTGAGATTGCACATGGGATTCGTGATGCGAGAGCATAACCATAATATTTTCAGAACTGACACTAAACTGGCTTAAGTTTTGTGTATTTCAGTGTAATGGCGTCATCATTCCACGGGCAAAGTCAAATGAGCAAGGAGCAGTTCCTCTCTGACTCAGGGACTTCTGTTTTTTCCTGTTTGGTTCCATTCACTCAGGTATCTTAGAGACACGTGAAATATCATTTCAGCTCCTTAAAGGTGGTATACTTGATTTTTTTTCTTACAAACCAGGTGTTTCACCTCATCAAAGTTTCTGGCATTTAAGGAGAAATTTTATAGCTCCATTTCCTTTCTTTAACTTAGAGATCTCAAATCTAAGCGAACTCTCTCTGCTCACAGTGAATTAGACAACAACAACAAAAAGTAAAAGCTTTCCAAGCACAAGAGAAATCATGCTAAATGTGGTCAAGAGCTAACTTGCTGAATTTCACTAAAATTTAGCCACTTTAAATCCCTCTGGGTATGAACTGGGTGAGAGTAAATAAACAAAGAGATTGACTAAATAACAAAACTCACTGATTCCATCACTATGTAGTGAATATAAACAAATGTGCATGTGAATTGTAACGAATATAAAGTGTGGTCTGTACAAATTGCATACTCAAAATTCTCCCTGGTACACTGGGCAGAAAAGTATAGGGACATGAAGCATTCCTAATTAGCTCTATAAGAAGTTTTTGAAGGGGAAAATTTTATCTACAAAGATTTCGTGACAACACTTAACTGGGAGTTCTGAAAGCCGATTCAAGCCACCAGAAAAAAATGTACACACGACTTGTATCATGCAGCAGTCAGCCCCAGCCTTCCTCCAGACTATGTTTCGTTTTTTTTCCATTGTCCCTGCCTAGAGCAATGATCAGTAAAAGAAAGTGGAAGGCCCTGTTCAGACAACAATGAGCCGATGATTCTCTCTGATATCATGTAGTAGCCGTTTATCGCAAGCCTTTAGCAAAAGGGTTGCTTCAACAAGAAGGCTACTCAGTATAAGATGAATAAGGTCTGAGGACATAGTGTATAACATGTGACTATAACTGGTAACACTGTATCGTATAACTGAAATTTGCCAGTAGGGTAGAGCTTATATGTTCTCACTGAAAACAAAAAGAGAGGTAAATATGTGAGGTGATGGATGTGTTATATCAATGAGGGGGATACTTTCACAAAGTATACATGTATCAATTCATAACATTATACACTTTAAATATCTTACAACTTTATTTGTCAATCATATCTTAATAAAGCTGAATAAAAGACAAAGTCCACTGAGGTTGACATTGCCTTATTTCAAAACAAGAAATAGAACCCCACAACCCCACGACTCAGGGCTAAATACACCTTGTATGCTCAGCCTCTTAGGCCGTACCTCTTTTTCCACCACTACAAGTGCCTCTTCAGTGATCTTGAACTGACTGGACATCTGCTGTAACTAACTCTACGTGTAGAGTTAGCCTACACTTCCTTATCAATCTGCCAGAGCACCCTAAATATGTGCGAAGGCATGCATGCTCACACACACGCCTTACCTAGCATGGAGAATAAACATTTCACTTTGCTTTGTATTATTTATTATTTTATGTATTCTTATAAATTTAAATTTTTTATCAAAAATAGTTTTTTTTAAAAATAATCAAACTTTTGAGCAAGCATCAGTATATTTGCTGATGTTAATGCTGATCCGATAATCTAAGCACCTCTCTCTCTTCCCCCCAAAGGGATAGTTTCAACTACAGTATTTCAGATCATTTTCTTTCTTCTTTTCTTTTTCGGCTGATTAATGGCTCTAAGCCCATAACAACTAATACTCATCAGACAGTACAAACCAAATCAAAACAAAGCAAAACAAAAGAGAAAACTAATGCCTAGTGACACTGCAGCCTCGGGATGAAGTATTCAGTGCCCCTGCCTGGTTGCTGACTGTGGAGTCTGGCAGACGGGGTTTCTTCTACATGGGACTCACGTGCCATCAGGAAGATCCTAAAATATATATATTGATACCTTAGTACACAACGTGATGGTATTTGGATATGAGGCCTTCGGGAGGTAATCAAGTCATAAAGGCGAAGCCATGCGGAGAGATATTTTATATCGGTTTCAGGTGTATGCATAGTGGTTAGACAATCACATAGTTTACAAAGTGTTTCGCCCAATATTTCCCCCAGTGACCCAGCTGGCACCAAACTAAGTTATAATATTATTGACTATATTCCCTATGCTGTGCTTTACATCCTCGTTACTATTTTGTAAGTACAAATCTGTACTTCTTGGTCTCTTCACCTTTTTCACCTATTTTCCCAATGCTCACCCCCTCTGGCAACCATCTATGAGTTTGTTTCTGTTTTGTTTGTTTGTTTGTTTATATTGTTCTTCAAACTCCACATATAAGTGAAATCATGTGGTATTTGTCTTTCTCTCACTGACTTATTTTGCCTAGCACAATACTCTCCAGGTCCATCCACGCTGTAACAAATTATCAGATTTCATAATTTAATTTTTAATGCATTCCATACCCTGAGAATAATATTCAATGATCCAAACAAAGTTTCTTAAACTCTACGAACCTCAGTAAACTCACCTGTAAAATGCAGATAACATGTTTGTTTGCTCAGAGTTGTTTTACAGATCAAAAAAAAAAAATGCCTGGGACAGCGCCTAGAATATGGCCTCCCTCCAAAATAAGCATTAGTAGTAGTGGTAAGAGGAGGAGGAGGACGGGACGTGGTGGTAGTAGAAGTTGTAGCAACAAAAGTGGTGGGCAGTAAAGAGGCAACAATAGTAGTTACGGCAGCAGTAAAAGTACCTGTCGTAGAACAACCACAAACAGTAGTGGTAGCAGTAGTAGTAGTAGTAGTGGTGGTAATAGCAGTAGCAGTGATACTAGAAGTAGTAGCCATAGCAGTAGAAGTAGGGACAGTACTGGTAGAACCATGTCGTAACTGGCTCTCTCTTTTCTGTATTTCCAATAGAAGGTAAGCCCCCTAAGGGCAGTGTCTCCTTCCTCTTTTTCACTTATATCCCTAGCACCTAACTGAGTGCCTGGCATGGTTGGTGCTCCCTCTCTATTTGCTAAATGAATGAGTGAATGCTGGAGGTAGAAGCAATGGTGGCAAGGTTTGCAGTAGAGGTTCATAGCAACAGGGACCCCAAGAGGGAACAGAAGGGCTCATGGGACAAAGAGTAAAACCCCAGGTTGATACAGCTCCACACTTCTAAAGAGACTGGGGAAGTCCAGGGGCATTTGAGCCTACCTGTGGACCTTCCAATTTCAAATTAGAGTTCACAATTCTGGTTGTGACTTTTATATTTATAAAGCAGCAAACTCATAGCCGTACTCCTAGTGGGTATGTACCCATTGAAAGATGAACTGGCCCAAGTGACAAGATGTTCCTGTAAATAGGAACAACAACATTTGCATTTGAAAATTTGGCACTTGGGGACTAGTACGTGGTGGCAGCCAAAACTGCCTTCAGGGAGAAAGTGGAGATGGGAGACGAAAGGTGAGAGTGGAGGAGTGTGAATCCATATGCATCATCTTCTTGGCTCAGCAGAGCAGCAAAGCAGCAACACAATGTATATGCCATGATGATTAAAGCCCTGGGACTCAGTGACACCGTGCTTTGTGGATCCAACAACCAGAATCACATCTCCTGGGCAGATGGAGAACCCCATGGAATCTCAGTGAGACGGAGAGGGAAAGAACATGCTCCTCTCTGCCTAAAACAGTTCAGTGATGACTCAATGGAAAATACAGCTTTAATTACTTTGTTTCTGCTCAAGTGCATTAGACATAAAACATTATGTTCATATTTTAACCAAAATACATCGATACCTCTCAGAAAGGAAGGAAAGAAAACTGTGGTTTTCTACCATGCTTCACTGACTGCTAGAATGTGGGATTAGGTGGAGGAAGGCAGGCTAGTAGTGCCAGGGAGGTCAGGAAGACAGCCCAGAGTAATGGGAAAGGAGCGAAAGCGTAATCTTGATGGTGTGGACAGGGATCCAGTAAGCTGAGGTGAGTCATGAAAGGGCCTGACTCTGGAACAGTTTAACTACAAACAAGAGGTTCCCATGTGAACTGAAAGCGTGGGGAAATGGATTCTCCTGGCCATGGAGCAGAGCCTATAGGCTAGAGATAAATGCATCCAACTTCCTAGGGGAGAAAAGCATTTAAAGAAAATAATTTGAGCTTCAAACTCCTCTAAGACATTTTAGGAAGTCCAATTCAAATGAAGGGAGGAAGAATTGAAAACTTCTGTATGTTCAGACTATAGAAAAACACAAGCAACAGCTAATTAATAAATTACATTTACTTTTGCTGCTGCTTCCCCTACTCCTCAAAACTGATACTGTAGCACTCATTGGAAAGTTCACAGACTTAAACAAAATAAGGAGAAAATGCTAGAGACTGAATTCCAAGACCATTCCTTTGAAAACATCTTACTTAACCAGACATTTTACAGGTGAAGCTGAACATCTGTGTGACATCTCTAAAAAGGTGGGTTTGGGCATAGAACTGGTTTCTTTCAGAAAAACACTGGCTCTTATCAACATTTCCCAGTATCTTTTCCCACATGTAGTAAGAAGCAAAGTCTGTCCTTTTAATTCTTCTATTGACTCTAATGCTTTGAAGGGGCCATTCAAGAGCATTCATTGTTTTAATACTTTAATTTGCTTTCAGCTCCACCTGGCTTTGCCATCATTTCAGGTATAAGATCATACCCTTGTGCTCCTCACCATTTTCAATGATCCAACTTTTTAGTTTCCATTTTGCCCATTGTATCCTTTCTTTTATTTTTATTTGATATACATTTTTCCAATTATTATCTATTTGTTTTAGGCAGTTTATAAAATATAGAGAACCCTCCACCACCAATAGCCATTGTGAACATTTGCCATGACCTTTCTGATCATTTTTTGTTATTAAAATTTTAAGTAGATGAAACAATTATGCTTAAGTTACTATGTACCCTCTACTATACCAGTTAAACTGATACCTAATAACCATTTTATGTTTTCACTGAGAATTACTCACATGACTTTAATTGTGATGTGATAGTCCATCCTATAGCCTGTACCATCTTTTCTAGTTATTGGCAAGTAATACAATTTTATTAAATATTAAGTTGTTTCTAACATTTCATTATTAGAAATAATGGTGTAGTAAATATTGAACATAGATCTTTATCCATGTTTTCTTAGAATCCATCCTTGTATAAAAAATATTTTTAGTTTGAAACAAATGGCTGCTTTTAAGGCTGTTGGTGGACATTGCTAAATTATTTGCAGAAAGGTTGTACAAGAAATCACTGATCTTGCAGAACTCGTAACAATCTTTATTATTACCAGTTAAAATGTTTGCTAATAAATACGTGCTCTGTGTGAAATGTTACCTTATTTTTGTTTTGATTTGAATTTTTGAAAACTTGTCTTTCGCATATTATAAAAGAGGATATTTTCATATTTTGTTACAAATTTCTTTTTCCTTTATTCTGATTTTTACATACATATATTTTTTAAAATCACCTTTTTATCTTTGAAAACTACTTTATTTTTTCACAATTTCTTAAATGTGTTAGTTGTTATCTTTTCATTTTGTTTCTGACATACAGAATTTTTTATTTTATCCATCAATCTTTTCCTCTGTGATTTCATTAATTGTTTTTAAATTTAGAAATTACTTTTCCATCTGGAGATCAGATAAATATTCATCTATATTTCTTGCAAGTTATTTTGGTTTAACTATTTATATTTAACCCTTTAATCTAGTTGGAGCAAAATGGGTAATTATTTTCATGGGGGGCAATTCACTAATCTGAATTTTTTTTATCTGAAAAATAAATTTCCCTTAATACTATTATAAAATTACCACCCTCTGTCTCATTGATTTGTGGTGTATCGTTTATCTTATTAAACTTTTCTATAAGCTAGTTTCTTTTTTTTTAAATATTTTATTTATTTATCTTAGAGGGGAAAGGAAGGAGAGAGAGAGAGAGAGAAATATCAATGTATGGTTGCCTCTCGTGCGTCCCCCGCCAGGAACCAGGAACTGGCCTGCAACCCAGGCATGTGCCCTGACTCGGAATCGAACCACAACCGTGTGGTTCGCAGCCCGCGCTCAATCCACTGAGCTACACCAGCCAGGGCTCTATAAGCTAGTTTCTATTGCCAGTTTATTTCTTTTTATTACAATAGCTCTGATTTTCAACTACTACTGTGTTGTTCTTACTATTGTGGCTCTTTGCAACCTAGTAGAACGATTAAGAATTCTGTCCTGGAATGAGAGCACATGTTTTCAGATTTCAAATCTACTCCTTACTAGCTTTCTAACAATGGGCTAGTTAGTTATGGCCTCTCTGTGACTCAGTTTTCTTATCTTGGAAATGGGCATACTAATATTACTTTCATCATGAGATTGTTATGAAGGTTAAATTGATTAATTAAACAAAGAGCTTAGAAGAGTGCTCAGCCTGTAGAAACTACCACAGAAGAGTTAACTAATTATTATTATTTTTGTTGTCATTATTCTGTCAGTAGGGTAAGTCCTTTAACCTAATCTTTCAAGATTTTCATAAATATTTTATTGTTTTTCTTTCAGGAAATCTTCATTTTCAATCTTCTGATCCAAAGTCAGACGCCTTATCCATTAGGCCACGCGGCCAACCAGGAAATCATTCTCAAATGAAACTAGTTTACTTTTTCTGGTGATAAAAAGTACATGTCAACTATAAGAACATTTTGCAGAAAATGCATAAAGATAATTTAAAATTTCCTATAACCCGTTGTCAACATGAGAAACATTCAAACCTGTAGAGAATTTTTGTGAGTTTATTTGAGCCAAACTGACGACAATTACCACCGGGAAGCTAAACCTCAACCAGTTGAGTTAATGATCTGAAAAATGTCAGTTCAGCCACTTACTTTATACATTACAATCAAAAGAGGAGATATAAGTGAGTTCCATGAAACCCACTGGTGATATATTAGGGAGGCAGGAGGAAGCAAGAGTGAGAAAACCTTAGGGATTGGATAAAAGGTAAAATAGTAGACATGTACTTCTTTTACATAGGTGAGTATAAGATAGTTAATAGTGAACAATTAACAGAACAATAACCATGAAGGGGTTTGGGGCTCCTCCTGGTGCGGTGCCCTTGCTTTGAGGGATCCTGAAAAAAGAAACTGGACATTCCAAAGAGGTGTGTTACCTTTGTGTGGACACAAGAAGACAACAGACAGGCTCAGTTAAGGTAAAGACTGGCCTTTGTTAAGGAAAAATACAGGCCTAGGACATGACTACCTGCCATGAACTGCTTTTAGTTAGAAAGTTTTCGTTTCAGACCATCCTGTGTGGTTACTTTCCATCTCTTTGAGTTTGTGAGGCTGCCACTCAGGCCTCCCTTCGGCCTGTCAGGTTTCCAATGTGGCCCTGTTTGCCCACACCATCACCCAGAGATACATGTTCTTAACACTTGGGTAGAGAGTTACCCAACATTAACTCTTTGTTGGTTGTGCAAAACCTCTTACTTTGATAGGTAGGTAGTCTGAGAGACCAAGGCCCAGAATGGGTGTTTGTGGCTCAATGTGAAAAAATAACATAATAGACAAATGTCAGTTTTACTCAAGTAGCTAAATTTCTCAGAACTCTACCATGTCTTACTTAACTTGCCAGCTTCAATTACATCTCTCTCTGTTTCTTAGACCTGGTCTCAAGACGAACTGAAGTTGTGAACACAGAAAAGAGTGTTCTAAGAAAACAGATCACAACTTCGGGGGACTGCTGTTTTTTAGGTAGTAATGAGTCACTGCAGAGTTACATCATTCACAACAGTAACTGTGGTGCAGAGTTCTGTGCAGCCCGAGGGAGCTCCATTAGCAAGGAGAAGGCTTCCAGGAAGAGGCTGCTGCCTAGTCATCTCAGAATCGGTATCTACCCGTATAAGATACAGACAAGAGATAGAAGACTGAACAGCACCTATCATTTGCCAGGAAATCCCTGTCCGAGGGATGGAGTCCTATAACAAAACATTACTCAGACCCATACAAAAGTGAAGTCATCTGTTATCCATTTAGAAAGCAGTTCTCTATTTTGGCTACATTTGACTTTTTATAATATTCATAGTACAAATTAATTTCTAATAGACTTTATTTTTTAGAGCAGTTTTCGGTTCACAGCACAATGGAACAAAGGGCTGAGTTTTCATACCCTTCTTGCTCCCACACGCGAACGGCCTCCCCTACCACCAACGTTTCACACCAGTGGGTGTTTTATAATTGACACACCATCACCACTCAAGTCCATGGTTTGTGTTAGGGCTCACTTTTGCTGTTGTAGGTTCTATGGGTTTTGACAAGCATATTATGACATGTATGGACCATCGTCACATCATACAGACTAGTTTCACTGCACTGAAAATTGTACTCCACCTACTCACCCCTCCCGCTTCCTAACCCTTGGCAACCGCCGTTCTTTTCATAGTCGCTGCAGTTGTGCCTTTTCCCGGACGCCATGACATTGCAATCGTACAGTATGAAGATTTTTCAAATTGATTTCTTTCACTTACTAGTATGCATTTTAGGTTCTTTCATGTCTTTTCACGGCTTGAGAGCTCATTTATTTTTAGTGCTGAATAATATTCCATCGTTTGGAGGCTCCACAATGTATCTCTTCACCTACTGAAGGACACCTTGGTTGCCTTCAAGTTCTGGCAAATATATTTTTGGCAACAGTCTTTTATCAGATATGTCTTTGCAAGTATTTTCCCTCAGTCTGTGGCTTGTCTTCTCATTATCTCAATAGTCTATTATGTGCAAGTTGTCCTGCAAACCTCGAATTGCACGTTACGGCTCCAAGACTGGGATAAAGAAGCTACAGAACTAACAACTGGAGCCGCCGTTTCTTTCAAGACTTACTAAGGGACAGGGGCGAGGCTCTGCTGCTCTCAACTGTCACCCAGCCTGTGCTCTTCCCTACCCTGGTGGAGTCTAAGGGGAAGGGCACTGGGAAACCAGGAACGCTAGGGGGCAGCCTTGGTGAGGGTAGGAGGGAGTGGTGCTGCAGGTTTTTCTTCCACTCCCCAAAGACATGCCCGTCACCACCAAGCCAAGTACAGGGGCTGCCAAGATCGCCTTCCTTAAAGCCAAGATTGGTACCTACAAGACAAGAACACCACCTTTTCTTTTCCAGCTTCAACCTCTTCATACACAGTAGCCTTAACAGTCCACACCCTCTATACCTATCTGAACTGAGGAGAAAAAAACAGACGTGGAAAAGAGGCCGCAACCCTGGGTGGGGCAACCCGCAAACTGAGTCCTCGGGCCGAGTGAACTCAGGTCAGGTGGTTCAGTTCGGGTTTTCCTGCTGCATTCCTCGACTGAGGCCAGAGGGCTGGCTGCCGAGTGAGCAGACCAAGTGTAGGACGCTGGGGATGTTCTGTGGATGAGATCTTTCTGGGCTGGGTCTCTCATATTAATGACTGTGCCTGGGGAATACCCCAGGGTACTGAGAACACAGACCTCAGCCTGCCAGTCACGTGACCCAGGAAAGAGTCAAAATCTTACACAGAGGAAGGACTATTATATGTGAGAAACCTGTCCTTATTGCTCCTTTCTCCCTGCCCCAATCTCCCCGGAAAGTAATAGCCTAGAAGAGGGAGAGAAAGATATACATACCATATACCCCAGAAACATTACCACGCCCTTATCCTTCTGATCCCAAAGTCCTATATCTGACCTAGGATGCTAGATAAGATAGTTTAAAATAAATTGAAATTGAGTTATCATAACACAGAGTTAGTTGTGCTTTTGTTTTTGTTTTTCTATAGGGAAAAAAATCTAGCCCAAAGATTATTGTATATATTTATGGAAAAGGGAAATTTGACAAAGCTTAAGTATTTTGGAGAAGAAAAAAATGTTACTTTCATGCATAAGTCCCAGGCAAGTGTAGACTAGTCAATAAACTCACTACTCAAAGTAAACAAAATGGCATGATATCACTGCTGGGAAAAAGTGCTCCACTAAAACGGTCACCAGTGAAAAGTGAAGGAGGAGGACACGATGCACTGTATTTGGATCAACAGTGTAGAAGACCCTGTGTCAAAGAGCAGACTATACAAGAGTCCTACGGACGCCCTCAGCACAGCAGATGGGTGGGACCTTAAAGGAGGAAAAACTTGGGCTTTGGAATGAGAAAGGCCTGGATTCAAACCCCGACTCTGCAGTTTGCTACCTCTGTGACCTCTCAGAATCCTCCTGGAAAAGGGCCACAGTGATGTCTCTTAACAAGGTTAGTATAAGGATTACCAATGAAATGTGGCCTTTGGGGCTGTTGGTTTTTTAAGCTATTTGTTGGGAAGCAGGACTCGGAGGGAACCTTTAACCCTACCCTTTTCCTGCCCCAGAGATTCAGATAGAAGAGCCTGCTCCAGCAAGGGGGAACTTAGGCTGTTTGCCTCAGCTTAATTTGAATTAGGTATGGGAAAAAGAAAAGCTTCAGCCCTGACTGGTGTGGCTCAATTACTTGGGTGTCATCCTGCAAAGCAAAGGATTGCTGGTTCGATTCCTAGTCAGGGCATGTGCCTGGGTTGCGGGCGGGTTCAGTCCCTGGTTGGGATGAGTAGGAGAGGCAACCGATTGATGTTTCTCTCTCACATCAACGTTCCTCTCCCTCTCTTCCTCCCTCCCTTGCCCTTTCTCTAAAAATAAATATTAAAACCTTTTAAAAAAATGCAATCTGCCCTGGCTGGTGTAGCTCAGTGGATTGAGCGCAAGCCAGCGAACCAGAGGATCGAGGTTTGATTCCCAGTCAGGGCACATGCTGGCCAGTTCCCAGCAGGGGGCGCACAGAAGGCAACCATACATTGATGTTTCTCTCCCTCTCTCCTTTCCCCCTAAAGATAAATGAATGAATAAAATCCTTATTGAAAAGTCAGCTTTAACTCCCACATGGTTAGGAAGATCACAACTGCCCCCACCCAGAGAGAAGGAAGGCAGGAGGGCCTCCTGCAGCCTTCTCCTTTAAAAATAAAATAAAATAAAATAAAATCTCTTCAGATTAAAAATAATAATAATCAAAATAAGAAGGAAGACTTCAGGCAAGTGCCTATTAGCTAGATGCCCTCCATTTCCCATTGCTTCTGAGTTGCCTAGCAAGGGTTTTCCTGCATATATGTCCCAATTTGCCAGTTCTCAGGTCTGAAATAAAACTCCATTCCACCCCACCATTCTCCTTTGCCCAAAACATCTCATATACCCAATATTACCTCATTATCTTTGGAATTTTTAAGCCTATGTGAATTTTCCATGTGCAATAATTAAAACCAATATTTTCCTGTTATTCTGTCTCTGTTAATTTGATGATTAGTCCAGCCAGAAGAATTTAGAAGGTAGAAGGAAAACCATTGATATTTTTAGCCCCTACCAGATTATAGGTGCTTAAAAGATGGTGGTTACTATTATCAACATATTTTTTTACCATTTATTTAACATTACCATCTATTGTCATGGTTATAGATGAATTGACAACATTGGTAAAAACATAGTTAAGTTGAAATTGGGGCTTATAAAAAATCACAACACTGAAACATTCATAGCTCAGGTTAAACAAAATTCTTCGTAACAGTTGGCATTTGGCCTAGCTTAGGTATCCTAGTTTAATGACGACTTCCCAGGTGAGGAAAACCTAAGAGGGCTGGGATTCAGCCTGCTTTCCATACTTTACCACAGTGCATCAGGACTGGAAGATGGCTTAGGAAAGCAGAGCTCAAAGAAACAAAGTGATTTGCCTGAGCCGGTCTGATCCCACCTCTTCCCCACTCACTTCCCCACTCACATTCCCGCATCTATACACTTGGGGGCTCTTTCCGTTGCAGCAGTTAAGTGCCACTCCACTTCATCTTTGTCTCTTTTTTTTTTTTTTTACTTTTTTTTAATTTATTTATTTTTAGAGGGGAAGGGAAGGAGAGAGGGAGAGAAATATCAGTGTATGGTTGCCTCTGCCGGAAACACACAATGTACTGTNCTGGAAGATGGCTTAGGAAAGCAGAGCTCAAAGAAACAAAGTGATTTGCCTGAGCCGGTCTGATCCCACCTCTTCCCCACTCACATTCCCGCATCTATACACTTGGGGGCTCTTTCCATTGCAGCAGTTAAGTGCCACTCCACTTCATCTTTGTCTCTTAAGGAAGGCAGCTAAGGTGTCAGTCCTATTTCCTCTGCTCATCTTGGAAGAGCACATGGCAATAGCCCCGTGCAAATCAGCCAGCTGATCCAGTACAACCCGACATTGCACCGAATTACCAGACAAGGATTTCATTTAATTACAGTCTATTTGAATCGTGGTCCCTATTGCCTTCCTCCCTTGACCATTTTTCTCTCGTTCCATGTAGGGTGGGTGGCAGATATTGCTAGTAGGCAGCCAGATAGATATTAATGAAAGAGAAGGGAGCCAGACAGATAATTAAACTGGATTAACTAGGGAGGGGCAGCCTCACAGATACTCAAGGGAATAACCGAACCCTCTCCCAGAGGAACGCTAATCCTTGAGTTGGCAAGAAGGACCAACCGGCTTTCCAATCTCCCCTGGGAAACAGCCAGCCTTTCCCCAGATTTCCAGGAAGAACAGGAGAGGGGGGGATAAACAGTGAGGGGGGAATTCCTCTGCAGAGACCTGCAGAGTAGAAGCCAAGGTGGTGCGGGGAGAGGGCCTTTTACTACGAGGCATGCGCAGTGGAAGCCAAAACGGTGGCTTTAAGGCGAGGAGGGAAACTTGGGGAAAAGATAAGATAGGATAAGGGCACCTGCCCGGGAAGATCCAGGAAGGAGCTAGATAGGGGAAGGGCTCACACACAGGCCTGCAGAAAACCAGGAAAGAGATTGAGGAGCTTTAAAGAAAGACTGCTCTCTCCCAAGCCCAGGGAAATAGAATCAAAGCTCAACAAAGGCCCGCCTGGGTAGCACCGGCGCTTGCTCACTCGCCAGCAGCGGCACAGGCCAGGTGGCATGGGAACGGAGACAGAGCTGGGCTACTGGAGCCTCGGATGCCGGGCTAATGGGCCGGCAGTTCTACATCCTGGTTCTCCTTCTGCGCTTGCCGGGACGAGTGTGGGTCTGCAGCCTCGAAGCTGGACTTCTTCCACAGTGAGACAGAGCTGAGCCACCTGGTTATGGATGAGACATTGCGCATGGTGTGCCTGGGGGCAGTCCTTTGTTTTTCCTTCAGTAAATCTTGCCACTATACCTCAAACCCTCC
This sequence comes from Sturnira hondurensis, assembly GCF_014824575.4. Classification (NCBI taxonomy): domain Eukaryota; kingdom Metazoa; phylum Chordata; class Mammalia; order Chiroptera; family Phyllostomidae; genus Sturnira; species Sturnira hondurensis. The sequence continues at coordinate 56,028,660 of NW_028076767.1, read as the reverse complement.
TGTGTGAATCCCTAAAATGCATTTCCTGCGACACTGTGGAAGAATCCTATCCCCTCCAGCAACAATGTGAACAAATCGCCAAATTTGATACATTCTACTGTATTCTACAAATAGTATTAAATACTATTTGGGAATCAATTATAATTCCAATTAAGTATACCATCTGGGTTATTCATTATCCCGGGCATGTTTCCCATCCTCATGTCGATTCACCTTCCAGTCTAAGACCTACCTTCAGACACTGGCCCTGGGCCCCCATATCTAAAAACCGACCTCCTGGTTAGTCACTCCTTGTCTCTGTCTGCCCCAAACCGTTCTACTGGGGGCCTTACAGGGGCTTATCACGGACATTTCCTTTTGTGCCCCAGCTTGAGTTAACATTCACTAAGTGCTTTATTATACACCGCTCTGCTAAGTGCTTTGCATGCATTATTTTCATAAGTCCTATGAGGTAGGCAATAAGGTTCTCCTCTTCTGAAAAGGAGGAACTTGAATCTCAGAGAAGAGAAGCACTTGGTACAAAGCCACAGGGAATTCAAACCCCGGTCTGGGTGACAGGCACTGCCTCTCCATCGAAGCTTCTCTGAGTCTCAGAGCCAGGCTCCTGGTGGATTCTGAGCCTACAGTCCTCTAATGAGATAAACAAGCTGGAGAAACACCACACATTTTTTTCCCCAAAAGTGAGGTCTTCCAACACCTGTAGCTTTTACAAAATAAAGATTCCCAGGGACACCCCCATCTCCTGAATCAGAATCACTGGAGGTAAGACCCAGGAGACAGTCCTCAAGTGCTTTGCCTGCTTCAAAGTCTGAGAACCACCGCCTGTTTTGTTTTGTTTTTAACTTCTTTGACACAAGTGTCCTTTCATAAAGCTTTTCTGGAAACAATGCCCTGACCCCTGGTGGTCTAACCCAAAACTGAGACTCTGCCAGGACGAGAATTTGAGAAAAGACTCTGTGATCCGCTCACAGCTTGCCTCCGGCAGCAGATTATTTGATTAAGCTTCAGCAGTCTCTGGCCGAGCTCTGATCGCCATGTTCAGGCCAATCTCACAGAAAGCGCATCTGCTGAACTTTTTTGGTAGCAGCTACAAAAAAAAAATGCCTTTCCAATCAATCAATATTTATCAATTGTCTATTAGCAGGTGATGCAGAGCTGGAAGGACGTGATTCCTGTTCTTAGAAAGATTAGTATAGGTACGGATAAAAAAATTGTTACACATCCACACACGTGTGTGCACACACACAGAATAAATTTCCATGAGCTGTCTTACCTGTCTCTAGCAGAATATCATGTCTGAGCCTTAGTGCAGAAACCATTTAAACTCCACTTGTCACCAACTCCCTCTTTTTTCCTTTTTACTAAGAACCTTAACTTTCTTGACCAGTCTCTTCCCCTTTCTCCTTGCAATGCTATCACACTCCTGTATTTATTGGACCTTTCTGGTTATTATCAGAAATTGTCTGGATGTCACAAACTTGGCATCTGACATGATAGAAGACACGCCCATTATCAAATCCCCTGACCATATATATAAGAAAAAATGGCAGAGTTCTAGTACCAAGAATAACTGCAATAAAAACACGAGTGGAAGCCCTGAACATGTGGGGGGAGAGCCCTAAGAGCCAAACAGCTTACTTACGAAACACTTAAATAAAGTATTCCCAGCAATAATTTTCTTACTATTTTATTCATCATAATGTATGACACTATATTAAAACTTCACATCCTCCACTCTCCCACATCAAAGAAAATAACAACACATAACGAGAATCACCCCGCACATTGCAAACCCACACTTACCATAGACTAACTTTGGATGACAAATCGCCAGCAACGACTCCTAGTCACCAAACCAGAGCATGTGAGGTGTCGCTGCTTCTGTCCTCGATGAATCTACAGGCCCCGCAATGCAACAGGACACGACCTTCTGAGAAGGAAATTCGATCTCACTTTAAATCAGGCTGCCCTCTTCCTCTTTCCTGGAGGGGGCTCCCATGTGTTTAGTGCAGGAGGGCATGGACAAACTGTCTGGTACCAAACACCCTGCAAATAAAAGAGAAAAACCAGCAAAAATTCAATAGTGCCTATGTGATTCACAAGCTCTATCCAAATGGAAAATCAGGGTTCTCCATTCTGTAATGAATCAAGTGGAAAAACACACTATTTTTTATTTGGAGCCACTTCCAAATAAATGTTTCATGTGTGGCTTTTATGGGGACACTAAGCTTTCATAAATTCAAGTACAGCTTACTACAGTCTAACTACAAATTTTATTAGGCTTGATTTTGTTTTCAGATTAATAACTAGTGCAATTTAATTGGAAGGAGGGTTCCTTCCATAATTTCTTTTTTAAACAAAATGTAAGACTTAAATAACTTCTTCTGTTCAGCTCAACCTAAACTTACCAGAGTTTTTTTTTTCTCTGAAGCAAAACAGACACCATTTACGTGGTCTATCATTTTAACAGAAAACCATGTTAGCTTGTGTCCACATACCATTCATTGCCAGTCCCTAGAAACAGTTTACAGAGACGGCAAATTTGCCACATGCAGAGCAACTAGCATATGAATGTGCATCGTGAAAAAGTTTCCACACACATAAAACCTCGTGGTTTGGTTTGGAAAACAAGTTGCTTCAAAGTCGTGGAAAATATGACCTGCTCCTGCCTGAAAGACAAGATCTGCCACCGATACTCATTCTGATGATTCTGCACCTGCAGCCAGCTCTCTAGGTATTACTGTGAGATATTTATTATGCACAATCAGTTGAAAGCTAATATAACCTCAAAAGGAAAAAAAATATTGAATTCATTCATAAAGAACAGCCATTTTTAATATAAAAAAACAGTTTTTGTTTTCCAAATCACATTTAAATTATTTAATTATTAAGTCTAAAAATAAAGGCAATTTTTATAATAATAAGAACATTGGAAAAATTGCAGCCTATGATTATCTCTTGTGATATAGAACCCTTTTATTTGCCATCATCAGATATTTTTAAAATTGTAGGAAATGTAATCATAACATTTAAGATTTTTACCCATATGAAAGGAAATCTAGCTTACCTTACACATTCCTTCTAACAAAATTACAGTAGTTTCCGCCAGTTATCGTCGAGGTTTTACATTATGAGTACACACCACATACACTTTAGAAACCAGCTGCTTTGGCACATCCTCCCAATCACCTGTGTAACAGCCTCCGTCTCCCCTTCGGAATTTGGGTTTGGTGTGTCCTCACTTATCAACCTGCCTGTCCAACAGCTTCTTCCATGGCTGGCCAAGAACTTGCATCCCTCCACACACCAATCACTCCAAGGGTCATTAAGCTCAACCTAAATTCCATTTCCCCAGAATCTCTCGAGAGGCCTTAAAGAAGTCTGCCTGGTGTGTGCTTTGTCCTTACCTCTACTGCAGGGCTGGAGGTGACTGAGAGAAGGCAGTAAGAACAGGGTGGCCGCCCTGTGGGAGATCCTGGCCCAGCATGGAGCTGGGGGAGGGCACAGTGCTGGCAGCTGGAGGAAGAAAAGAAGGAGTAATTTGTGTGCCACTGCAAACATGATATGGTGCCAAAAAAAAAACACCACCTTTTTTTCCCCAAGCACTTTGCAAACATTAACTCATGAGACCAAGTAGCTGTAGAGCAATTGTTAATTTACTGTGCCCTTCAGATAACCACTGCAAGCAAAGTCACTGGGAAAGCAAGTCCATGCATTTTTTTGTAATTTCTCAGGTAGTTATTGAACACCTACTATGTGCTGGATACTGGAGGAAGAAGAGCAGACAGACACACAAGGTCTATGCTCCCACATGCTCTCACACTAGTCCGTGCCCACTTGCTCTCTTTGCCAGGGCACTACCCACTTGGCTACACTACTTATGACACTCACTCACACTATTTTTTTACCCCATATCATTTAATGGAATGTGCTCCATTCTTCAGAATATCCATAATGCGTTAGGTACTGAGCAAACATACAAAAACAATTTTTAATTATCTGTAACTCTCATTACAAGGATAGGAATTGAGGAATATCAATTCAAACTGCTTTCTTTTAAGATGCTATAAACAAAGCTTTATTGTGAACAATCATTTCTCTTCAAATGTTCGTAGAGTTGCTAAAGGTGGACAAGGAGAGTTAAGATCAGAAATAATATGCCAAGCACTTTGTATAAATAATCTGGCTTTAAAAAATGATTAATCAGTGAGCAAGCATATTTGATGAAGTAAAGAGCCTTTATCCACAGGTCTTTTTCTGACCTCTTTTTTACTTTCTGAACAAAATGGCAGGTCAGATGTAGAAAGTGACTTACGCCATTTCCACATCCTTCCCCTGAGGCAATGGGCTCCAGATATTTTAGAGTTATTTACAACTAACTGTACCAAGCTGGGACTGCTTTGTAAAAATGCATGGCTTTCTGATGAATCCAGGGGGATTTAAGCTGTTATGTTTTAAAGATGCTAGGTAAGGATTCTAGTCTGTTCTGGGAGCCAGTAACCCAACCCAGTTTGGACCAAACATAGAGGCTGCTGCAGTTTTCACTCAGAAATGTGCACATATTTTAAATGTCCTAGAGAATTACACCACACCTAAAGTCCAACTTCCCTCCTTAATAAACACACCCCTGACTAAGCAGAATATAATAAAGGTATAATGTAGATCGGCCATTCAAGTGTATCGGTTAACACACATACCCAGGGAAATTCAAGCCCTATATTTCATCAGTTAAACAGCATCTTCATTTGGCCCCAAACTACCTTTCCAGCCTCAGCCTCACCTCCCTATTACTCTAGCCCCCACATATGTTTAGAATTTTTACTATATCATGCTTATCTGTTACCCTCTGCCTTGAAGGCCGCTCCGGCTCACTCCAGCACCAGCCCCCATAAACACACATGCACACACAAGCACACACATTTTGTCCACCTGGAAAATGTTTCATTCTTCAAGATCAGATGACATCTTCTGGTTATTTCTTCTCCAATTTCCACACCACTAGCTTATCACACATTTATTTATATAGGTATCTAACTGAAGTCTAATACCTCTCATACAATGATCACATCTTATTCCTTTGTATCTTCAACAACTAGTTTTAAATCTTTGTTGTTCAATTTTCTATGAAACAACAATATAGCGTACACTGAGGCTGGCCAGGTGATGGACAACACTTGGGTTTACTCTGCAGCTGAGAGTACAATTGGCATATTTACAGCCCCTTATTAAGCAGAGCTGCTAAGGAAAGGAATAAAGGCAACTAAATAAATTATTAAATTAAAAACATCTATTTTTTAATTAAAGAGCTACTACATTTATACCAACACCATTGTCATTCGGCTTTTCACTGTTCCAGTGACCAATAACTCTAGAGCTGGGACCATATTCTACTCCAATTGTATATAATAAAAACAAGGAACATACTGAATTGCTAATAGAGGCGTGATAGAATGGCAATGCTAATCGAAACTACTTAACACGCCTGATCTCGTCTGATCTCGGAAGCTAAGCAGGGTTGGGCCTGGTTAGTACTTGGATGGGAAACTACTTAGGTCTGGTTCCAAGAGAAGGTTAGGGAAGAACCTAGAGTAAAGAGGAAAGGGGGGAAAGGAAAGATTGGATTGCTGTGAAAGACTATCCTAAAAATTTATTTTTACCATTTTCATCTCTTAGAAAGTGACAAATACAGACATTCTTATGAGCGTAATGATAGGCAGTCAAAGATAAATACTACTCAGTGAAAAAGTTGTTCTGTCTCTAAAGCTTCTTATAAAAATGATTTTAATGGCATCCTTCTTTCTTTCAATATGTTTAGGAAGGTTCCTTTCATTCTCTAAATTTGAACTATTGATATCTGTTTCCTAAATTTACCCCAAACATTTCAGAAACTCAGTAATTGAAGAATGTTGCTCTGTACTTTTTTGTAATTCTTATGTGTACTGTGTGTGAGTGTACTCTTGTGTGAACCTATGCATGGCTCACAGGTTTAAAACGTTACACTTTTAATGGGCACCGTGAAGTGTTTTCACATATATTATCAGCTCATTTGATTCTCACAGTAAACTTTTAGGGTTGGTATGGTGAAGAAATTGAGTCTCAAAGAAATTTAGTATCTTGTAGGATTAACATATAAACACCAGCAGCCTGACAGGACCCCCAAGTTTCTTTCTGTGTGAATATTTTAAAAACCACTAGAGACGAAAAGGGGAGGAGGTGGGGAGGGCTAAGAAGGTGGGCTTGCATGGGATAAAAGGCAGAAAACTGTACTTGAACAACAATTAAATTTTAAAAAATCATTAGAGATGCAGTTTTGATTCTTTATATATATTTTTAAAATGCTGGCACTGTATTTTTACTCCGTGTTTACTGAGCAAGAAGTGTATTTATGGTGCAAAACAATATTTTTCCCTAGACACTAAAGATCCCCTAAGAATCCACATGTTACTTAGAGGATACATTTCCTGGTTCATTAGTCCTGACCAAGCCCAACACAAATATTTATTTTCAGATAAAACCAAAAACTTTCACCCGTTATTAATTCCTCAGCAGGCGATGCAAATTCACTTTTTCTGCCAAATCCAGCAGAGGGCAGGATGCTCCCACCAACAGCCTGCCAAACCAGGGCGACTCCCTGGTGGAGCGATCTGACAGGAAGGCAAGCTCCTGCTCTCACCTGGATCTGCAAACAGGTGCAGGCCGAGCAGAGAGTAAGGGCTTTGTGCCGTGGTCTGGGAAATGCCGGAAAAAGTTTTGCTTTTGAGGCTGCCTCCATTTTGTTTGGAATTTATTTTGAAGATACCCGAACATTAGCCAATTCCAATTCTCTTTCTGGAATATTTTGCTGAGGAGGCTATACTGGGAAATTAATTTAAATATAGCACGTGAATTTCTATTTCTAGTCTCAGGCCATCCCAGGTCACCGCAGGTATTTACATGTCCTGTGTTGGTTTTCCCACCTCAGCCCCACCCGCACCCACTATCGCTGTGTTTTTCAGAACTTCCTGTTCTGCCATCGCAGCACAGTCCCCATTGAGAAGGGTTAAAGACCCAATGCCCACTCATTAAAATTCTCTCTCCGTCCCCAGGGCTAACTCAAGAGGCATCTCCTCCAGGAACTTTCTGGAGATCTCAGCCCTAGTGGTCAGCGTTAAGAAACTTTCACCAACTGAACTACTACGTGGTTTTATATCAGGTCTTGGATCTAGAGAGATACAGCCTATTCCTTCTAGGTGCAGATTGTAGCGTGTAAGTGCAACGTGGAAGGGAGCGAAGATAAATGCCACAGTTCACAGGAGAAACTGACCAGTGCTTCTGAAAGTGGCAGAGTGGGGCCTGAGGTAGGTGTGGCACTTCTCCCTGTGTTTGCAGAACTTACGTTTCAGTGGAGGAACAGACATATGATTATAATTCGATCTATGCTACACCAGTGAAGTACATGGTGATACAAAGAGCATTCTTAAACTGGATGACTCACATCACTTCCTTCATTATTCATTTGACCTCATCTCTTTACTAACTCAAGCAATCACCTCTTCTAACAGCATCAAATCCTGCCAAGCTCTCCAGAGGGCTTCCCTCAAGCCCCAAACAGGACACAGTCCAGGATCCCACCTAGCATTTAGTCCTTATGTCTCTCCAGGCTTCTCCAATCTGGGACTGTTTCCCAGTCTTACTTGGTCTTTCACGACCTTGACACTTTTGAAGGGTACTGGTCAGTTGTTTTGTAGAACCTTTTTCAGTTTGGTTTGTCTGATGTTCCATCCTGATTAAATGGAAGTTACGTATCTATGGCAAGAACACCACAAGAAGACGACCATGCCCTTCGCAGTGTGTCCTACCAGGAAGCCCATGATATCAGTGTGTCACATTATGGGTGATGACCTTGACCACTTCATCCAGTTAGTGTCTGCCAAGTTTCCTCATGGTAAATGTACTACTTTCTCTTTTAAATAGAGATTTCAAATATTCTGGTAAAATACTCTGAGATTATACAAATATCTTGTTTCTAATTATACTTTTGCCCACTAATTTTGGCATTCACCAAATCTTCCTTACAACAATGACTATAATGGTATTTGCCCAGTAGTGAGTGATTTTGTATTTCAACCATTTCTTTTACAGTTACTCATTGGGATTCTATTAGGAAGAAGAGCAGTCTTTTCTCCTATATTTATTTATTTAGTTTGTTATCTGTTTTTATCAGTACAGACTCAGATATTTAATTTTTTCTATTGCCTATAATCCAATATTATCATTGTGTGTTTTGTTGCCCAAATTGTCCCAGCTTCCGCCCCTGCAGGCTACTGCAGGTGAGTGTCTAATCCTCTCTGTACGCTCCCATCATTTACTGAACACTTACTTTCTGGCATAAGATGATCTAGGCTTATATTGTACTTTCTGCACAGCCCTGGATTCAGCCATTTTACTGAAAAGTGGTACTTAGAATTTGAGATCTAGGTGCTGGGTACACTCATTGCTACTGGGGTGCCAGCGCTTCCAAGTGAACAGAGAGAAGAATTATGTACATGTGAACATACACAAATACGTGCACATCTGTATCTGTTTATATATACATATATAGAGCTATATGTATACAAATAGATACAGATGTGCATGTATGCAAATAGATGGATAGATAGACACAAGTAGTTGAAATGAATACCTTCTATTGTAACCCATTGAGTTCATTTTGGCCTCCCTCTTTCCTTCATTGTAACTCCTTTCTCTGACAGTGATACATTGGCTCTCATTGTATACAATTGATTTATTTATTTACTAAAATTTATGATATGCATGAAGTACTTCCAGAATTGTTAATATATATCTCTGTGAAAACAAACTTACTCAAAAAAAGTGCATGATTTGTGTGTAGTTCTTTTGTTTTCAGCCTTGTAGAATGTATTCAAAATACTGTTTTCCAATATTGCTTAGGTTTACTATTTTTAATCCCATTTGTTATGGTTGTGGCATTCATTTTTAGTACAGTTAAATTCATTGGTTATCATTTGTATTCTGTTTTGATTCCCATACTTCCTGGTTAACATTATCTATTTTTAATATCTGAAATAGTCCTTGGTTCTACAACTCATAACTGTATAAAAGGTGTGCTTAAAGTAGTGACCCCAGATGCCTCCTGCCCATACCCGCTCACTTTTGTGGGTAAACAGTCACACTAATTTCTAATTTACCCTTGTCATATTCTTTTTTGCATAAATGAGCAGGTGTATGCATATTTTCTCATATTTCCTTCATATTTACTTGAAGAGCACCACACTATAGACATATTTTGGCACTTTGCTTTTTTTCACATCGAAGTACATCCTGGATACCCCTGTATGTTGGTTTGGGATGGGCTTCCTCGTTCTTTTTTATAGCTACATATGCTCTTTATTGTGTGGATATACCATAGTTTATTCAAGCACTCTCCCGTGTATGGACACTTAGACGGTTTCCCAGAGTTTGCATTTACAAACAATGTTTCAGTGAAAATACATTGTGCATATGTGATTTGTATTCCTGGAGGTATGTCTTCAGAATAATTTCCTAGAAACAGGATTACTGGGTCAGAAGGCAAATGGCTATATGCCTTTGTTAGATATTTCTAAAATTTCTTGGGAGTGTTTAACAACTACCAATAGCTAAGCCCTACCTGCAGAGGTTCTACTACAGTTGACTGAAGAGTGGGTATAAGAATTGATATCATTTTTGATACTTTCTACCCCTTCGCTGAGGTACAAATTCACACACTCTAAGTGCACAGTTCAATAATTTTTTAAAGTAAATTTATAGAATTGTGCAAACATCACCAGAAGCGGTATCTTTTCAAAACTGTAAGCTGGTCCACTGTGGTTGGTGCTTTTGCTTTGGAGGTACTGTGCTTTTCCCAGACTCCAGGCCCCTGCTGGTGCAGGTCCAGGGGAACATGTTTCACACTGAAGAAGTGCATGCAGCTCAAAAAGCGAGTCCTTACTCTTCACAGTGTAATCAGAATCACTGGGCTACCAAGGCTGCGTCTGAGGGAGTTCCAGCTAAAGTTACACACTTATCACAATCAGTTCCTCTCCACTAGAGTCTTGTGCTGAAACCATGTCATTAACCCGGCTTTCATTTGTGACATCTTTAAGGGTTTTCTCTTATTCATGTGTATTAGTCCCTTCTATCCCAGGAACCAGCAGAGCAGAACCCTAGACAAAGAAGAATTGTCTCCCTTATAAGAGCATCCTTTGAATGGCTCCCTTAAGAAGCACCCATACTCTTCCCTGTATAAAGGGTCTAGCTAGCATAGACTCAGACAGGGAAATGTAGGGAATGGTTTCCCCAGGCAGGTGGTATTTGAACTGAGCCTCAGCTGATGACTAGTAGTTAACCTGGTGAAACACATGAAGGTCAAGGAGAGCACACTCCAGGCAAAGCAAGCAGCATATGCAAAACCCCTGAAGGAATATAGGCTAGGAAATTAGTTGTGACTGGTGTACAGAGTGGTGAGGGGGGAATATATTTCTGTTAGGTTGGCTAAAAAGTTTGGGTTTTTTCCCCCCATAAGATGACACTAGTAGAGTTTAGTTGTCTTTAACTTCATTTGAAACAACTGTGTTAGATTGTATCCTGACAACTGTCATATCAGCGTGCATTTAAAAAATACTTATCAAAGTTGGTGCATTTTTGTGTAGGCATTTTAATTTTGAAGATGGAAGAAAATAAGCAACATTTTTGGCATGTTATGCTTTACTACTTCAAGAAAGGTAAAAACAAACGGAAATGTAAAAGAAGATTTGCACAGTGAATGGAGACAGTGCTGTGACTAATCAAACATGTCAAAAGGGGTTTGTGAAGTTTCTTGCTAGAGATTTCACTCTGGACAATGTTCCACAGTCGGGTAGACCAGTTGCCGTTGACAGGGACCAAATCGAGACATTAATTGAGAACAACATGCAGAAAATAGCCAACATACTCAAAATATCCAAATCAATAAAGTTATTGGTGAAAATGAAAAACGTGTCTTTTATTTAATGGAAAAAAAACTAAAGGGCTTTTTTGCCAACCCAGTAGATAAGACTAGACAGGCAGACCTGAGGCCAGATTATCTGGGTCCTTTTATGCCTGAAGGATTTTGCTCCTAATCTCAAAAGCAGTGGAGACCCACTGAAAAAAGTTGAAGTGCTAAATTAAAGAAAGTTAAGGGGGATGGCATGTCATGATCACATTTCCCGAGGGAAATTCACTGTGTCTGCAGCAAAGAAAACTGACTGGCAAGAGTGGCTACTGGAAGACCAATTAGAAAACAAATGCTTTGAAACAGGGAGAAATGATTTTTTAAAACATCAGCTGGTGACTGGAGTGGTGCTAATACTGAAAAAAGCAATAAATTGGCAGGACTTAATGACTGGCTGACTCAGAGGGCTACAGGAGAAAGGTATAAAGGATGACTCGAGTCCACAGACTACACCACCCACTTCGCCTCCTTTGTGCAGTCATCTGTGGCCCCCCCCTCACCATTTCATATGAATTTTTTAACTCCTTGCTCTCTGTTGATCTCTGTATCCTGAGATGATTCTTGATGATCTCAAAATACGTGCAGATAATCCTTCCATTATCCTCGTTGCTTTAGTATTTGATTTCCTCTCCTTCATTCTTTTCATCATTTATGTTACCTTACCCACCAATTCCCATGGACATATACTTGATTTTCATTAGTACTAACTGAAATCTCTCCATAGTTTCCTTTGCAAAAACCCCTCCTAGTACTCCAACTCCAGTAATAATCTTTGACTCTATCGGCCCTACATTCCATTGATCCTACCACAATTTCACTGTCCCTCATCTTATCATATGCTCCCTTTCCCTATTAAACAGCTTCAGCTCTGTCTCATCACCTTCAACTCACTGAGGCCCCTCTCAGGCTCCAGAATCTCTTGGCCAAGCCACCATTATACAAGTAAATGAAGCCCTTTGAAGCTGTGTAAAAATAAAGTGTATGCCATATATCTTCTGTTTTTCCCTTAAGATCCAGTCTCTTTCCTTCACGCACTATGCCGTAAGAAGCTGACCTGTGAGGACTTCATAGAGAGAGCTCCCGTGCCCTCTGGCTTTTTCATTGTTCAACAAGTGGACAGCCCTGGCATGAAATGGAAGGAACACAGAATAATTGAGTTCTGGTTATTTATTTCACTGGCTTCATCTCTATAAATTCACCGAAGAGTGTCTGGGTCCCCTATTGAAGTCAGCTCACTGGCCTGCTGCTGGGGACTCATTTCCCTTCCAAATTTTGGAAATTTCTTTTCCACCCAAGCTTTCCCATCCAGACATGTTAGTAGCTCCACTGTTGGTGGACCTGGGTTTTGACTGCACCAACCCAGAAGTTTTGTTTTATATTTATTATTAAGGTATCATTGATGCAGTGAACCAAGCAACTTTTACAAATGTACGCACTTGGAAATCTCACATTCTAACCAAGATACCAAACATTTCCTCAACACCAGAATGTTTCCTCATGGCCTTTCCAGTGAGCGTCCTCTCTGCAAAGACAAGCACTGTGCCGATATCTGGCACCATCGATTACTTTTGCCTGTTTTGAATTTCTATAAATTAAGTCACATACTTTTTATTTTTTTGTCTTGCTTTTTGCTCTCAAAATCTTGTCTATGAGATTCATCATATAATTGTATCTGTACTATGTCTCCTTTTATTGCAGATGTTATTCCACTATATGATATACTACATTTGATTTCTTCATTTATTCATGGACATTGGGGTGGTTTCTAGTTATTGGGTTTTATGCATAAAAATATCATGAGTATTTTTGTACAAACTTTTGGTGAGCATATGTTTTCATCTTTCTTGGATAAGTAAAGATGAGTAGAACTGATAAATCACAGGGATAATCTATGTTTATATTTGTAAGAAATTGCCAAAGTTTTCAAGGTGATTGAATGTCAGTGAGCATTATAGCCCTAAACTGCTCCATATTTCTGTAACATTCAGCATTGTTATATTGTCTTTATACTTTTAGGCATTTTACCGAGTGTGTAGTACTGTCTTGTTGTGGTTTTAAGTTGCACTTTTAATATTGGGTACCCTCATATATGCTTACTGGACATTTGTCAACATTTTTGTGAAGTGTCCCAGTCTCTGGCTCAGTGGCGAGGAGAGCATTTAACTTTTTGTAATTGAATTATTAAAATTCTTTTTATGTATTTGCCAATGCTTTATTCAATTCAGTGCCTTATCTTTTTCTTTTCTGTGGATTAGAGGATAGTATTGTATCTATGTTAATTTCTTATTTTGAACATTATGTGTATGTATATATGTGTATATAATATATACATACATGTATGTGGCAGATGGCAGAGAGAGAAAAATATAGAAAATATAGTAAAGGTTAACATAAAGAATCTGAGTGAAGGGTAATCAGGAATTGTTTATATAGCAACTTTTCAAATTATTTCAACATAAAGCTAAAAAAGAATTTATGATCTCAAAAAAAACACCTTAGGAAGAAAGCGTTTTAATAAGAAAAAAAAGGCGTTATGGATGGAAAAATGGCTGTGTCTCTCCCAAAGCTCTAACATCCAATGTGATGTTTTTAGGATGCAGGGACTTTGGAAGATAATTGGGCCTAGATGACAGGAGAGTACAGCCCCCATGATGGGATTAGTGCCCTTATAAGAAGAGGGGGGTGGGAAGCTAAGCTCCCTTACTCTACCACATGAAGATATAGAAAGAGGGTCCCCACCAGAAACTGAATCTGCTGGCATGTTAATCTTGGACTTCTCGCCACCTGAAGCTGTGAAAATACATGTTTGTTTTTTAAGCCACGCAGCCAATGGTATTTTGTTATAGCAGCAAAAGCTAAAATAGAAAGATTCATAAGACCTACTTGCTAGTGAGAAGTCAAGTCAGGTAAGGACTGAAATACATTGAACAGGTAAGTAGAGGATAAATTTTAGAAGCCTTAAATGCCAGACTAAAGATAATTGATTGTTTTCCTGAGGGCAATAAGGATCCATTAAGAGTTATTACACATTGAAACAGCTTGTGCGGTGTACTGTTTTAGAAAGATTAATCTGGTCAAGGCATTCTGGGGGAGACAAGAGACTAGTTAGAGACACCAATTAGTGTATCATTGCAACAACCTCATTGCAACAGCCCAGCAAACAGATTCAGCCTTCGGTGGTAGTAATGAGAATGGAAAGGGGGAGGCAGGTATGAAAAGGAGTATGATGCAGTAGCTCTGGACAGGCTTTAGAAATCTATAATTTTCAAAAGCTCCCCAGAAAATTCTAAATACAGCCAGACATGTGAACTTTGAGACTAGAAGGTGTACTGGCACCAGATGGTGACATTAACGGAGACCTGAGCCCTGGGCATAGGAATTAGTGTGCAAAGGAAACCAGACTGAGGCTCAAGGAAATGGAAGGCTACCATGATAAAATTATAGGTTTGATTATTATAAGACGGAATACTTGAACAAAATGAAAATTCAAAATAATAAATCCGAAGGAAATGTAATAAAATGGACAAGTCTGCATTGACTAGAAATAGAGCGAGGAGTTTGAATAGAGCTGTTCGACATTGTTTAATATAAAATATCTTATATATTTATTACATTATAATGCATTTTAAGTTTTATTTTATTTGGGGGGAGTATGAATGGGTACAAATATTTGTAATACAAATTCTACTACTCCTATTCTTTTTTCATCTCTCTTCTTATCCTGAGCTGTAAAGATTTCCTTTCCATGTTTCCTAAAGAGTGGACCAAATGCCTGTTCAAAGTTCCTTAGTTATACACTTTGTTCTCCATAGTTTCTATGTTTTGAGCCTCCACAGCACCGCGTAGGTGTCAAACGAAATGGAACGAAGTCACCCTGACAGAGGAACAACATAATTATCCTCCTCTCTTTCTCTCTCTCACATTGGATACAAATAATCACTACTAGTGAATACATTTTTAGAAATTAAAGTTTGGCTAATCCAAGCCATTAAATATGAGCATGGTATGAAACGAGAGCTACAACAAGCACTTGCTGTGCCAATGAATGGTTTCCTGTTCTCCCACCCCACTCTGTCCACTATTTGGAAAGGGCAGGAGGAAAAAAAAACTCACAATTTTAAAATAAAGCTGATTTGTGTTTTGCCGCCAACCTCAGTTCTCTCCCAAGGCAACAAATTCATTTCTGTTGGGCCCTGTTGGGATATAGTGTGAAGCAAAAGGAGATTCACAGTTGTGAGCATTTAAAACATCGTTTATTCTTTATTAATCATTGTACTATTTTCCATACAAAGAATTGTAAATCTACTTTTGCCCCACCCTGTACTACGATGTATAGTGTTTTCCAAAATGGGTGTAGAAAGGTTACAAAGTAGATTTCAGGAATATTTCTTGCATATTGTGGGAGGAAAGAAAGAGTAGGCAGAGAACTCTGTGAACAAAAAGTGTCTCTCCCACTAAGTCTATCAGTTAGAGATTTCATAGTAGTTAATAAGCTGTTATTTTAAAGTCAAAAGTCTCCTTAGGTCAAGTTTATTTGTCCCTCATTTGCACCTGAACATCACTAAACAAATAATCAATTTGAGCTAAAATTCAAGGCAGGAATTTTGTGGTGGGGAAAGAAGAGTCAGCACCTTTCTGGGGAGTAAGGGAACTGGTAGCTGGAGGCCCCAGGGGCAGCGAGTACCTGAAACTAGGGGAAGAGATGGCAGGTGGCAGTGGGATTTCAAAAGATAAAGGGACGATGGTCAAATTCTGTGTTGACATTTTGATTAGAAGTCAGAGAACAATGGATGTGTGCCACTCACATTCCAGCAGGACTTTCAGATGACTACATTAAGGTATTCAGACTAATAATAATAGTTTCTCTTATTACCACATAAAAATTGTAATCCTCACAACAATTTTGCAAGCCACAGTGCATTATTATGTCCCAACTGAGGAAACTTGTACATAGAAAATTTAGGGACTTCCGCCAAGATGGAGGCATAGGTGGAAACACTGTGCCTTCTCCCACAACCAAGTTTGGATACAACAAAAGTTTTGGAGAACTAACACACACCCAGAGGCCAGAAAACCGAATTATTCGGAAGTCCGACAGCTACGAACCATTCAACGAGGACGGTAAGAGGTGGAGCCAGCAGCGGAGCCGGGTCGGACAGGACAGACCTAGGAGCGCAGGCAGCCAGGACCTAGTCGGGGTGCGGGGCAGACTGACCAAGGTCGCACATTCGCGCACAGTGAGACGGACCACACAGGCCCCAGGGGGCAAACCCAGTGGTGGAGGGCTGACAGAGGTGGCACACTTGCGTGCCGTGGAGCGGGGTGCGTGGATCCTGGTGACGGTGGTGGCTGCGGTGCTGGTGGGGGTCGCGGCGGCGGTGGGCGCCAGAGGGAAGCCATTGTCCCTCTTTGACCCCACCCCCACATACAGTGTCATAACCCAGCGACTGAGTTGCCCTGCTCTGGTGAAAACTTAGGGCTCAGTTCCTGCTACTTAACAGGCACAAACAGCCCAAAGGATGGCTCAAGAAGAACTCAAAGTCCCAGAGCCAATAACTCTAAGCGACCAACAGATTGCCAGGCTCTCAGAAGCCCAATTTAAAACACTATTTATCAGGATGCTCACAGAATTGGTAGAGTACAGTCACAAATTGGAGGAACATATGAAGGCTAAACTAATTGAAATGAAGGGAGATGTCCAGGAAACCAATAGCGATGGAAAGGAAACTGGGACTCAAATCAATGGAATGGACCAGAAGGAAGAACGAAACATCTGACCAGAAAGGAATGAAGAAATGAGAATTCAAAAAAATGAGGAGAGGCTTAGGAACCTCCAGGACATCTTTAAACGTTCCAACATCCGGATTATAGGGGTACCAGAAGGGGGAAAGAAACAGCCACGAGTGGAAAACTTATTTGAACAAATAATAAAGGAGAACTTCCCCAGTCTGGCAAAGGAAATAGACTTCCAGGAAATCCAGGAAGCTCAGAGAGTCCCAAAGAAGTTGGACCCAAGAAGGAACACACCAAGGCACATCATAATTACATTAGCCAAGACTAAAATGAAGGAGAGAATCCTAGAAGCAGCAAGGGATAAGGGGACAGTCACCTACAAAGGAGTACCCATCAGACTGTCAGCGGATTTCTCAAAAGAGACCTTACAGGCAAGAAGGGGCTGGAAAGAAGTATTCCAAGTCATGAAATCCAAAGACCTACAGCCAAGATTGCTTTATCCAGCAAAACTTTCATTTAGAATGGAAGGACAGATAAAGTGCTTCTCAGATAAGGTCAAGTTCAAGGAGTTCATCATCACCAAGCCCTTATTATATGAAATGCTAAAGGGACTTATTTAAGAAAAAGAAGATGAAAAATATGAACAGTGAAAGGACAGCAAACACACAGTTATTAACAACCACACCTAAAACAAAAGCAAACCAAGAGGACAGCTAGATCAGGAGTGGAACCATAGAAATGAAGAACACATGGAGGGTTAGAAACAGGGGGGTGGGAGGAGGAGAAGGGGGGAGAAGGCACAGAAAATAGCATAGATGGTAGGTAGAAAATAGATAGGGGGAGGGTGAGAATAGTGGGGGAAATATAGAACCTAAAGAACTTGAGACACGTGGTTATAAACTAAGGGGGGGAGAAGGGTGGGGGAGGGAGTGTGCGGGTGGAGGGGAATGAAGGGGGGGAATAGAACAACTGTAATGGTATAATCAATAAAATATATTTAAAAAAATTAAATTAAATTAAATTAAATTAAAAAAAATAAAATTTAGGTAGCTTGCTCGAGGTCACACCAAATCTCTCAAACATAAAGAAGGATTTGACCATAATTTATTTTTGACTGCAAAGTGTGCCTGTTGTTTAGAAAAGGCCTCTGTATCTGGCAAGCTACAAACCTCATCTTCCTTCTTCTTGGCTCAATTCTTTCAGGCTGAAGCTTAGTGTCTTTCTAGTTCAACTCAATGTCTTTCTGGTCAACCTATGCTCTCCTGTAGGAGTGGGTCAAGGAGCAGAAAGAACTCAGACTGCGGATTCAGACACCCTCAGACCCCCAGCTCCACTCTACCACTGACATGCTACATGACAGCCAGTGTGTTTCCTCTTCTGCACAATATAAGCATACGATCTTACAGTGTTCTCAGTGGTTATTTGCACTATCTATGGCTGTGTTTTTAAAAAACTCATAATTTTGTGGGTGTATTTAGCTCTAATTCTGTAATTTGATCAAATTCTAACAGAGAGAGCTCTTGTGTGCTCCATTCAGTAACAGCTGGGGCAGCTTGAATGCTAGGGGCAGAATCATGAGAAGGTTTATTTACTCACAAGTCTGGAATTTTTCTGGATATTATGTGATACCTTGCCTGGTACTGCCAGCCTGTCTTTAGCTTCCTCGCTCATGAGCTCTGAAGGTAAGCATTCTGAGAGAAAGAGCTCTGAGTTGGAAGCTCTGTTTCATTTATGCTCTCACCTCAGATGCCACAGCATAATTTTAGAGCATCCTATTCTTTGAGGTGGTCAGTATAGTCTACGCAGGTTTAAGAGGATGAGGTAGATATTCTATTAACGGAAGACTGGCAACACACTGGAGGAGCGTGTGGGACCAACGTATTGTGCAAGCTGCTCTTGAAACTAAAATCTGCCACCATCCAGTTTCAGACCACATCAATTCACCTTTCTTCCACATGAAAAATACACTAATTTCTTCTCCATCCCTCCTCTCTCTCAGTTCTACAGGCATGAGCTTGAGGGCCAGGAAATTGTCATCTAAATCATATGAAGTTTTGGGGGTGTGGTTCCTTGGGTTTAGCACTTTGAGTGCCATTTCTCCTGATCTGCAGATCTGTAAACTATAAAGATTTTTCTAATATTCCACAAACACCTGACAAACAAAGATGTTGTAGAGGGAGGAAGATCACTAAATGTATTCACATTCAAAAAAAGGGACAACAGGTGGAAATGAGCTGTCTCTGGTTCATAACGGTCCCGAAATGCAGACAGGTACATAGTACCAGTTTCTTGATTGCAGCTTGTCCTACCACCTAGGAATTCTCCATGGCTCTTCGCTCTCTCTTCCATTGTCCCCTTTCAACCCATTTGCTTATCTTTTCTATTCCATAAAATGTGGGTTATCTTTGCAGTTGAGTGGTTGCTTTGTCTACTCACTGCCCACAGACTTTTGGGAGTAAAAGTGCTTTTTTAAGTTTTATACTGTTCTCAATCCTTTTCAGTAGAAGGTGAGAAAAATTCCCTAAAACACTTGTGGGTTTCTTATGAATCAATTTATAAACCACCCCATTAAACAAATGCAGTACAATCAAATCCCACTGAGATGAGCTTCTGACTTGAGGTCTCTTTAAGGACATCTCCCTTAAGATTTTTAGAAATTTTGTTGTTGCATAGAAGGAATCTGTGAAGCACCCTTAAGATGCTTGGAGGGCCTTTTGTCTGTTTGAAGTGGTCTATAAGGTACTATCTTAAAACTTCATGAGGCCTTAACAAAAGGTTTTATATTTAGACATGTTTTCCTGACAGCAGCCTGGATTTGATCTCTACTCAGAAGCCATATCTTAATTTTAGCATCATTTGCCATCTGGAGAGGCTGGGAATGAGAAACAGTTTTCTTTTCCAACCCAGCAAGTCTTGGAGACTTTATATATAACAGTTCTTTCTTTAGCTCGTATCCCTTCCTTACATTTTACTACAGGAAGCTAGAAGCAGATAGGAGGCAAAGCAGTTTCGATCCTCTTTCTGCAAATTTTCTTAGCTCAGAAATAGGTATATTTCTAATTTTCTACCTTACTGCAGGAGACATTGTTGCTAAACTTCCCATCACTACGTAAAAAGAGTCCCCTTCCCTCCAGCTTCCAATACCAATTTCCTCTCTGAGTTCTCACCAACAGCCTTTGGTCCATGAGGTCTCCTATAGTAGTCTCTTTGACCCCTTCAAGATTTCAGCAGCAATCCCATATGGATGTTTTCCATTTTCACCTGCCTTCTAGTCCTGAAGCTGCTACCATGTATATTAGCTTGACTTTTAGCTACATTTCACTTCCTGAAATCAAAATGTGTTTCAAGTATCTACCGCTGCCCATAAAACCACTCTGAAACTTACTGGCCTAAAAGGATGATATTTACTTGCTCAGTAATCTGCAATTGAAGGAAGACTCTGGGTGTTTCCTCCAATAAGCAATAAGACTCTTGCTTATTTCTGCTCAACTCAGCCTTATTAGGGGCAGCTCAAAGGCTAAAGACTGAATTCACATTTTGTCTCTGCTCCATGATGTGTTTGGGACTCAGCTGATAGACTTAGTACCTGTGTGTGACTCAGGCTGGAGCCTGGAATCATCTGAGGGCCTATTAACTCACATGCCTGATGGTTGACACTGGCTGTTGGCTAGGATCTTTGCTGGGGCTGTTGGCCAGAACAACGACACCTACTTGTGTCCTGAGCTTCCACCATATGGCTGAATTCCAAAAGTGAACATGAGGGAAATAGTGAGCCAGGATATGATGTATTGCCCTTTATGACTTAGCCTCAGAAGTCACGTATGTCACTTTTGCTACATTCTTTTCATTGAGACAGTCACACAAGACCCATAAGCTCAAGTGAAGGAGAAATAGATTTCACAGATGGGGCAGTGGCAAGTTTCTGGATGAGCATGTGAGGCTAAAAATACTATTGCCTCCATTTTGGGAAACTACGGTCTACCTCAAAATAGTTAAACATAATGATTTACATAAAAAATGCTCTGAAGGCTCCTTTTTCAAAACCTCTGGAAGCTACAGTTGAATGTGTCCTGACCCTCTCCGATGGCAGCATCATTGAAGCTGGCATCACTGGAGTCTCTTGTTCTGTTGGCGCACTACGTGGAAAATCCTTCTGTCCTGGACAAGAAGAATTGGAAGAGCACTGTATGTTTTAAGAGCAGGCTGACACATAGCAGCTACAACAACAGCTGAGAAAACTTAATAAATGGTGCTAAAGGAAAAAATAAAATAAAAAAACAAAAACAAATGCTCAACACATGTCAGTTCCCTGTCTCAAGCAAAACATACATTTCTATCCTCATCCAAAGTATTACCTTAACATGGAGAATATTCATAACTTTAGAGCTACCTTAGATTGAATGTAAAATCTCAGGAGTGTATATGTGTGTACAATTTTTTTTATGTCAAGAGAACCCATCAGATTCCTAAAACATCAGGAACAAATATAACTAAAAACTATTACTGTGGTCTGTATTGATATTTTTAAAAATATATTACTGAGAATGGACCTATTTTCTGTAATTCTACAGGTCAATTCAGCTAGAATTTTTTGCTGGGGACCATTTAGAGGGGACCAAGCCATATGAAGTAGAAATTAATGAAACAAAACTCTTTTCCCTTTCTAAATTAATTCTCACTATATAATTCCCATTATCCACTGCTTTTTAAGTAATAGAGTGGGAATGTAAGGACGTAAACAATCACAAAGAAAAAGAAGGAAAAGTGATGGTTAAAAACAGGAGCATAAGTGCCACATCAGGAGCATGTCCACCATCTACCACCCAAGTCCCAACTCTTTCAGAGGGGAAAAAAAGTGTAACTGTTAAAAATGAGATCAAAGTGTCAAAAGAATATATAATTATCTACATCCATTTAGAATAATAATCAATGGTTTTGCTCTAGAGTTTTGTAAAAATTGTAAATTTCATAAATAACACTAAAGATGCAAGTAATTTAGGTGCCATACAAAATAGTTTAAACTAAGCCTACAATGAAACTGAACATTGCAGGAACAAGTTGGGAGATATTTGTTTTGCTGAGAAGTTTTTTATCTCTCTCAAATGTTACCATCATTTACCATCTCCCACCATCCATCTATACCAGCGATTTTCAACCAGTGTGCTACAAGAATTTTTAAAACATGCAATATCTGACTATTTAGTCAGGGGCACTAACCTCTTTTCCCTTCAATTTTTCAAATAGAAAAAAATCACAATAGCTGTTCAGGGTACATGCCCTGTCTTGAACCATAAATATAAGAGTTGTATCTTATTGGTCATGCTACATAACAAGATTGTGTCTGACTGGTTAATTCTTGGTTACCAGGGATCCTTTTATATAAATATAGGCACCCAGTTTTATTTTTGAAAAAGTCACTTTGGGCAAAAGTGTAGGTAACTACTATAATTTTTGTCAATCAATCAAATTTACACCTATTTTTTGTCAGATTGAAAAATATATATATTTTTGGTGTGCTGCAGAATTTTAGCAGTTAGTCTATGTATACTGTGAGGTGTAAAAAGTTGAAAACCACAGGTCTGTACCAACCCTTTAATATGAACAAATGACTGTGAGGGTCTTCTGGCCTTTTTCTCATTGCCTGTCTTCCAGCAACTCTTTATGTTATTAATATGTCATAATCAGTTAAAGGTGTCCAAAATTTTATTTTAGGTACTATGCTGTTGCATTTGATTTTATTCAGTTTCAGATACCTAGTACATAGTCAAGTTTGTATTTATTTATTTTTAATAAATAAATGTATTTATTTTTAGATGTATTTATTTTTAAAAGGATTAAAAATAAAGAGAGATTTGTTTCCATCTATGATAGACCATCAATACTATAATTGCCCTTCTGCCATTAAGAGTAAAAAATCTGCAATAAATAAAATATAGGTGCTATACAGGGTAAAATAAATATATGAAATATGCATGGGATATTATATATTTATATTATATATGAATTAGATATGTCACATTTTTTTTCATGGTCTCCAAACATACAACCATAGGAAGCACAGTATTAGTATCTCTAAAACCAGGGATATACATGAAACAAGCATGCTACTATTGTTCCAGGATCTTTCCTGGAGGATTGTGAGGCAAAATAAGAAACCAAGGTAAGCAGAAATTGGGGTTTAAGAAGGGCTGTCTAACCCATATTTGCAAAAACGGACCAAGCTTCACAGAGAAATGGCTTCAAAAGTTCACACTAAGGTAATCTCGAGTATTTTGCTAAAGGCTAGGTAGAACCCCTTAGGTGAATCTTTATGAAACAAGGCAAAGAACAATTTTTAAGAAACTGCAAACTGGAAATTTCCCAGAGAGCTCATGGGGCTGGGAGATTTTTGAGTACTGACCAGAGTGTAGAGAGCTTATTAAAACCCGGACCTTTCAGTTGAAACCCCAGGAAGGTCACAACATGGTTAAATTGGCCCTAGAGTTGGGCTATTTTAGACCTACCCTAACAAAGTTTGAAAAAACAAGACTTGAATGGATAAAACTATTATCTAAGCCCCTTAAATGCCTTCTAAATCAAACTCAACTCTCCAGAAAAGATGACAAATAAAATCTAGACACTTAATAAGATAACCTTGCAATGTCCAGCATCTAATAAGAAATTACTAGATAGGCAAATAAGAAGTAAAATATAATCCATAAATGAGATAAAACAGTTAAAATAAACAGATCTAGAGCAATGCAAAAGGCTTTAAAACAGCTACTATACAAACAAGAACTAAAAATAAACATTAGAACAATGAGAAAATAAACAATATAAAAGATCTAAAGGATACTTCTAAGCTAAAAAATAAATTGATAGTGAAAACTTCATTATAAGAGTATATCAGGAGACTGGAAAATGCAAAAGACAGGAGTAATGACCTTGAAGTAATAAAAAGAAAAACCTGTTAATCTAGAATTCTATGTCTAATGGAAATATTCTCCAAAAATGAAAGGCATTTCACATTAACCAAACCTGAGAAAATTTGGTGCTTCATAAGGAATGTTGAAGGAAAATCTTCTGACTGAATAAAATAATATCAGAATAAAACAAATATATACAAAGAAATAAAGAGCATTGGATATAGCAAATGTAATAGGAAAGTCTTCATTTAAAAAGTTAAATTTAAAATCAATAGCTTCTGCATTGCCAAGGAAAACAGTATCAAGATAAAAAGAGAAGCAACAGTTTGGGAAAACATATTCGCCAATGACACCTCAGACAAAGGTTTAATCTCCAAAATATACAAAGAACTCATACGACTCCACTCAAAGAAGACGAGCAACCCAATTAAAAAATGGGCAAAGGACTTGAACAGACACTTCTCCAAGGAGGACAGACAGAGGATCCAGAGACACATGAAAAGATGCTCAGTATTGCTAGCTATCAGAGAGGTGCAAATCAAAACCACAATGAGATACCACTTTACACCAGTCAGAATGGCTATCATAAACAAAGAAACAAACAACAAGTGTTGGAGAGGTTGTGGGGAAAAGGGGACCCTAGTTCACTGTTGGTGGGATTGCAGGCTGGTACGACCACTATGGAAAGCAGTATGGAATTTTCTAAGAAAACTAAAAATGGACGTGCCTTTTGACCCAGCAATTCCACTGCTAGGAGTATATCCTAAGAACCCTGAAACACCAATCCAAAAAACCTATGCACCCCGATGTTCATAGCAGCACAATTTATGATAGCCAAGAGTTGGAAGCAACCTAGATGCCCATCTGTGAATGACTGGATCAAAAAACTATGGTACATTTACACAATGGAATTCTATGCTGCAGAAAGGAAGAAGGAGCTCCTACCCTTTGCAACATCCTGGATGGAACTGGAAAGCATTATGCTGAGCGAAATAAGCCAGGCGGTGAAAGACAAATACCATATGATATTACCTTTAACAGGAATCTAAACAACAAAACAAACAAGCAAGCAAAATGTAACGAAAGACACTGAAATACAGAACGTGCTGACAGGGTCCAGAGGGAAGAGAGGAGAGAATCACAGGGGAAAAGGGGAAGGACTCACATGAACAAATGTAAAGGACACATGGACAATAACTAAGGTGGGGGGTGGAGATGGGAGGGAGGTGGGGAGCACTGGGGGGGCAGGGCCGGGAATACAAGAAAGAAAACTGTACTTGAACAAGAGTTAAATTTAAAAAATATATATATATAAATAATAAAATAAAAAGTTTAATTTAATCATTTACAATATAATTGACAGTTTATGGCAAAACTAAATCAATATATAGTGAAGTTACATATATAAAAGTATATTGTATGACAAAAGCACAAAGGACAGGAGAAAGAAAATAAAAATATATTTTGTAAAATGTAAATATAGATTTAGATTTTAATAAATTAAAAATTTATATTGTAAAACCTAGAACAATCACTAAGAAAAAGATATCACTAATACATATAGAGCAAATAAATTTGAGTACTAAAAGTACTGAACTCATCCAAAATAAGAAGAAAAAAGTAGAAGGAAAAGAATAGACAAACAAATACAAAAAGTAATAAGGTAGTAAATTAAAATCAAACATAATAATTATTCAATGGTCTATATACTCCAATATCAAAGATTGTCAGACTGGATAAAAATATAAGACTCAAATATATGCTATCTACTTGAAATCCACTTTAAATATAAAGACACAGATATGTGAAAGTAAAGGAATGCAAAAATATATATCATGCAAATACTAATCATACAAAAGCTGCAGTGACTCTATTAATATACAAAATAGACTTCAGAATAAGAATATTATGAGACGTAAAAAGAGACATCTCATAATAATAAAGGGATTTATTACCAAGAACACACAAAATCTAAATGTGTAATGCACCTAAAACAGAGCATCAAAATACATAAACAAAAGCTGATTGAGTGAAAGAAGAAACCAACAAATCTAGTTACCTTCTTTCATTAATTGATAGAGAAAACACATAGGAAGAATAAAAAGACTTGACAACTCTATCAAGCAACTTGACTTTACATTCATACACTACAATACATAAAAACTATCAAGTACATATATTTTCAAGTGCACACAGAATACTCACTCACCAAGATAAACCATGTTCTAGGTCACAAATCAATTCTTAATAAAATGAAGAGAATAGAAACCTTTTGGAGTATGGACAACTCAGGACAAAACTATCAGTATATAGAACTAGATTTGGGCTAAGAAGGCTGATTCCAGTAGCCAGGCAACACATTGTCTGCAAAGGGGAAATACTGCCACATTCTGGGAAGATATTCTTTTTTCCAGGAGCCTATTGGTCAAAATATATAGAACTTACTCATCCCTATTTGATAAGTACAAAGAAAGAGAATGGGATTTTCCCCACCCTATTTTATATGTTTTAGAACCATCTTACTTATTACTGAGAACAATTGCTAATGTTATCTGTGAAAGAACAGATAACATGAATGAGTGGAAATGAATTAAAACAGTAATGGCATAAAGATGGAGAGGAGTGATAGATACACTAAAGAAGCAGAAACAGTATCACTTGGTTTGGGGTGAAACAAGAGGGGATCATAGGCAAGAACATAGGTTTGTCTTGAAGAAAATAATGAGTTCATTATGACAAAATAATTGTATCCATAATATATAAAGAACACTTACAACTCAAAAATAAGAAAACAATAAAAAACAGGCAACCTAATCATATCTCGCAGTATGAGTCAATATTCACAGGAAAAGAAGCAAAATATCATTAGCCATCAGAAAAGTGCAATTTAAAAAATAACAGTGAGATACTGTTTCCAAACCCAACCAGTAGGGGAAGGAGACCTACCACTCACCACCTACCAGGCAAATCTCCAAAGACGGAGTTAGGTAGAAAAGAAAAAAATCTTTTATTTAATGGCAAGTTTCTGCCTAAAATATCTGGGTAACAAAAGTAAGGGGAAAGAAAAGTCAGAGTATGACACACTGAAAATAACACAAGAACAAAAATCTGTTCACAGTGCTATTATCATCAAGGTCTTTGGAAATAAGAGCAAGCTTCTGCCTCAAAGCCCATTCCCTCAAAAACAAGCAAAGAAAAATCACCCTGGCACCCTCCACCAGCTCAGTTCAAGGCTGCACCAGGGCCTTGGCGGGTGTAGCTCAGTGGATTGAGTGACCTACTGGGAACCAAAAGGTCGCCAGTTCATTCCCATTCAGAGCACATGCTTGGGCTGTGGGCCAAGTCCCCAGTAGAGGTCATGTAAGGGGCAACTACACATTGATGTTGCTCTCCCTCTCTTTCTCCCTCCCTCACCTCTAACTAAAAATAAAATCTTTTTAAAAAAGTTGCACCGGTAACCTCTTTTCCCACTGAAAAATATCATGAACTTAGGTGGTTTAGCTGGTCTCCAGTCATTGTTCAGCTTTAGGCGTCTTTCGGAGTCTGCACCTTGAGGCCTCCACTCATTGGCCCACACACACCACCCCGTGCCAGGGGGAGCGGAAAGAATCAAAAGACTTTTTGCTTTCCTGCACTCTCCATTTCCAAAAGTCCTCTCCCAGAATTCCATGTGCACTGAAAGCCAATGGGAGTGTCCAGCCTTTCCCACAATGAGGACATGTTTGTCTTTGCCCCTCCTCCGGCTGCCGTGTTCAGCAAGGGGGCCAAGTCCCCAGTCACACATGCACGGCATACACCCTTCCCCATTCCTGGGGTGTGTGTCTCCCCATTACAATACTATCACATTCCCACTGGAAGGTTATAAAATGAAAAAGTCTGGAGCAACTATTACTCTCATTGCTAGTGAAAGTGTAAAATGGTACAAATACTTCAGACAATAATTTCCACTTACCATCTGACCCAGAAATTATTCACCTAGTTATTTACTAAAGAGAAATGAAAACATACATCCATGAAAGGCTTATACATGAATAGTTAAGGCAGATTTATTGATAATAGCTCCAAACTGGAAAAATCCAAGTGTCCAACAGGTAAATGGAAAACCAAAATTGTAATATGTTACTACATTAGAATTGTACCCAGCGATACAAAAGAACAATCTACAGACACATCAAACAATGTGAATAAATCTCAAAAACATGATGTTAAGCTAAAGAAGTCAGGCACAAAAGGGACATTCAAGTACCATCCCAAGTACCTGATGATATACATCAGGAAGCAACTGAAAATTGGTACTGGATCTTAGAACTTGGGAACAAATAACACAGGTTTGTTAAAGACAAAAGAGTAGATGAGCTCACTGTGACGGAAGGTTTAGGATAAAGAGAGCTACACACAGAATTATGAGTGAAGATTAGCATGTTAGGGATGCACAGAAAAAAGAAAAATATGTGAAGAATGCTGAGTAAAAGAGGTAGAAGGAGGAAGAGAGCCAGAAGAAAGTGATATTTCAGAAATAACAAAAATAATTCTGGGAGAGGACATTCTCTGTCAAAGAACCTAGAGGGACCAAGAAAAAAAAAGTTAAACTGTTCTTCGCACTGAGCTATGCCAATTGTGAGAGTCCAGAAGTCGATGTTAGCAGAGCAATGGGAGCAAAGGGGCAATTGTGGTGGATCCAGGACTGAGTGGACAGAGAGGATAGTCGGACAGAGTATGTATCCTACTTTTTACAAAAGTTTGTTTCAGAAAAAAAGAAGAAATAAAGAAATAGCCAAGTCTGTGTTTTTCTGCAATTTTTCTTCCTACCTGCTTGTAAATTGGGGGGTATTTAATACATACTCTGTAGCAGGTGAATCCTCAGTAAGAAGTTGACGATTTCACCCATAGGTGATATTATGATACCTGGTAAAGGAAAAGCTGACTTGGAGAAAAGTAAATTTTATGAATTAATTCATGTATTATGTAAAAGCAAAGATCCAGATTGCACTATAGACTTGAAACGTGTTTTTGCAGTCTTGCTTTTGCTCTGAGCAAAACATTAAGCTGTACTTCCCTGTTCTGGTTCACTTATGTCTCATGTGATTGTGTCACCTTGTGTTTCTCCATTTAAAAATAAAAGGCAAACTCAGCAGTCCCTTTCTTAAAATGCTTCAGTAACCAGCAGTTGCCACATTAAAAGCTTTAGCTGGAAGATTATAAAGACAGCCTAATGCTCCCAAGCAGGTAACTACTTTTGAATGAATTCTCCTTCAGGGTTACAGTGATGTCAAATCAAATGGCCAAGAAAGGACAGACTAAGAGCGACAAGTGAAAGCTGGGTGACATTCAAAGGGCAGAAGTGCATTGTGTTGGGAATGTCTTGTGTAAATACTGAACAGCACCCATATTTAACCACCTGCTTCTTGTTTAGAAGAGTTCAAATGAACAATTTCAAGCACAATTAAGTAACACTCCAAAGAAAACCAAGCATCATGATTTCCTAACTTGCTGAAGCAAGGATTCTTCTATAAAATCACCATTAGTATTTTCAAACTCAATTTGATTATATTTAAAAGTTACTGCCCACCATTCAGAGGCATCTGGAAATTTCTTCATGCTTAGATGGAATTATGAGGTAGACCTTTTTAAATAATATTTTTTCTCCTTGTGTGCACTTTAAAAATCCCCCAGCCGTATCTTTAGTAATCTTTCATTTTTTTCCTCTTTGTTGTGAATATATTTTGCTTTTGAGACACACTACAAAGTAGAGGAAAAGCACCAGATAAAGACACCTACTGCACAGCGACTGCACAGCTCATCTTGAAATTCTTTACCTGCCTGCTACCTCCACACACTCACCAATTAGGGGGAAAAGGTAAGGGTGGAATCTTCAGAGTTCTTTAATAAATCTCCTAAGATGGTAACTCTTTTACTGCCTTTATCAAATACCAAATTCACATTATCATTGTTACTTTAAAGTCTTCAGTCTCCCTCGAAGGCAGATCAAGTTCAAATGCTGTAATTGGAATCTTTCACAAGCTCCTCATTCTTGTCCTATAGTTTATTCACTGCCATGAGCATTCCTACTTTGTTTCAGACGTTTTTCTAACCACGGACTTCTTTTCTGTCAATATAACACATAAAAATATTTCCTATCCTTCAACATCAACATGTCCATTGTCTTGAATCTTCCAACTTAACTCATACCTCAATATCTTTACTTACACTCAGCCTTAATAATTTCTTCCTTATGATATGTTTTGAATTACTAGCTTCTAAAGTTAGATAGCTATTCCTGTGCATGCCTTGTCTCCCTAGATTATCTTTGTAAATGTGGGAGCCTATTGTTTTCTTTGCACCACTGCCAATGACTGCTATATTATGCACTAGCAGCAGCAATGCTTGATAAAGATTTGTTGGCTAATATTTGAGGGGGAAAGAATTTTAACCTGTTTTAATAATAGAAGTAATTGTAATTATAATTTTAGTTAGATATAGCACTAATAAAAAAGCCTCTATAGAAAAATGTTTCTCATTAAATAGATTTTAAAGAAAGTAGTGAAATCAAAGTTTTAATAATTATCCTTAACCACAGCATGTGTGTATATATATATATATACACATTTTTTTATTTCCTCTAAAAGTCAGCATTTCTTAAAAATCTCACTTTAGAACACCCCATGAAACAGCCTGGATTTAGTGGTTCCCTCAATCTCTAGGATGCTATCCTAAGGAGGGATAAAGTAACTATTCAATTTCAAGTTCACTCATTAGGTAAATTATGTCAACAATGTGAGGTTCATCAACTTTTGCACATTAGTGTTAAAAAATCAAAATGCTGGAGAATTACTACACAATTACAATGGAAGAAAAATCACTACCAGGGTTTTTGCTGAATCTACAGCATTTTTTAAATTTCATGCATAAGTTTCACAATCTAGATTGATGTAAAATAAATACTTTCTTTTTCTCTATAACTCCAAGAAGAAGCTAATGATGAAGCCAGATGAGAACCTGACTTCATGACTGTTGAGCAAGAATATCTGGCTTGTCAATCTGGTTAGTACCTACTTAAGATAATGCAAGATAACAAGAGCACATTAAGAAAACTGCCTTCCAAAGTAAAACCAACACAGTGTTCCACCTCTCATACATCGTGTCCTAGAGGGGCAAAAAAAACATCAGTGTAGGGTTGAAAATATAAACCAAATGACCTAACTTTCTTATACGTTTATTCTGGATCAGCCACTATGAATTTGGTTAAACTATTCTTGGTTGCACTTATAACTATCCCTTAAGGTTTATTACAGACTTTTGGTGGGGGCCGGGAGGTAATGAGTTCCACTCAGTATTTCTCACTGTGCAAAATAACATATAATTCCTAAAGTTTTAGAACTACATTTTCAAACTATGTGAAGTAACTCCTAATTCTAGTGCTGAAGGATTTAGTCACTGTGATACTATATACTAAAAGACATATGATATATTATGACAGTTAATACAAAGTGCTATCAAGGAAAATAAAAGACTGGCCTTGGCTGGTGTAGCTCAGTGGATTGCAGTTTGATTCCCAGTCAGGGCACATGCCTGGGTTGCAGGCCAGTTCCCAGCAGGGAACTCGCGAGAGGCAACCATACATTGATATTTCTCTCCTTCTCTCTTTCCCTTCCCCTCTAAAGATAAATAAATAAAATCTTTTTTAAAGAGTTTAAAAGAAAAAGAAAAGACTAAATGGATAGTGAATGACAAAGAGTGCTACTCTAGAAAGGGTGGGAAGAAGGTCTGTTTAGTAGGGTGGTGTTCTAACAAAGACTTAAACCATGCAGATATCTGGCGGAAGAACACTCTAGGCAGAAGGACTAGAGACCCCGTGTGTATGGCAAGTTCAGCGACAGCAAGCAGCAGAACAGTGAGGGCTGGAGGTGGGGGGATACGGGAAATGAAGTCAGAGAGGTGATCCGGTTCCATGTGCCTAAGGCATTTGTAGAATCAAAGATTATCATCCTAAGTGCCCTATAGAGAAATGGCCATTGAAGAAGAAAGTGTCTCTTCCAGGAAAGAAGGAAGTGGAATTCAAGTGCCCACATAAGCCAACATTTAAATTTCCAAAATTCCCCCTAAATATTGCATGCAAATATAAATATAACTTTAAAGTAATAGAACATAACTTCATAGAAACCAAAATATGACACATTTCTTTTTATTTAAAATAGAACTCTATATGCTTCACAGAAACAAGTGCAAGGAGTGCTTCATTCATTATCTTTACCACTTTACAAAACAATACATTTTCAGAAAATGTATACATAAAAATATTACATTTAGGCAGATAAGTACTTACAGCTGAAAGGTAGGTTATATTAAAAAGCTTTATAATAAATACTTTTATGACTTGCTGTTGGTAAAGTTAAACATTTTGGTATGAAGGCTATCACTGAGTTTTTACTAAATTTAAAACACTATTATTTCTAAATAAATAAGTACATATACTTATAATAAGTTATATATACTTAAACTTATATATACTTACGTTATATATATACTTATAAGTTATATGTGTGTGTGTGTGTATATATATATAATGTATATTTCCATGGACTAGAAATCAATGAATCATCTGAATATCATTCATTTCTCTTTGGAATTTGGAATTCTGTCCAGCTTCAACAATTAATCTTAACTATTAAAATTGCCATCTATTTATCTCTTGATACCATTTACTGACCAATCCTGATTTTAAAACCTATTTCTCCATATTCCTTATATACATTCATTTGAGCCTGTCTTTTAAAAGGTAATATATTTTACATTTTTAAGAGTATCATCTAGGTTACAGTTAGTCTTTACAACAGCGATTTTTTTTCACAGTAGTTCAAGAGTTCAAAGCATGTTTTGCAGTGTCAAACCGCAATGGTTTTGACATTTGTAATATGCTCTTAGATATGAGAAAAGTCACATCATCAAAAGTATAATTAGTATTAGTACTTTGAAAGTCAATCGAAAATTCCTCTTTTTTTTGAGATCTGAATCTAATTTTCTGTTTTTAGGACATTTTAAAACATGAAACTCAGATTAAGTTTGAATAATTTTCTCCAGTCTAGGATCAAAGACTAGAAGACCTTGATACTAGTTATTGTGGAAATGAGCTGGAATTTAATATTTTGGCTCAGGTACCTTTACTTTATATAAAGAAGAAAAAAGGACCTGGATTTTAAAAAATATTTGCTTACTTGTAGTTAGCCTACTGGAGGAAATGGGGAAATGGTAAATATCATTCTACACCTGCATTAGAACTTAGGCATGCAATTGCCTCTTTACAGGCAAAGTCAATGAATAAGTTTGCACATAAAATTAAAACTCAATAGAGATATCAAAATTAGGGAATGTGTTTTGGTGCAGAATGTCTGAGTTGAAAATTTTAATCAATAGGATAAATTGTACAATTTCTTTTGCTCTCTTAGGAATGCTAGGATGAAAATCTAATTTTTCAAAAGTTCCCTATTGTATTTTCAGATGCCAAGAACCACTTTGAAGTTTTAATCTCATTTTCTGAAGATGTATAAGCAGGGTACTTTCCTGAAGATATATAAGCACACAAGGTGATTTCCTGAAAAATATAAAAATATCTCCAAGTCCAGTACCGATTGCAGCTTGGATTTCAGCCCCTGTCTGCCCCTCAGCTGATGGTGTTTGTGCAGAGCACACCTGCCCAGCCAGACCTGGTGACGCTCAGTACAGGCTAACTCCCTCATCATTCACATTTGCAGTGGCTATTTTACCGGTCAGGTTCACATAGCCCAGGGTAAATGTCTTGCAGTTAAAACTATTAGATTTGGAGAGAAAAACGCCAGATAACATGATGGGCCAATAATAAGAAAATATAGTTATATCTGAAAATATTAAAACCTAAGATGAGATACTCTCCCAAATGTTGTATTAAATCTACAACTGAATTCAAAAGTATCCTTACAGCCTTTATTAGTGGGATATTAAAATGGGGATTATTAACTAATTTTAATATAGTATTATATTCAAACTATATGGTATAATGGCTTAATTTTAAAAGATGGCCAAAGAAAAACAAAGCAATAGTACACCGCATAGCAGGGAAAACTTTTGCAATCACATTATGGGACATATATTTCACATTCTCTGTTCAAGTTACCATCATGTGGAATTTAGCACTAAGGAAATGTAGACACATTTCTTACATGTTAGCTCAAAGCTAGAATACAACTAGACTGATATATATTTTTTAATTTTTTAAAAGAAAGCCTTCTCTCCCTTTAACAGACACCCTCTTCATCATGCCAAATGAAAAATTACTAGGGAAAGCATGAGATGCAAACTCGCATATGTAGGTATGAGAAATTAAAATCTTGTTAAGTTCAGTGTGCAGTAATCTGACAGGGCTAGCGTGTGAGAAGAAAAGGAATTACAGAGTGTTTAGAATCGAGGAAATTCAGCAAAGACTTTTTTAATGTACTAAAAAAATGAATGCCAAAGATACGCTAATGAGAAACTAGGAGAGAAGTAAGATAATATGCTGTAGATATGGTTCCAAATTCAACTACCAAATCATCTTTCACTCCCATCCTAATGCATAAAGAGGAACAACAGTCTTAAAGAAAGGAGAGAGAAAAGTTAGGAGGCATCTTTCATCATTACTTGCACTAAGAAATTTCACATTCTCGCGAGTCCTAAATTTTATTCAGCTCTACCTGGCTTTTTAAAATTCTTCCTTAGCCTATTTTAGTTTTTCTCACTGACCTCACCATGAGTGAGCAAATTACTTCAGCAGAAGTAGAGTAGGATTTAATCATCATCATTAAATGGCACATTATGTAGTATACATTAAGGTAGCTCTAGATGTATTTTAATCATTTTTAAACTAGCAAATGTCAGGCATGGTGGGGCATGTGGTGGTTTGTTCCTATTGGGGTCTCGCAAGAGTTCTGCTAATAACTAGCAATCATTTAATTTCTGATCCTTGGTTTCATCACCTATAAAATATGGAAACTGAATTATAAATTTTTTAATATCCTCTACAAATTCCAAGGTCTGGCTTTTGTTTTTCTCTGTGACATATCTGAAATAATTTAGACTACCAAGAGATTCTCCATCATTAGAAGGCTAAGTACTAGGATGATTAAATGAATACCTGTTATTTTTTTAAATTAGAGACTAAAGATAATTTTGAAAGGCTTAGGGAAAAGGAGGTGAGAAAAATAATGAAACATTAAAAAAAGCTAAAGGGAAAAAAGTCAAATATCTGAAAATTTGCATTGAAAGGTTTTTGAAAAACTGCTTATTGTAGAAATTTTTTAACCTTAACACTTTAATAATTTTTTAATTTTCCAACTGACATTTTTTCCTGTTTAGAAGAAGCCTTCAGGAGCAAAAAGATTACTGCCTTCACTAAATAGTGCATAAAGTCCAGTTTAGGTATTACTTTATGGAGGAAGCCAATACAAGGCATTGTCAAACATAGAAGTAGTGTGTTTCACGTAAGAACGGATATTAAGAGTATCTTCAAAGACCACGACAACAGCATGTTAAGATACTAATTCTCAAACATTTCCAAGTACCTTAAAATATTGTATTTGTAAATTTATTTAAAGGAATGATTATTGAAGACATCAACTGCCATCAACTCTACAGTAGTCACTTTCTTAATTTCATAATGGGAAATAAAATGTCTATAATTTAAATAAATTTATTTAAGCAAAATACATTCCCATTTTTATGTTAAATAATTAATCAAAAACTATTTCCTGCAAAGCAATCTTACATTGAGTTTTGTACAATGGCAAACACGGGCTCCCTGCTTTCAGGTGGCTTGCTAGCCAGTGCCCTGGTCCTTTTGCATAAACTCTAAAATAGCCCTGAGTTCCCCCTGCCCCGTAAGTTACATGGTGGCAAAATTCCAGCATGGCAGTAGTTTTGTTTCATTTTGTTTTATGATTCTACTGAAGTAAAAATTAAATTACTATAAAATTTCTAACCTAATGAATCTATTGTAGATCTTCATTTTAAAATAAAGCTTATTTTTAAGTCTTCAGACACTGCAATTAGGATATTATTTTCATCCAACCATAGAATTTAAAATGCAAAGTTAATTGAAAGTGTAAAGACAAAAAGCAAGTGCTACACCTAAATTAGTGCATGACACAGTCATATTTCACTTAGTTTTCAAGTCAGAACATAAATTAACAATTCTAGATGTGACATGCCAAATATTTCAGACACAGGGGAAAGCACACAACAGAATCTGTACAAGTTACACATATAGATGATAAGGC
This sequence comes from Sturnira hondurensis, assembly GCF_014824575.4. Taxonomy (NCBI): domain Eukaryota; kingdom Metazoa; phylum Chordata; class Mammalia; order Chiroptera; family Phyllostomidae; genus Sturnira; species Sturnira hondurensis. The sequence continues at coordinate 55,992,745 of NW_028076767.1, read as the reverse complement.
AACAAGTTCATGCGTGAAATATTGACAACAAATAATGTTTCCCTTATTTTAAGGAAGTGATTGATGCTGCATAAATATTTCATCACCACTTTATACAGTACTGAAATTTCACAAACAGCATTTTCCCAGCCTTCATACTATACCAAAGCCAAAATATTTCAAAGCAACAAAGAACAATTTCACTTTGAGTTTAAGAACAACATTTCAAAAAATTCAAGAGAAATAAATATTACACAAAATGACTCCATCAGAAACAAATAATATGAAGTTTTACAACATAGGTATATATATATATACAGTCAATTTGCCTTAACACTCTAAATTCACCCTATTTTTGTGGAAATTTTCTGCTTCTAATGCTGAGAGTTTAAAAAAATTAGAACTTCTAACTTTTTCTAATCATTTATGAGAATCTACCCTTTTTCTTTAAAAAAATATACTTGGTAATTGAAACATAAAGATATTCAGTTAGGAATTATAATAAGCCAACACAAAAACAAGAAAAATATCTCAGAAATGTACAGATTTCTCTAGAGTGAAAGTTGAACCAATAAAGATATGGAATTATATTTGGACACACCCAAATAAATTATAAACATAATGACAAGGCAAATGAAGATGTTAGAACATTCTCACCCAACATGTAAATAAAAAGGAAATATTATTCTTGTTTATTTGAAACTATAATACAACCATAATAAATAGATAATTTCATTCTCATATATGCAAAAACAATCTATAAGAAATAAAGGTAGTAAAATCATTCTCTTTATATAACATTTTTTAAAAAGCATTCACATATGCAATTTTAAAAACTGATTACATGATTTAAATTTTTTGGAATAGCTAAATAAAGGTACTTCTCAATGTGTTGCAATTTGAAAATAACTTGTCATACGGAACTCAAAACATCCTATATTCTATTACACTTATTAGTCAATTTACTTTCTTTCCCCACAAACACCTGCATCCCTGTTCTCATTTCCAAATTAGACTTTAAAATCTCTGAAAGCATAACCTATCTATATCTTTTAACTTTCCTGTTGGGCCTCATACTGTGGCAAGTAAGATATGGGATGCTCCACATTAATTAAAGAGTGAATAATTGCATGAATGAGAATGAAAGTATATACAAACCACAGCTATCAGATGCCTTTGACATCTTACCCAAGTCAAATGAAGATGGAAGTTCAGTAACATATTTGCAGAGAGGAAGAAATTATAAGCACTACTGGTCTGTGCGTATCCCTCAGAACCCTGTTACCCAAGTTGTGCTTTGCAGAACACTAAAATGTGGGATAGTAAAAGGTTTCCTCTCCTTTTAATAAAAGGGTTCCATGGTCAAATAATTTGGTAAATTCAGTCTAGAAAAATCCAAGTAACATTTCTTTACTCCTCAAAGTGCACAACACACTAATAGGCAGTATCATCTCCTAAAAATCTATTGAAAAGTTCTTTTGGTCTTCAATCATCTCAGTAGTAGTGTGTTCTATGGAAAGGAGTTTAGAAAACAGTATTTTAGAATATTAAAAGATACCATGTGAAACTCCTTCACCAAAGCACAATTATAGTTTTGTAGGAAATATTTAATGTTCCATGTATTATTCAGAGTTCATCACTTCTGTCTCCACAGGAAGTAGAATAAACACTATATTATCATGAGCCTTGTGCAACCACTCACTCATTTTGAAAGGGTGGAAAAATAGATATTTACAGTTACTGATGCTCTCTGTAGAACTTAGTTGTTTTACTTCATTTAAGATTTTTAAAATTTTTTTCTCAAAATATCTCCTCTTCCTTTTCTGTTTTTTTTTTCCCCTTCTGAGTGTGTATATAAAAGTAATAGGCATCTGAAAGACATCTTCTGGCAATGGATCTTTAAGTTTGATTAATCCCTGGAAGTTTTTAGAAAACATTATTCCTTATCTAACAAATAGGGTGACTATGAACTTTCTATGAAGAAAACATCAATGGATATTGTCCTAAGAATTCATGCAGGTCCATTATGATTCTGAAAAATAACTCAATTTGTCTTCTGTTTTACTAAACCACACATATCATCATGAACAATGTTGCTCTGGCACAGAGAGAAAAGTACTGTTGGAACTAAAAGGACAGGAGGAGGCCAGCTAACTCTACAGTGTGGGCTACCACAAGATTTAGACCACTGTACCACTAGCACTGTGACTTCGTTCGACACATGACTCCACGTCTCAGAATGTCAGGCATCTCATTTGTAAATGAGAGAGTGGAGCAACTTCAGTGGCTCCCAAACTGTGTGCTTCAGGGGCTACCCTGTGATGGATTATAAAGAGTAAGGGAAGGTAGGGGTGGGGGGACTGAGGAAGTGGCACCCTGACTTCACTTCCATCCTCCAACTAAGCAGATCCACTTTTCCATGTTTTATATATTAAAACATGGGACAATCTTTATTTTTTTTAAAGATCCTGCTTAATTTTAAAAAATAGAGGATACCATAGATTGCGTGATGGAAAGTTTTGGTTAGACAGAAAATACTCTAATTCACATCTTTAATGAATATGTTTTCACCTCGCTTTTCTCAACACATTCCTCCATTCATTCATACACTCCCAATTCAAGTAAAATAAAACCTAAATGACATGTATTATTTTTATAGCTTATTTTACATTTTACAATAGCTTTCTTATTAAATAGATGAGTTGATGTGTTGCTTTTAAAAAATATATTAAAGACAATATGAAGATTGGATGGAGTCAACTCCTGCTTGATCTTAGAGTTATTTTTCCATGCTTCCTTTGAGCACTTAAATACTGAACTGCATTATATTTGAGGTAGACAACAACAACAAAAGAGGGGCAAAAACATTCACATAAAGAGGGAAAATGAGAAAGAAAGCTGGAAGAGATTTCCTTTTAACACGGCTATCATCATTAGGCTTTGCAGTCTTCTTTGACACAAAGTTGAGAAATAGTCTTCTTTATACGAAGGGCCGTTAGGCGGGCTGCCCCATTGGCATACCAACACTCCCGCATTATTCTCCCCATGACTCGGAGTGCCTTTAAGAGAGAAAAACACCAAAGACTTTACCCACACAGAACACACTACCAGAGGAGCAAAACCACACACCCAGGAATTGATGGTAAGCTCTGATGAACAAATAGTAAATTTAAAACAATATGAGGAGGTTAGGAGATTTACACAATGGAATACTATTCAGCCATAAAAAAGAATAAGATTTTTACCCTTTGCAACAAAATGGATGGATCCAGCTTCTCTCTTGTTTTGACCTAACTACCTAAAAACTGTGTGTTGAAATAACAACCCAAGGCCAGAGTTTCCTGGATTACTGAATCACACATGGAGCACAGACGTTATTGAAAGTTGCCTAACCTATAGGGGACTTTGAATAGCAAGAAATAAAGTCTTGTTGTGTAAAATCACTGGGATGTCAGGGTTTGTAAATGCCCCATAACTTTCATATATATATAATGGAAATATATATTTATATAGAGAATACATATTATTCCCTTTAACCATATTTTATACTTTAAATTTTAACCATATATAGAGTTAAAGGGAATAAAATCAAAGATATACCTACATATATGAAATGAACTGGACACCTGGATTAAAGGAAGAGAACTCTGACAATCCTCCCTGAAACCTACCTCAAACTTGTAATAGGAAAAATATGCAGAAGAACTTAGCCTTACTTCACAGCTTTGCCACTGGTTTGGGATACTTGGTCGAAACTTCTGGTCGCAAACAACCTTCCTCATTTCCTCTATTGAGGGATCTGAAGGCACCATGTCATAATAAGGCAACTGGTACTCCTCAACAATTCCTATAAGAAATTTGCACAATAAGTCTCCCAATGTGAATAATACACAAAAATGCTTGTTTTAAAATAATGCCAATTAAGTCTTCTAGGCACAAGCGTCACCACAGAAAACCAGAAAGTCAGGGTTATTAAAATTATGTTATCACTATGAAACTAAATATATAAGTTTAAAGCACTCAGTTGAATAGTTATCATGTAAGTTTATAAAATTTTATATTATAAAAGTTTATGTGATTTTATACATAATTCATACAAAATTATATGTAGTTATTTTATACAATGATAGTTTAATATAATTATATGCTGCATATCATATACAATTTATACGTAAATATATGTAAATATATAATTTAATAATTATATAAAATGTAATTTACATTATGAAAATTATGTAAATTTTTATTTTGATTCTATTATGTAATTCAAATGTAACACCTAATTGTGAAATTTATAGCATGGCTTTATTGCTTTATGAATAAAGTATATTTCTCCATTAAATAACTTTTCCAAAATAAAATAGCTTTCTCTTTTTGAAAATTGTTAGGCAATCCTTTAAAAACTAAATGTCTTACATTTGGATTTTAGAATTTCTATACCGGAGACTGTTTCCAAGAAGCAACCAAAGTATATGAAGATGGATGTCTCATCATGAAGGTTAATATTTAGAGTCTCAAATACAAAGACTAAACCTCAGTTACCAGAATAGTACTTGAATTCAAGAATTTCCTCATAAGACCATTTGAATTACCTACAGTCTTTTTAATTGAAAATATTTAAGACGGTAGCATAATATTTAAAATGAACTTCAAATCATGTTAATTACATTACTATTCTGACAGTTGAAGGAACCTAAGGACAAAAACCAAAAAGCAAATCTAGGCAAATAGCAATTAAATTTTAAAAAACAATGACAGCCTGTTTGAATCTTGCTATTTGCCAAGCATGTCCTAAGCCCTTTAAATGTTTAAACTAATCATTCCCCAAAACCACTGACTAACGAAGGTCCCATATTATCTTCGTTTTACAGGGCAAGGAAACAGAGGCACAAAGAGAGGCACGACTTTGCTGAGGGTCACAGAGCTAGGAAGTGGCTGATCCGGACCTGAATCCCAGGCTCGGGGATCCAAGGGTTCGTGTCCCACACCACTGTATTTGGGTTGCTTCTACAGATAGTTTCATCTTCCAGAATGCTTTATTATCTCATCTATAAACAATGGGGAAAAGTTTGTTTTCTCACTGAAATACAATTTTAACTTGTAAGTTTTCCAATTTTTTTAAAAATGAGATCGATGTAAGGGAAAGTGAGATCAATACAAAATGCAAAAAGTGACAGCATGTTAATAAAGAGAGTTCCTTCATTGAATGTTTGACCAGGAGCATGCTCTGTACTAAAAGCTTTGCATAAATTAATTGAAGTAATCCATTAAATCTTCAAAGCCATTGGAGTCGATTTTATCATTTCTTCATTTTTCAAATGAGCAAAATGATACTGAGTAACTTCCCTAAAGTCAGATGTTCAGGAAGGTGCCTAACCATGTCTGTCTCAAGCCCTAAGTCTGTGTCACTTGAAAGAGGAAATTCTACCAGGGGTGTCCAACCTTTTGGCATCTCTAGACCACATTGGAAGGGGTTGTCTTAGGCCATACATTAAATACACAAATACTGATAAAAACTGAAGAGCAAAAAAATGGTTTTAAGTAAATGCACAATTTTGTGTTGGGCTACATTCATAGCCATCCTGGGCCACATGTGCCTACAGGCCAGAGGTTGGACACCCCTGCTCTACGTCATTTAATGCCAGCATTTACTTTTCTCCGCTGATGGCAACAGTTCCATCAAACTGCATCTGTAGGGCTTCATTCTCTCAAATTCTTCCTCTCATTATTCATCTCTAACCTACTGGGAACAATAGTCAGGAATTTCATCTTTTCTTACCTCCAACCTCCACTTAATCCCCCACACATTACTCATCACAAGAAAGAAAAGAAAAGAAAACCCTGAGAATCAGAAGACTTCTGTTCAAGTCCTGTGGCCTTGACAAGCCATTGAACTTCTATGGATTTCGTTTCTGGCATAAAATAGAAATACAGCTAACTGCATGCAAACTCAAATAAAAGTTTCAAGTGCTTCGCAAAGTGTCATTATGGAAATTAGAATATCAGGAGAACTGTCAACCCCCACCTAAGTGGTAATCATAATATAAAATCTCCATTGTATGCAGGACCGTCCATTTTTACCACTTAAAAGGTATGCTCTTAAATATTAAGAAACAATTCAAAATAGTGCTTAGGAAAAAAAAGATCACATCACATGTTGTATTCAGAATATCAAGGAAAGGCAGACACAAAGAATATGTGCAAATTCTTACCTCCAACTGAACACCTTCGGGCTATTTCCCAGTAAACCAGGCCAACAGAATAGATGTCAGCTCGTTTGAAGGACTCAAAGATATTCACATTCATTGTATCATCAAGCATTTCAGGGGCCATATACCTTTAAAAACATGCACTATTCAGATTCTGTATGAATTTATGGCAATCCAGTAAAACACAATCTTAATAAATCCTGATATAAAATACAAGTTGAGATAGCTTACATTAAACTTCACACAGGGATCTGAACTACAATAATAGAATAAAAATTAAATAACATAGTTATTGAATCAATCATAATTTTAAAATATTTTAAATAGAACTAGGAGTCATCCCCTCATATTAGAGCGTGAATGCCAGGAGCCAAATACTTGGAAAGTAGAAGCTGGAGGGGATTCAGTAAGCAAAACACTCAGCAGGAGAAATGAAACTCAATTTCCACCAGTAGCTTGTTGCCAAGGAAAGCTCCTTGAAGGCAATGAGGATGTTTTATTCACATGGGCCCAGAGCTCCAAGCCAGGGCTCAGCAGCATTCCACAAATATCTGCTCTGAAGGAGCAACTTTATCACATATTGGCTTCGAGCAATATGTACATCTCATATATTGGCTCCCACAAGAGTACACTTTTGTTTTAACAGGACCAAACCAAAGCAATCTACAGTTCATTGGACCTTACTGAGCTTGGCTGTCCCAGGAAGATTTTGAGAACTTTTCAGAATATTCCAGTGAGGACGCAGCATACTCCCAAACTGTTTCTACAAGTTTTAGACCCCCTAAGGGAATCCAGCATCCAAGGCTTCCCTGAGGGTCCCTAATGTGGGGACAGTCAGATAAGGCAAGTCAAAGCTTGCTTTTTATAAGGAAAAGAAAAGAGTTCCCTTCGGGCTGCCCAGTCTGAATGAACTGTCCTGAAGTGTTTCTGGGGTCTTACTAAAGTCTCCAAGGAAGCAAGTGAAGGGACTCGGAGGAACTGGCCTGGATTCTCAAATATGGCTTGGAGGCCAACTATGCCAGCTTAGAAATTCTCTACCCTCAAGGGCCTTTAACAATTCCAGGAAATGTTTTGGTTGTTTCTCATTTCAAGGTCAAGAAACTTGGAATTGTGCCAAAGTGGCACAGAGCCTGAAATACAAATAAAAGGAAATGGAAGCATGTTGGCCCTACGGCCACAGGCTGGCCATAATAAGAAAACACCAGACATCCCACTACAAATGGGCCTGTCCTGACCTGTGTGGTGTACTGGGTTTGTCCCCAACTTTCAGAGAGTGGATTCCCTGAAAGTGGGAACTGCGTCCAAATCTGGACGCAGTACACACCAATCTGGGAGACGTAGGGTAAATATAGCTATAGGTAAATACATAAGTTGTTACATAATATTTTCCAATATCCAGAGAACACAATAGAGCATGTATATATCAATATAGTAGACTAGCAAGGTGAGGGACTCCTAATAATATTTATTATTGTTATGTATACGTTATATACATATACGTATATTTACGTGCTGTATATGGGTATGTACATATATACACATATATGTGCTCTATTGTATTCTCTGAATATATATACATATATTTGTACATAATTAATATTCCCTTACCTCTAGTCCACTATATTGATTCTGTATCTGTTGTTTAGAGCCTGGGCACCTAGAACTAGCCCTGAGTTTCAGGTCATTTATTAGGTACAAAGGCTGTGGAGGATGTACACTGCTGATATTTTTTCCTCCGCTCTGTAGGAAGATGTATTCTCAGAATGTGGCATGCTAAAAACAACACACCACCATCTTAGGCAGCAGTCCTCACCATTGGCCAAATGCTACTTTCTATACGACCAAAGTGTCAACTCTCCTTGCTCTATAACCATTGTGCCACTAATTTCCCAGTGTCCCAGAGAAGACTTTTTGTCTTCTTGGGCCTAATGATTTCCCATTTGGACCTGCTGCCCCCCTCCCTACACACACCCCAGGCACTCACGTTCACAGGGCAGTCACAAGTCATACTGTGCTACCACAGTGAGTTATCTCACCTTTTGGTTCCCACTTTAGGATTCTGAGGTATGTCAATAGTGTTCAGTATTGAATCGTGCTTCACGGCCAATCCTAAGTCTGCTATGGCACAAGTTTCACATTTTTTCACTAAGATATTCTTTGATTTTATATCTCGATGAGCAATGGCAGGTTTACCTGTGACGCATAAGAAAAGCATAGTCACTTTCTTCATTGCCGAAGATGCAATCTCTCCAAAAGGGTTTTGAAGACTTGGCTCAAATGTTACCTAAAAAAGTCTTCTCTGACCACCCTTTTGTTATCCCAGTCATTCTCCATCAGAATGTCCCATTTTGCCTTTTTTATAGCTCTTATCACTATGGAAATTGTCTTTTTTTTTTCATATGCATGTTTAATTATGTGTCTCAGCTAGACTATAAACTGCATAGGGGCAGAGACTGCGTCTTAGTCATCACCACGTCCCCAGTGACTAGATCACTAGGTAACATTTAGTAGCCACTAATATATGTTTGCTGAATGGAGAAAGAATTAGCATTACTATGTCCACATAAAAACAGAAAATATTATCTTATACAACAAGTTTCAAACTTCTACTATCTAGATCAGCTGTTATCGGAGGAGACCCTAAAATCCCCGGGGTCCTTGAGACTGTTCTCCAACTACGTATCTGTGTGAAGTCAGCTTCTCTTCACATACTTCAACCGAAACAACATATTAGAACAGACTGAATGAAGAACAGCTCTGAAAGTCCAAATATTAAAGAGATTCAGGGAAAAAATGCAAAACAAAACCATAATTTTTACCAGACTGGTTTTTTATTACAAAGAAATTATGTACATTTTTAAAAATTGTTAATGTTACTATTTAATTGGTTAAATAATTATTGTTGCTTTAAGTGAATTGGTATTTTTAAGTTCCCAATTTTAGTTCTAATACAATAAATATTAACAGACATAATTCACATATACAAAATCTTTCAGGAATTTTCAATAATTTTTAAGAGATTAAAAGGATCATGAATATGAATTTGAGAACCATTACCCTGACTAGACTAATGACTTTCTAGTGGCAATTCCCTATTAATTTAATAAATAGAAAAGACAATGAGTATCACTTGGCCCTCGAGTACATAATATGTAAATATTTTTCAAGATCACATTACCCTTTCCAATTATTTTAATTATCAAAGGTAAACATTTAAACTATTTGTATTTTCTGAATACAAAGCACTTGCCAACAAGGCAAGATCTCCCAGGTATACATGCTAAATGGCAAAGATGGAGTCACCAGGAAGAGAAATATTATCATGGATGATACACGGAATGACATGGATGCAGATGAGAGTCAGTGATATGACGACAAAATCTTCAGCTTTACAAAGTACCTTCAGTGTTTCTTTATATTTGATCATCATAATGAAGTAAAGTGCAACTAAACACTGAAATACAACTTAGCGTTTCTATCTTGGTATTGAAGGGGAAGAAAATAGAAAGAAAATACGTACCTTGTGTGCCAACGATCTCCATGTGAAGGTGGGCCAGACCACTAGCTATTGAAAGGGCCAGTTTGATCATCCCGGCCACTGTCACTATGTTTCTATTCAAATAGTCATACAAGGAGCCCTGTTCGTGATATTCCAAGACAAGCCAAAGTTGAGTCCAAGTTCCATTATCTATCAGGAAAAGAAATGTGTTGCTATAAATATATGTTGAGAAAGAAGCTAAAGGCTTTTAATAAATGTTGGTATTCAAAGTAAATCTAGATCATTAACAAAGCAAAGTTAATTTCTTCATGGGAAATGCTTACATTTTGAGTCAGTAAAGTGAAAATTCTCAATGAGTTTCTGAAGATGTTGATGTATCACAACCAGTCATATGTACTCACCATAGCTACAAGAAGCAGCAAGGCAGAGATTGTAACTAAGCAACTCTTTCGCATTCCCTCTGTATCAACACTTTGCTGGTAATGGCAACCAGATTATAGGAGAAACTACAGAGATGCATTAAGGCATAGTGTTGTGTTATAAATTACTCTTGAGATTTTAAAAAAGATTGTACCAATAAAAACCTGTAATATAACAAATTTACACAATGTATTCTTACTGTTCTAGGAGCTCTAACATTTCTAAGAGGGTTCATGTTATTCACCTTTCAAATATGAAATTGATGATTTCCCCCAAAAGCTTCTTATTAAAAGCCAAACACAATAACTAGACATTTTCAGATAATTCACTCCATTTAACCAAAAGCTAATTGAGCTTATAAAAGATTTTTAGCAGAAGAGAAATGAGCCTAAAACTTCTCTAGCTCTTAGAGTCCCTGCAGTTATCTTTAGTTTTCAGGATAAAGTGCCTACAATAGACCTGGGCAGTCCTGACCAGTTCTGATGCTCAGAGAAATGAAACTGTAAGGAATATTTGCGACGGAATTGTTATGCAGTGTTTTATGTACAAGAGCTCCTCATTGTCCAAACCTTTAATTTCCAAATCCAGTGGCGATAGAATTTCCTAGTAATGAAAAAATCAACACAGCATGGTAGAGTTCACTAATACACTGACCTCATATAAAACTAAACCCTTACTCACACCTCTCTCCCAGCCTAACACCAGTGGCTATCTTTGCCTTCACACATCAATGTCTTTGTCAGACAGTTGACTAAAAAGTGAAACTGTAAGTGTTACAAAAGGTACAAAAATGCGTGATGATGAAAGTGATAGAGACATTTGGAATTAAGCACAACGCCACTGACAAGTAAGCCATGGACAGAGGCAGACCAGTAACTGAAGAAGAGAAAATCAAGAATGATCTTTCTTGTGCATATTATTTTATAATCCAATAAACATTATGATTAAATTATTCCATCCAGAATTATCCATATTACTACAGGTATTACTGCCTTAACCACATTGCTAATTAATCTAACCCAGGCGTGTCAAATTCATTTTCACCAGGGGCCACATCAGCCTCACAGTTGCCTTCAAAGGGCCAAATGTAATTTTGACTCCTTAACTGTTAAGGAGTAGTTACACTTATGCAGTCCTAAAATTATTTTTGCCCTTTGAAAGCAACTGTGAGGCCTATGTGACCCCCAGTTAAAATGAGTTTGACACCCCTGAAACCAGTAGGTAGTTTAGTAAACATTAGGAAGGAAAAGAAGTTCTTAACAGCTTAATAAGAAATGTTTCATTTTCAACAGGCTGTATATATTTTGGAAGAATTTGAAAAGAATCTTTTTTTAAGCTCATCTTTTCTTTACTGTTTCTCTCTGGCAAATCAGATAAGACAAATTATCAGCCAATGAAATCACAGACAAAATGTACAATAAACTAGGCTTCTCTTTTGCTGCCTAATTAATAATGAATATTTTCATGATCCTGATTATATTAGATAAAAATAATCATAGATTTTTAATTTTTATAGGTATTGGTGAATACTGGATATCCAGAGATGGTTCGTTTTTTAGATAAAGGCCATGAGCTCTACCTCCCAAAGTTCTTCATGCATTACTGACTCAAATTTTTAAAAAATTGACTGACTGGAGATTTGCTCACCCCTGTTCCCTGTGTTCCTGTAAAGAAACTATCTCACAGTTAAATGAGTAAAAGCTATGCACAAAGAGAAACGAGAGCATGAGTAATCCACAAAGTTTATACCTAGTCCCTGATTATTCAGGTCTTTTATGAATATTATGTAAATACCAGAAAGTTGACTGTTAGTTATCTTTAGTTAACAAAACAGAAAGTTTCTGTTTTGTTCCACAAAACTCAAAAAGTTAAACCGTTTGGAGCTGTTAATATTAAATCTCAAGATATAAATCATACCCAGAGTACATTAATAGAAAATTTCACTAAAATTGTCTGGCTTGCTACCATTCCCATAATGTTCACAGAAAGCTTGAGACCTGGAGTTTAAGCCTGCTGTACATATGAAAAAGTATAGTCCTAGCAAAGGCTAGGACTATTCAGCTAGCATTCAGTGATATATTTGTATCAATTATCAAACTACTGAAATATTTCTGTCTTGATTAGTTATGAGTTGCTATTGAAAACTCACAGTGATTCAAGGTTCTTAGGGTATAATCCCAGCAGTGGAACTGCCAGGTCAAAAGGCAGCTCCAGCTTTAGTTTTCTGAGAAACTTCCATACTTTTTTCCACAGTGGCTGCACCAGTCTGCATTCCCACTAGGGTTCCCTTTTCTCCACAACCTTGTCAGCACTTTGCTGATTTGGTTAGGATGGCCATTCTGACCAGTATGAAGTGGTATTGCACTGTGGTTTTAATTTATATCCCTCTGATGGCTAGTGATGCTGAGCATCCTTTCATATGTCTCTGGGCCCTTTGTACGTCCTCCTTGGAGAAGTGTCTGTTCAGGTCCTTTGCCCATTTTTTAACCGGATTGTTTGTCTTCCTGGTGTGGAGTTTTGTGAGTTCTTTATGTATTTTGGAGATCAAACCCTTTCCTGAGGTATCATTGGCAAAAAAGGACACATGGACAAAACAAAAAGTGGGTAAGATCAAGGGCGGGAAGTGGGAATGGCCGGGGTGGGGGAATGGTGGGGGAAAATGGAGACAACTGTACTTGAACAACAGTAAAAATAATGTACAAAAAGAGAGAGAAAAAGCTCCCAGTGTCATCCCTTTGACCCGGACACCAAAAGCAACCCCCTTGATCCAACACACTCCCCCCAAGATGCCTCCAGATGTCTTTATGACCAAGCAACTAAAGGGATGAAGCCCGGTATGGCAAATTTCTCCCAGGATTCTGTTTCAGTTGAAGCTTCTGATCTGATTGGGTGCTTCACCAATCAGTCATCAGGTATTTCAAATATCAACCTGGCTACAGTGACCTCAGGATCTCCTATCACAGGTTTGCTCTGCTTTATTGTATGGTTATGCACATTTATCTGTCGAGAAGAGGGAAGGAGTTTTCTTCCCTCAATAATCAGACTTTTATGTAGACATTACCAAAACAAAAAGATGATTTACTCTCATCTGATAACAGAAATAACATTTTATTTGTTCAAACCAATGAGATTGAAAATACCTTTGTTGTCAGCAGCAATGAAACCAAGGATGTTTTCGTGTCTCAGCATCACCGTCTGATAAATTTCTGCCTCTCGAAACCAAGATCTTTCATCTCTGGAGGAGAATATTTTCACAGCCACATCTTCCCCACACCATCTTCCATGCCAGACCTCACCAAATCTACCTTTTCCTACTATTTCCTGAAGCACAATAGTCCTGGCAATGGTTCTTTGAACCAGCAGAGGTAAACCTAACCAAAGAAAAGACGGAATTGGTGATTAGGAACAAAAAGTGCCAGAAAACAACTGTCGGGATGACCCTTCCTTTCACATAAAAAAGTGACATTTTAAACACTTTAATAATTTCACTAAACTTTAAGAAATAAGAACCCTTATACCAAACTTTGAATATCAAAGCATACTGAAAAAATATTCCAAAGTCTTAATACGAATGTCTCTTCTCATATCACAAATAAAATTTTCTTGAACATAACCGGCTGCTACAGATATCTGATTTTAAAAATTGCCACAGATATCCCTGATTTGTGTCCTAAAGCCAGTCAGGTGACTAAGTATACAAAAGTATTAAAAAATGCTGTTAGCCTTTAAAATAAAATATATGGTTCCTAGCACAACTGGAAACTCAGATGAATTCTTTGAGCTTTTTTTGTAAACACCAAATTAAAATTGGAAAGTAATCAAATTCAACATGCAAGTGAGATAACCATGTTATACTGAAAGCAAGGTATCAACATAGAAAATATCAAATGGATATTTTCTGTGGAATAAAAAAATTCAAAGAGTGCATGTAAAATATTAGATTCTTTTGAATCAATAACCTCTATAATTCTATCCTAAAGATTTGATACAAATGCAAACCAAGTTATGTCAAAATATTTAATACATTATTATTTATAGAAAAGATAAGGAAAAGTGTCTGACAATAGAAAATTGTTAAATATAGTGTAGAGATTAAGAGCACAAATAAGACCCCAGGTTCAAATTTCAGCTTGTCATTGGTGACTAACCATGGGCAAGTTTTTGAACTTCTCAGAGCTTTCACCTCCTTGTCTGGAAAACAGGAGGCAATAACATTACCTGTCTCACAGGGACACTGTGAGAATTAACAAGCATGTTAAGTACATAGCACAGTACCTACCAGATCACATACTCAGTAATGATTAGTCCTTAATATTACATCATAGGTCAAATAATTTAAGGCCAATAATAATGACGCTTCTTATGAGGAGGCATTTCTTAATGATATGGGAAAATACTTTTGCTGTGTTATATAAAAATAGCACAATAAATTGTACCCACCTAAATAAGTGTACCTAGTGGCTATTAAACACATGCATAGGAAAAGGACTGAGAAGGAAATACACTGAATGCTATTTCTATATAGTGGAATTGAGGTAAATTGTGATAAGCTTCTTTCTAACTTTTTCATTTCTACAGTGGGTATTTATGGGTCACAATTAGAGGAAAATAGTTAAGGAGGTTCCAGTATAATATATTCTGGAAAGTCATGTTTAGTTGTTGGCACTGCCCTCGATAGCTCGGAAACAGAGCAAGACTGTGTGAGCTCCTACAGAACTCGCCCCTGCTCCTGACGTGAGCTGTGGTTTACTCACACGTTCTCATCATCGTGAGAAGCATCCACCATGACTAAAGAAGCACAGACCACAGGTTGGCCATTATGAGTCTCAACAATTAGTCACAAGGCCCCACAGCCAGAAAGCATCTGGTTCAAATTTATCATTTTAGGGAGGAGAAAATTGGGGGCTTGCAGTCATCGTGGACTGGCCCAGGAATAAACTGCTAGTGGGAGGCAGACTCACAACTAAAACAGTGATTTTAGTCCAAACTCTTGCTCCCTCACCATTTAATGGATATGATGCATTGCTCCCCTGTTGGGAAGATTTCTAGCAGCAAACTGTATGCACTATCTTTGCAGGCTACAGTCAATTTTACCACTTGGCCACATACAATAAAAGTTGTGCTAACAATCATTAGGACAAACCACAACTCCAATCTCTCTCCTCCTTTCCCCAGCTTGCGCACACACACACACACACACACACACACGCATCACCAACAGTAACCATGACCAACCACAAAGCAACAATATTTGGCTGGAGAACTAGAGAAGCCAATGTTTGCAAACTGCAAATTGATCAAGCACATGATCAATGCCATGGACCAGGGACAAAGAAAAACATTACCTAAGATACTCAGCATAGCAAGTAAGGTGAAACAGTAAAACTCAATGAAAGTTGTCTCAGTATCTCTCAAAGTAACCACCTAAAATAATCGAATTCTTATGTCACACATTTAGAGACTTCATCTGAAGATTCACAAACATTGCTTTTCCTCATGGGTTCATTTTATAATCTCATAGGGGCTGCAAGAGCTGATGCCTGTCTGATGGAAAGGCATCTTTCACAATGCCATCACCCATCAGAAGGGTTATACCAGGAGAGAAAATGTGATATGTGATATGTTATATCCAGTCTCTTCGCAGCCACCTGAGACACAAGCCACGCTCAAAGACAGCCCGGGAAAACACCCGTCCATTTTCTTCTTTTGCAGGCATTCCATGTCTTTGAAATTTGTCCCTGACCAGGTCAAGGATACGCTTCACAATTTTTGTTTCTCGACATTCGACAGAGTTGCTTCTCGGTTAAGGTCACTGGCCAATTAAGAGAAGCAGAGGGAAGCCAAACTGCCCGATCCCCTCCCTAGGGGGGAGCATTTGTGACAGAAGCCTGAGTGCAGATGGAGCCATCTCTGGTTATCAGAGGCAGTGCTGCTATCACTGAGTCTAAGACAAGGTCACTGCCAAGCATATGCAGCTGACTTAGGGGAAAAGTGCCTAAAACTCTCTCAGATTTCTCATTAAAAAAAGTCATGCATGCATTGGTACATTTACAGCTTTCTTTTTAGGAGAGGTCTTAGAATAATTGAAAGAAGAGAGTCCAGTAGCCAGTAAATCCAGAGTTGGATTTAAAGATGCACAAAAACAGGAAAAAGTTAACGTTGATTTTTTATTTTATGCCCTGGCTCATGATTACTTTCTTAAACTAAATATACAGTCTCCTGTTATAAAATCTCTTATTACACGTACTTGAAAGAAAAATCCTTGGTCATATTAAATGTATTCAAAGAGTTGCTCCAAAATGCACATTTTAGCCTAACATTTCAGATGAACTGAAATGCCTTGGTGGCAATTAAGTAGCTGGTTACTTAATTACTTGAACCTCAAAAAGAAATTATTTCAGGTTTCAAGGAACTTGGCACAAATCAGAGCTCTCTGCACACATCTTCTGTGCCTGGAATGTTGCCAGTGCTCCAAAAATTAGGGCACAGTGGGCTTTAAAATGTAATACTCAAGGAAGGGGAGGGTACTGAATCTGAACAAGTTTGACTTTTAAAGAAATAATGCCATCTTTCTATTCAATAATTTAATTTTGACTTTAGTTTTATGAACTTTGCAATTTGGAGACATTTTTCCAATACTCCTTTGTTGAAGATACACCGCCAAATAGAGTCGGTAAGAGTATAAACAGTGAGATCTGGGTTAGAGAGAGGGCAGGCAACCTTGCCCCCAGAAGCAGCAAACTAGCTGGGCTCTCTGGGTGACATGATTGGGCCTCTCTTTTCTGGTTTCCTTGGTGAGTCCACAGCTGCATCATGTTACATATGAATGCTCATAGAGATGCTAATAATGGCCCTCTCTTGTCTGCTCCTGTCAATTGTGCCTGCCTAGATGTTCCTACAGTCCATGGAGAGCTCCTTAAAATCTGTTCCGGGATAATCGCCCTTAGTGATCCTTCAATAGCAAGGGGGGATGCAAGGGTGTCTGAAGTGGCTCACCTAGGCTCACCCTAATTCATATTTCTGCAACACCACGTGCTGACAGGATTTCTGGAAGTATACCTGAGAGCAAGGAACCTGCTGCCATTTTAGGGAGTTTTTTATTGCAGGGGGAACTCTACTTCATCACCAGAAACCCCAAAAGCCCTCAGATGCTTTGTGCTACGAGAAAGGCTCATTTAGAGGCCACAACATGGCCTGGTTCTGGAGCTGCTTCACCAGGGGTTCTTGAGCTCCATTAAAGAGGAAGAGAATTATAGCACAACCTTAGCAGCAAAAGCCAGTCCAGGAATGCCAGGCTGTTCCCCACCATCTTTTGTTTCTGGGGTTTCTGTTTCTATGCTTTAAGAACATATTCTTGACTTTGATTTCAGGCCAGCCCCCTGGTAACTCCACCCACACATCCCAAAGGTGTCTACAGATTGTGAAGACCTTCATAACCACAAGCAAAGGTGCTCTTTGCATAACTGAGTTCTCTTCCCCAGCCAACTCTTTAATACAGTAACTCCTTCGTGCCCATAAAACAGTATCAGAAGAGCAACAATAATTATTGCTAATCATAACGGAGGAGAGGAGAGAGCAGAGAAACTCTTTCTTGCTTTAGAAATAAATTCTGAAGGAGTGTCCGAATGAGAATCTGAATACCTAACAGCACAAAAGCCAATAGAAACAACTTAATTCTTTAGGCCATGATGGTTTTCTCTCTTCAACAAATCCTACAGCAAGCTTCTATGCCAGAACTCACCTTGTAGCACAAGCATTTTAAATGATGGAACTCGTAATACTGGGCTCTTTCTGTTTAAAAAATTCTTTTTATTTATTTTGAAATAAGAACTTCCTTACTGGAAAATGAACCACAGGCACATACCAGATCCAGATCCAGAGGCGGTCACGTCATAAATCAGATCTTTCAGAGTTTTCCCAGCATTTACCAGATTGCATTCAGAAAGGGCCTCCTCCACATTCTGTCTCTTTTTCTTCCGGCGTGTGCACTGTCGGCCTTGGCATGCCCAAATGGTCAGCACTGCAGCCACAGACAGGAGGCAAACTGGCACAGTAATGACAACGGTCAGCTCCATGGGTCCGAGTTTTGGGGCACTGGGTGATGCTGCAGTAGAAAAAAAAAGAACATGACTATAAATCAATGCATGAAAAACATTTTAGATATTGGAGATGCAGTCACCAAAATTTCACATCTGCAATGTGCAGTAAACAGTGTTCACTTATGTTAGTTGGCAAAGACTCTGTGTAAGACGGAGAGAGGGAGCCAAGGTTATGCCACAGCTAGGAAAGGGTTTGCCAGGTGCCAATGGAGACAGAAGTAGGGTCACAGAAAGCACTGGCACAGGAGACCCTTTTTAACACCTCCAAGCATTTGACATCTTTCTAGCATTTTCTCCCCATTTTCATCAGTCCATCCTTAAAGCACATTTATTCATTCACGCCACAAATAATTACTGAGTTCTTACAACATGTGGCCACCACTCGACATGTAGAAATACAGTGGTAAAGGAGACCAAATCCTTGCTCATGCGACACTTATGTCCTCACACACCCAGCAAGAGGAGATAAGTGCTATGGAGGAAAAAAGAAGCATAAGAAAGAGACAGTGAGGGGGATGCTACTTTAGATGATGTGGTCAAAAAGATACTGGGCCATACGAGGGAGCAACAGCGGGAGGTGTCTCAGGGAAGCGTGCTCTGGCAGAGGGACAGCAAGGGTGAGGTGCCCTGGGAAAGAGCCCCACGGGTGTGTTCAGAACAACGGAGGCCTGGAGTGCAGTAAACAAGGAGAAAGAGAGAAGGAAACGGGGGCCAGGAAGTCAACGAGAGAAAGATCATGCGGGGGCTTGCAGGCTAAAAGGACGGTGGGTTTCACTGTAAATGGAAGCTGTTGCAGGATTTTGAGCAGGCAAATGAAATGTGATCCAACTCGTATTTTCTGTGGCTGCTGCACGAAGACACTAGGGGCACAAGAGTAAAAGCAAAGAGACAAATTAGAAACCTAATGAAATAATCCTGGCAGGAAATGATGGTCTTGGCTGACAACCCTATCTAAAATAGTCCTTCCTTCTCATTCCTCATTCATTCTCTATCCCCTTTTCCTGTTTTATTTTAATTCCTGGATCTTAACACCACTTGGCACATTATATAGTCATTTATCTATTATCTGATTTTCTCCAGAGAACATACGCTTTGTGAGGGTAGGGGCTTAGCCTGCTTTGTTCCCAGCTATACCCCAGGTTTACAACAGTAGATGGTCAATACAAATACAAAGATCCTGAATAGCAGAATCATGTAAAGTTTTACTAATTTTGTGCTGCATAAGTAAAGCATATGATTTTTAGTTTTAGAAAAGTAAATATGATCACTGAAACCAAATAACATAAGGATATAATTAAATTTGTCACTCTAATTTTAAAACACATACAGCCAAATTTTTTAAAGTTCATCCTACATTAAAGAAATCTTTTTTAATTTAGAAAAAAACAGTAATACATGAAAAATCTATGATGTCAGATATTTCCTGTGTTTTTCAAAAAAGTTATTTTGACACTTGAAAAAAAGCACATAGTTCCTTTTTCACTTACTACTGTAGTAAGTGAAAAGCCTCACCTAGGCATCAATGTAATTTTATCCCCAGGTCCTAACATCGGGCCTGCTGATTTCTGTTGTCAACAATCCTTGGGGTGTATTCGATAGAATATGGGCCCAGAATGCTGGGGTTCTAACCCAACTCTAGGTTCTCCAACATCAAGGAAAAGAAGAAAAATGCAGGCTCTGGAGAGAAAGAAGCAGGTTATATGTGGCTATGGTGCCTGGGGCAAACTGCACCCTCCCCCACCCCACCCCACCCCCTGCGGAGAGTCAGAGAGCAAAGCCTAACACCCGCACCTTAGAGTCTAGGCAAATCACAGGGCCAACGGACCTTGTGAGTTAAACTGTTCCTCAGACTTCCTTCTTTGTAACTGACAATCATGCAGTTACATTAAATGTACTTACATTTTACTTACAGTTTTAACCAGAATATGTGAATATAATTTGAAAACAAATATTATTTAATTCTAAAGGAAAAAAATAATCAAATTCCTCAAAATTGTGTTCATGGAAATTTCACGACAGCCCTAAAAAATGTCAACTATCCACAGCCAATGAGGAAAAGATTTAAAGTGAACTTTGGAAATAAACATAATCTATGTTCTTCTACTTTGCCTAGTAAATGTTGGCAGATCACCAACTTGCCTTCTACTGAGCGTATCAGAATGCCTTGCAATCATTAGAAGTTGAGCAGGTGCATATGAGGAGAGCTTGGCCCTGAGTGTTCTTATAATAAGGTGTAAAAGAATTCTCTAACGTGATGTGGCTTTAGAATCATTAACCATGGTACTTGCAACTCCTGGAGTTTGCTTAGAAAAAAGTCTTATAATCTGTTTCACACTGATTCTTTAACTTTACATTTCACGTTGTATATATATTTTTATGAGCTCACCAAGGTATTGTAAGAAAGCCACAGGATACGCTTAATCACTTGCAATTCATGTAAACAACTACTTAAACATTTTATTTTGATATATATTATTAGAAACTATCAATATATACATTGCAGTTAAAAAGCTGATTGAGCCCTGGCTGGTGTAGCTCAGTGGATTGAGCGTGGGCCTGCGAACCAGAGGATCGCAGTTCGATTCCCAGTCAGGGCACATGCCTGGGTTGCAGGCCAGTTCCCAGCAGGGGACACACAAGAGGCAACCATACATCAATATTTCTCTCCCTTTCTCCTTCCCTTCCCCTCTAAAGATAAATAAATAAAAAATCTTAAAAAAATAAAAGACTTTTAAAAAAGCTGATTGATTCCCTCATTTTGCTAAAGCTCTTTTAAGCAAACCTCAGATCATCACCATGGCAACCAATAAGGAGGCAAAAGGTCAGCAGCCCTGAAAATAGAATAATCTCCATAAAAGTGCACTGCTTTAGTAAAAACTCTCAGGGATGTTTGTCACAGATGGGTAATGTTTCTTCTTTTGTGGATAAATTTACTGATACAAGTTAGTAAAAAAAAAAGATTACTCAGCTGGAAAAGGTCAGCAACACCACCCAGAAAGAGCTCCTTAAACACTGAGCAATTTTTAAAGCAAACATCTGTAAAAGTATTCTCTAAACCAAATGTTGAGTGTAATCTCCATAGGAGACAAATGAAGAAAAACTCTAGTCTACACCCCATCAGTCGTGGTAGAAAGAGACAGTTGTGCAGTTAAGACATTTTAGTAAGTTACCTCTGGTGGCCATATTAATTTTTCTAACAGGTTTTATATTTTTTATCATAAGAGAATTAATTATTTGATCATTTGCACTTTTTGAGATTATCAATGAAGATGCATTCTTCACGGGAGAATATGTCAATCCCAAAAGTGAGGTCTGGGAAGTGCTGCTTTGCTAATTCAAGTTACCTCACTCCCTAGTAAATTAAATAGAAGAGGATGGGCAACAAAAGAGAGAAAAGTACTAGTGTCTATGGGTGAGCGTCTAGCTCACAAATATCTCCCCTATGTAAGTTCCGAACACACTAAACCAAGACAATGCAGGGGAATAAAGTAGTAACAAACGAATATTTTTATTTGTACAAAACAAAATGACACATTAAGCAATGAGAAATATCCCAAATCTTCATGATGAACATTTTATAAACTGCTATTTCAAAGCATCCTTAAATATGGGCACCATTGTTTCAAACATTGGCTTGATGGTAATAAAAAGACATTTCTAATTGGTTTCTTGTTGTTTTACCAAATTGGTTCAAAGACTGGATCCAGATGGGCTGGTTTGTACTACATTGCACTGAGGACAGCTCCCTAAGGGGGGCGCCAGAGAAATAGGGCACAGTCCACATTCTTGCAGAATTTAAACTCTTCTTCGGAATACGTCACTCACCTAGGGAACAATCCCAGAGCAACTTTGCAAGTGAAAATATAGAGGAAACTTTATGTACGATCAAGGAAGGTGGGAGAAAGGAAAAATCATCATGAAGAGTTCCATTTATGATGAATTAATCCAATATTAAAAAATATGTAACTGACATGTGTGAGGTCCACACATGTGAAGCGAAATGGGTCAAAGGAGCTAAGTCACAAGCACTGGTTTTATTCATCTAACACCCCCATGTAATCCTGTACTCACTGATGGTAGGCAGCCCCTCCACACCCTGAGCCTGTCCTAGCCTCCTATTTCATCACAGGCAGCCTTACGAATGTCGTCAGGAATAATCCAGTCAGAAGTTAATTTGGTTAGATCCCTCCAACACGCTTCGCTGTAAGGGCAGCAAATGGTCTCCCTTTTTCTTAGAATGAGAATAATCACGTCAAACAAGTTGTTTTTGGTCCATATGAACCTTGAATTCTGAAGAAGGTCAAAATATTTTCTAATCCAGAGGTTCAACTGAGCCATGAAAGTGATAAAAATAACATGAAAGTTATTTCTGCCTTTCGACAGCATCAGATGAGCTATTGATGGGTCACTCCATTGTTCAGTGCTCCTTCTGTAAGTGGCTGTTAGCATCCACAGTCTTCATCTGTCCTGATTCTTGAGTGCACAGCAAACAAGGAGCAAAATATGTGGAAAGGGTTTCCTACACAGTTCTCATGGCTGGTTTTCTGGGTGTGAGTAACACTGAGAAGCTTCAAATCTTTTTCTGTCCACTAACCTCTGAATTTAAGTATAGTAATGTCTTTATATTTTAAGGAAACAGAAATGTTGAACTGAAGAAGATAGCATTCAGCACAGGGGTATGAAGTACTTCAACTCAAGCAGAAGTGAGATTAATACAACATAGGAAAGAGAATTTAAATGGGCTCTACCGTTTCCTCTTAATTTCAGGGTGTGGACCTAGAGATTAGCTTCTTAATCTGTCATCAAAACATGTATCCTCTGTGAAAACAGTAGGTAGCAATTCCTCAAGGAATATTTTAGTTTTTCCTTAAGCCTAACTTCTACATGGAGAAAACGAAAATTTCTTTGAAGCCGCAACCATATCTTGTATCTGTTTTCCCAACTCACATTAGAGAGCCTTGTTCAGAGAAAACACTTAAAAATCTTGATAACAAAAGAAAAATTATACTTTTCTGTCCTAAATAAAGTTCGTGCTGATATAATTTCTCCCACAGGTAACATATTCACACAGAGCAACTTGTTCTCTTAGAAAAGACTGATGTGAGAGAATCACATTTTGATCCAGATCAATATCTTGTATGTGATAATCACACAAAAAGATAATTGAATAAACAGGTAATAGTGTTTACAGAAGTAAGAGAGTAAGAGCTCACGTAATGTAAAACCCTTGATTTAGAATTGGTTACAAATTTTACTTGCGATTTCCCACTACATCCTTGTGAACAAAATTTCATCATTGAAATTAGTGTACTTGTTTCCTAAGACAAGAAATGCTTCCTATCTTCCTACATTAAACTTTTAAAGCACAAGTTCGACTTCTTTGAATGCTTGTATTTCATATCACTTTCCAATATATAAAACTCACAGCGTCTTTCATTTTATGGGAAAAAACCCATCTGGCACACCTGTCAGGTGTGCAGTGAATTCTCAGAGAATGAGCTATAAATGGGTTTGCTCGTGTGAGGGCAGAACAATTCCACAAGGGGCCCCGTGAGCATTTCTCAGCATGCAGATGTCACCTTGCACTGACTAGATCAATGGAGTTATGTTTAAAATAGAAAACCATAGAAGTTAAGAGACAGCCATGAATTTTTTTAAAGAAATAAAAATAACAAGACTTTTAAACTCCCCAAAGAATATTACTCACTACCTAAATCCTCGATTTTTATAACATGCTTTAGTATCATTAATTTTTGATAAATCCAATTCTAATGTTTTGGCAGTTTACCTTCCTTCAGTTTGGTTTATGTTGAAGTCTAACTGAGATATGTGCCTAGTCAATATGCATTGTTCACCTACTCTAACGGATACAGATAATCAATTTTCTTCTTTTTTACACAACTGACAACAGAACATTGAAGGTGAAATTGTACTGAGATTAATAAGTATCTACGTTTTAATGTTGCACATGTGTTTTCTTTACTGGAACTTCAATGGTTTTGTTGAATAGTCTATTTCCATATGAAGGGTAGTAATTAGTGCAAGTATGAACTAAGTAGAAATTCCCATCCAAATTAACCCTATAAGTAATCAGATTCCCTAGCTCAGGTTTCCTGACCTTATCCTGGGTGGATTTGCATAGACAGTTTGGGAGTACCCTTGCGTCTATGTGACATCACTGCTACTTCTCTGAGCACACCTCGGATGTCACCAAGAATCACCAGAAATCATTTAGGTTACAAACCAAAATGCAATCCAGCCATAAAAGAAGCAAGCAACAAAATGTGATTCCTTCACATACAAGATGCTATACGGTTTAATAATAAGGAAGAAAAGTCAGAGAAAGTTACACTAAACAGAATCACTCAACTACACTAAAATAGAAAATATACCAAACTAATACAATGAGAACTCTAGGCCAATGAGTATAAGCTCAATACATATTGAATGAATGAATGAAGGGGGAAATCCCATGCCCAATAAGGAAGAGATGGTCACTTCAGCTTCAGCCAGCTGGTAAGAAGAGGAAGACACTGAGGATGCCAAATCTGATTTTTCATAACAAGCCACATGTCAGGATTTTTGCATTAAGACTCTTAATCTTTAACAATATAAAAAATTCACTTTTATTTTTCAGAAACTGTGTAGATTAAACAAAGCTTGTCTGCAAGCCAGATAGCATAAATAGATAAAACTTTGGAAGACCTGCTTTGCTGTCTCTGTGTTCAATAGAATTGGGTTTAGCTACAAAACAGAGGAAACCAAATAGACGTTTTCTCTTCCCGTTCATGCAAAAGGAATAGGAAGACGGGTAGCCCGTTGTGAGCAGCGCAGCTCCGTGAAGCATTCGGTCACCCCCTTGCGGCCATCCCTGTGTTGTAGCCATCAACCCCCCACAGTCGGTCTGAGGCAACTGCTAAAACTCCACCCATTACTTCCGGGCAGTGTGATGGTGGATGGTATAATAAAGTGATAGTTTCTTTTAATGAGTGTTCTCAGAAGTTCTCCAAAACACTGTCACACATCTCAGCCAGAACTCAGTCATATGGCCACACTTACCTGTGCGCATAGCTGAAAATATTGTCTGTTAGGTGGGTAGCCATACAACCAGCTAAAAGTCTAGGTTCTGCTACTAAGTGGGTACTGGAAGAAACTGGACATCTTTGAAACATTTACTTACAGTCATAGTAAACTTTGATCCATCCACTAGAACAAGAACATGTGTACAACAAAATGAGTCAGTATAAGACTTTATAAAAGGGTTAAATAACATCCTTAGCCTCAAAGCTCTCCAGTATTATGTCCAGAATGTGTAACTTCCATAAATTTACTATACTCAGAAATTACTTTAAAATGATGTTTTATTCTTCTTTTGTTGTGGAATATAATAAATAGACAAAAAGGTACATAAAACATGTATATAGTTTGAGTATAGAAATACAGTAATTACACATTCCCAATTCCCCAGCCCTCTTACCCTTTCCCCGGGATAACCATTACCCTGATTTAGAGACTATTCATTTTCTCACCTTTGTACTTCTGGTTCCCAGAACCCCTTTTCTTCTGTGGCTCCAAGTTAAAGTTGGGATATTTTCATATATGTTCATGAGGGAGAATGGCTTATAATTTCTTTTTTCACAATGCCTTTGCTGGTTTTCATATCAAGGTTATACATAAAATGAATTAAGAAGTGTTTCCTCTTTATCTATGTTCTAGATGAATTTGTACAAGAATTATCTGTTCCTGTAAGTTTAGCCGAATGTTTAGGTACAGACTTTTAGGCTTGAAAATTTTCATCATGGGTATATATCTTTACTACCATTTTTAAAAAGTACTCATTGAACTTCTTAAATGTCATAAGACTATTCAAGTTTGGTAAATTATAATTGTCTAAAAAATTAGGTGGTTTAATATGATGTTTGTTCAACCTTACATAGTCTTACTATTTTTTGTAATCTACTCATATCAATTACCAACACAGTGGCATATTAAAATCTTCTTTTAAGATTATGGACTTTTCGGGGATGCACAAAAGGCAACCATACATTGATGTTTCTCTCCCTCTCTCCTTCCCCTCTAAAAATAAATAAATAAATAAAAATCTTTAAAAAAAATTTAAAAAAAAGATTATGGACTTTTCTATTTCCTTATAAATCTGTAACTAATTTTCTTATTTTTGAGATATGTACTTAAGCACATAGAAATTTAAATTAATTAAGAATCCCTAGTAAATTTAAACTTTAATCATTACAAAGTAAACCTTTTATACTCTTTTTTTTGACATTGAAGTTTATTTTGTCTGCTAAATATAAATGAATCAACATTTTTGTTTAAAGTATGCATGGGATATCTTTTCTATCATAACAATTTCAACATTTCTATAAACTTTATTGTAGATATATTAAAATTGTTGATTTTTAGATTATCATATGGGATTGTCCCATATGATAACCTTTGGTTTTTAACTGAAAATGCTTTGTCTATTTCAAATTATTTACATTCAAGTATTATTGACCTATTTGGATAATTTGTTATATCCGTTATATGCTCCCTTTTCTCTCTCCTCTCTCTCTCTCTTTTAGCTTTTGTTGGATTTTTAAAATTATTCTGCTCTTACTTATCATGAGTCAGAGGGAACATAGTCATAGTCTCTTCTTTTGGAGTTAACCTGGAAATGACAGTGAGTACATTTAAAGCATAAAGCTGAATGATATCTTTATCCTCCTTCTAGGCAAAACAAGGCTCCTAGACAATTTTAACTCATTTAACCTCATCCTGACATATATCAAATGCTACTTTATATGGAATGACCATTTTATTATGTTTTTCAAAATCCCACAAAACATTGTTATAATAGACAAGCGTTCTTTAGAATTAGTCACATAATTATCACTTTCCTTGTTTTTCATTACTCTTTGCATGTCAGAATTTTGGTATTGGTTTCTTTCTGCCTGAAGTATATCCTTTAGAATTCTCTGTATCAAGGGGTCTGGTAATGCCAAAATCATCTATTTCTGTTACTTTGAAAATGTCTCTTCCTTTACCTCATTCTTTAAAGATCTTTTTGCTGGGTATAAAATTCTGATTACCAGTTATTTTATTTTATGATATTGAAGATATAAACCCAGTTTTTCTCTTTGTCCTTTCTGCTATTAAAACTATCTCAGTTCTTCTGTAACTCCCTTGAATTTTATTTACCTTTTTGTCTGTCAACTTTTAGCACTTCCCTCTGTCCTTGTTGTTCCATAGTCTTACTATGCTATGTCAAGGTTTGGATTTCTTTTTATTTATTCTCTTCATACTCACTGAATTTCTTGAATTTATAGATTCATTTTGATCAATTCTGGAGATTTCTGAGCTATTATTTCTGAAGATACTACTTTTGCCCAATTTTTTCCTCATATCTCCTTAAGGACTACTGTGTAAAAGGGCAAGTTAAACCTTCTAATGCTTTCCTCTATTTGTCATTCTCCCTTCCATATTTTCCATTATGTATTCTCCATATACTGCATACAAAATTTCCTTCTGACCTGTATTCAGATCCCTAATTCTTTCTTCAGTTGTTGTTATACCAATTGTTAAACCTACCCATTCAGTTTTAAGTTTTTGCTATTCTATCTTTAATTTTAAAAAGCTCCTTCTGTTATTATTTAAATATGCTAGGTTACTTTTTTATAATTTCTAATTTTCTAAAAATATTTCCAAACTTGCTTTTTGGGTTTTTTTTTAACCAGAAGAGTAATTGATCTATAATCATTGCCTGAATATATGAAAAACTTTGTTACCTCTTTCTGCTGTGTATTCTATTTTGCTGGTTCATCCTCGTGCTGATTTGTACTCCTGCATTTTCAGAGTGCTTATTCTTCACTCTGTACTGTTCATATCCTTGCAAAGTGTTTACTGTGCC
Organism: Sturnira hondurensis; assembly: GCF_014824575.4. NCBI lineage: Eukaryota > Metazoa > Chordata > Mammalia > Chiroptera > Phyllostomidae > Sturnira > Sturnira hondurensis. The sequence continues at coordinate 55,964,632 of NW_028076767.1, read as the reverse complement.
TTTTGAGGCCTAATATTAAAGTGCCTTCCTCTACATCAGCAACTTTCTTTTCTTTTCAACTATTTTTTTGTTAGTTTCAGGAGTACACCCCAGTGATTGGACATTGCATAACTTACTAAATGACCATCCCTATAAATCTCATTCCCATCTGACACCATACATAGTTATGAGAATATTATTGACTATATTCCTTATGCTATATTGTATATCCCCATGTCTATTCTGTAATAAATTTGTACTTCTTAATCCCTTCACCTTTTCACCCATCCCCTCACCCCCGCTTCTGTTTAGCCAGATTTCAGGAGGTTCTGAATGATGATTGTTTCATAGTTTAGTTGGAATTTTGATATAGTCATGGGAGGAGGCCAGTACTGCACTTATCTACACTGCCTTCTTGACTGAAAGTCTGTGCAGTGGTTTTCAACCAGCGTGCTGCAAGAAGCACACTGGCGTGCTGCAAGAATTTTTAAAACATGCAATCCCTGACTATTTAGTCAGGGACACTGACCTCTTTACCCTTAGATTGTCAAATTTGAAAAATGGCCACAGCCAACACAAAGCTGTCTGGTTTGAATAAGTCAACATTATAGCTATCTTTATAGTCAAATCAGCAAAAAATATAGTTTTTGGTGGTGCGCCGCAGAAATGTAATGATTAGTTTATGTGTGGTGTGAGATGAAAAAGGTCGAAAATCGCTGCTCCAGTGAGTTTGCATTCTCTTCTGGCCTGCAGCTGGCAAAACTAATAGTCTGGGACGACCTTAAAGAAAGTATTTTTTTCCTCTGGCAAGTCTCTGCACTAATCAGCCAATAGGAACTCAAGGCTAAAATCGATGTGATGTCCAGATTTTAGAATCTGAGAAGCTATGTTCACAGCTTCTCAGAAATAAGCGTTTGTTTTTTTTTCATGTTGTTGTCTTTTTTATCTTTCTCTCATTCTCTTGCTTTCTCTCTTTTACTCTCTCTCACCCTCCCTCTTGCCCCCAACACTTTCTTTTCCTGTGATGCCTAATAATAAGCCCAAGCCTCTAGAAGATGGGCTTATATCTGGTTTAAACTTGCAATAAGGAAAAAGACCTTCGATATATCTGCTAAACATGGATGTTGTCTAATAGAAATTTGAGTAAACCATGTTTCTTAACTTCTGTCTTCCCTGAAACTTGATACACATAATAAAACTAAACATTTTATTTTTTAAAAAAAAAAGATACACATAAGAAAGAAGGATCCGATAAAATTGTCAGGAAGTTAGATAATAATGTCTTCAATAAGAAGAATGTTCACTGATTTACATAATAAGAAATCTAGAAGTAGGTTAGAAACTTTACTGAGTCTCTTTGTTAATAAGTCATAGAACCAGTCTTATACATAGTTACCATTTTTCCAGTTATATATGCTACAAGTATTTCTATCCCATATTTAATTTATCTTTGGTTTTATTTGTTATCTTTTATTATTCATTTTTATTTTAGTTTTCATATAGTCAATTATATTTGTCTTTTCCTTTTATAGCAGTTGGATTTCCTGCCTTATTTAAGAACAGTCTTCACACTATAAAGTCACAAAAATCTTTTTTTTCTAAATTTTCCTCTGACATTTAAATTGTTTTGCATTTCACAATTAGATATTTAATTGAGCTGTAATTTATTTTTGTATATGTTATGACACTGTTGTACAGCCCTGTCTTCTTCCAGATGGATAGATAATTATGCCAGCATCATTTCAAAAATAAACTGTCCTGGAATTTCCATTTCTGCCAAGTTACACTTAAATGTCCACAGACACCCTTCTTGGTACAGCACAAACAAAAATGCTGAATAAAATATACACGAAAAACTTTTTTTCTATTACATGATTAAGCTGGTGAGAAAATGAAAGAATTGTTCAGCAGGCAAAAATAAAGTGCAAACTGAGAGAGGTGCTTGAGCACTAGGGCTGCCATTTACCCTGGAAGTGTCAGCCAGTTCTTGGTGGGTAAGTGTTTAGTTTACCAGACTGCATCACAAGATTAGCAGATAAAAACTGGTTCCAGAAATAGTGAAAGGTCAGATTGGAGATCCTTGTATAAGACAGGAACTATGGACGGCATTACACCAAGAACAAAACGAAACAGGGTGTGGTGTGCAGAGACAGACAGTGTGGATATATCCCGCTCTGTGTTTCAACCTTGATTTTTGTACAGAAAAAAATCTTGTCAAGAGTTCTTTATCACAAGTGTGTACCAGTATAGGCAGGCTTACAGCCAGAATGTATGGTACATGTTGGCAAAGCCAAAAAAAAACAAAAAAAAACCTAAACCCACACACTTAATCAATCAAAACATCACCTTCATCTATCTAACAGGAGCTAATGTAAATCTTCTCTAGAGGAACACATTTTAAAAACAGGTTTCAAAACTTTCCTCTAGATATGTTTCCCCAAAACATGACCTTATCACAAACATCACACAAGAAAAGCAGCCACCAAGAATACTAGTCAGCAGGGGGAAATAAAAAACAACAGCAGATTCAAACTCACAGAAGCTATAGATATTGAAATTGTCAGTGATTTAAATATGAGGAAAAAGTTTAAGAGGCACGGAGAATAGATACAGAAGGCCCACTTTATGCAAAATCAGTGAAAAAATTGTGAGAAGAACTAAGGAGAACTTTACCGGTAGAGAGCTCAGAAACAGAACCCAGCATAGAAACTCACACCCAAAACATCTTACTATGAGAATAAAACTTTTTCAGTTGTTATTTGTTACCCTACCCGGTGCACCGCCCCCACACCTTGCAAGTGCACATTACTTGTGTAAATAATTGTTTTATTTTTGAAAAGGAAATATTCTTGAAGAGTTCAGAATACATCATTTACTTTTGGAGGTCAGTTTTTCCCACCAAAAAAACTTCTCCCCTAACTTCAGGGGAAGCTGTGTGTGGACAATCTACCCGAGTTATCTTGTGTGTGAATGAGGCCCGTGAGTACTAGGTCAAAGGTCACTGGAGTCAGAGCAAGAAAAGTAGCATCAGAAAGGTGGGCAGATATTTTGGCACTGAAGAAGCAATTTCTCTCTGGACTAACAATAAACAAGAGGAAATGAGATAGGTTACACTACATAAAGTATGCATGCTTGCCTTAATTAACTGGTTTGCATAGTCTATATTTAATTTTCAGTATTTAATACTCTACTTGCTTTGTAAAAATAATAACACAGTTGTTATTAGTAGAGACATGAACTCAAAGTATTAGTCAAACAAATGGCTGTTTCTGGAAATGGTCACTGCCTATCAAGTTTTACATAGAAAAAAAAACCTATAAACATTCGTGATAACAGTTAAACTTGGAAGGTCACTCCAGTGGCATCAAAGATATTGACTTCAATAAGTTTTACAGGGGATCAAGTTGTTATATTTCTGTCAAACTATAAAATTATACTTCTATCAAAAAATTATTAACTTCTAAAAATTAAACCTACATGCTAGTGACTGAATTTAATATGATCTAAACCAATACTTATTACAAAACTCTGAGTTATATAGACTTTAATCCAATCTTGTATTAAAAGTGAATGGGTAAGAATGTTTTTTTTAAAGGCTGTTTAAAAGAAAAAACAGTATTTAGATTAGTAACTAAATTGAAATTAAAATAGTAACTAGATTCTTAATACATTTTTTACTATACAATTAAAATAATAAATGTCCTTGTTCCATTTAAAATCACTTTTAAGAAATCAACTAAAATGGTGTTTCTTAAACTGTAAACATAACCCATTAGTGGGGTCTGGCCAACATTTTTACTTAATGAAAGAATATACAGTACCTCACACTTTTAAGGGTAAGAATATTTTTAGAAAATTCTTGCTTCAGTTGTGGGTGAATGCAAATTGGGAAAATAATGTAAAATTTATGTCTGTGTGTCATAATGGGAACCTGTATAAAAGTCACTCATCTAAGGCTTTAGGAAGTAGTCAAACACATAAGAGGATTTTTTAGGAAGGCAAGAGTGAGTTCCTACAGTTTTCCAATCACCAAGTTACTAGAGAACCAGCAGAACCTAGAGGAGTGGGGAGAAAAATGTCACAAGCTACATTCAAGGTAGAAACTTCGTCACAGAGAAATGAAGCAAGATCCCAATCAGTACACACAGAGGCTAAGGACACGAGCAGGCCAGCTGATATATGACAAGACTGAGTTACTGCACCTACATCAAGAGAGCTACCCACAAACGACCCCACAGTCTTGGGTGATGAATGAATGAGCCAAAGAGGCAAGGATCCACTTGGCTTTCATCTGGAATCTCAAAGGAAAGTCTTACATTTTCTACAACCTCTTCTGATTACCTCTTTAGCCCATGAAAGTGCTGCAAGGTATTAAGTACTATAAAAATGTCACAGTGGCTATTTTTTCACACCTGGAGATTCCCGATGCTTCTCCTAACAGCTGCTGTTCCAAATGCAGCGAATAACCTTTTCGTGCTGCCTCACAGAGAGAACGACCTGCCGCAAGACGACTGCATACACAAGCCTGTTCCTTTTCGTGTCAATGGACCACACAATGCCTTTGAAAGAAACAAATCCTTGCTTTAAGTTAAAAAAATGAATTCAATCAAATGTCACATAGAGTTAATTACTGGATAGATAACACATATCTTACCTGTTACAAATCATAGTTAAAAATTAATTAATGTAGTCCATAATATCAATAGACTAAAAAAGGAAAGTCATGGGATAATCTCAATAAATTAATGAGAATACTGGAAAAAAATTAATATTTGTTCATGATAAAAAAAATTTCCCCTAAACTAGGAATAAAATTAAGTTTCCTCTATTGATGACCGGCATCTCCAAAAACCTAAATAAAGAGTGAGGACATCCCTGCTAGGACGAGAAAAAAAGCAGTCTCACTACTCCTAGTCTTCTGATTGACAGTTCTAGCCAGTGCAAAAGGCAAGAGAGAGAAATAAAATACATAGAGATCAGAATGGAAGATGTAAAACTGTCTGTATTCAGGCCCTGGCTGGTGTAGCTCAGTGGATTGAGCGTGGGCCTGCAAACCAGAGGATCGCAGTTCGATTCCCAGTCAGGGCACATGCCTGGGTTGTAGTCCAGTTCCCTGCAGGCCAACTCCCAGCAGGGGATGCACAAAAGGCAACCATACATTGATGTTTCTCTCCCTCTCTCCTTCCCCTCTAAAGATAAATAAATAAAAAATTTAAAAAAATTAAAAAAAAAACCTGTCTGTATTCACAGGTGATTATACCTGGAAAAATGTCAAAAAATCTGGAAAAAAATCTACCTACCAAAAATAATATAAGTTATTTTGGCAGGCTTGTAAGAAATATGGTGAATATACAACATTACTTATTCATATAATAGCAATTAACATTTAGAAATTAAGATATTAAAAATACCATTCACAATAGCATCCAAAAGTATGCAATACTTAAAGATAAAGTCAAAGAACAATGTATAGGACCTGTTTGCTGATAACTATAAACCACCACTAAGAGTAATTGAAGAAAAACCAAATCAATGGAAAAACATACTATGTTCATGACCCAAAGATTTATTGTTAACATGACTATTCTTTCTAAATTAATCTACTGTATATATTTAACTCATTCTAATCAAAATCTCTGCATGTGCTTTGTAAAAATTGTCAAGCTGATCTAAAATTTAAATGGAAATGCAAAGGATATAAAATACACAAATTAATTCTGAAAAAGAATAAAATTGAAAGGATCACAAGACCTAATTTTAACACTTATTATAAAGCTATGATAATCAAGAAACTGAACATAGACCTCAATATGAAAACTTAACTGCTAAAATTTTTATTAGAAAATATTTCTGACCTTCGGATAAAGACTCCTCAATTAGGATACAAAATAATGAATCATGATAATAATAAAAAGGATAAAATATACTTCATAAAATTTTAATCTACAAAAGATATCTTTAAGTAAACAAAATGTCAATTCACAGAAAAAATAGTCATAATATACACATCTGATGAAAATTGAACTGTGCAGAAGTCTGACAACCATTCATCCAGACCGGTAAGAGGGGTTGAGTTGGTGGCCAGCGGAGAGGGGTTGTGGCAGAAAAAAGTGGTGGCCGGCAGACCTGGGCACAATGGCAGAGATTGGTAGACCCTGGGCACGGGATAGCAATGAGCAGACCCAGTGAGGTGCACGAGGTAGCTGACTGACCATGGTCACACATTCATATACAGATAAACCAGGTGAAAACGGGCAGCAAGACAGACCACACAACCCAGGGCCCCAGTGCCAGGAAATAAAGCCTAAAAGCACCGATTGAAAAAACTTGTGGGGGTTCAGGTGCTAGGAGAGACTCCCAGCCTCACAGGAGAGTTCATTGGAGAGACCCACAGGGTCCTAGAACGTACACAAGCCAACCAACCTGGGAACCAGCACCAGAAGGGCCCAATTTGCTTGCAGGAAGTGGCAAAAGGGACTGAAATCCAAGAAAGAGTGGAGCAAGCACCATAGCTCCCTCTCTGACCCTGCCCCCAGTCACAACCCAGCAACTGGGCTACTCTGCCCTGGTGAACACCTAAGGCTCCGCCCTTCATACATAACAGGCATGAACAGACCAAAACATTATGGCTCAAGCAGAAGAACAGCTCAAAGTTCCAGAGCCAATACTTCTAAGTGACCAAGAGATAGCCAACCTACCAGATGCACAATTCAAAACACTGCTGATCAGGATGCTCACAGAATTGGTTGACTTTGGTCGCAAATTACATGACAAAATAAAGGCTACACTAAGCAAAATGAAGGAAAATGCACAGGGAATCAATAGTGATGGGAATCAAATCAATGGAGTGGACTAGAAGGAGGTAACATCCAAACAGAAAAGAATGCAGAAACAAGAATTCAAAAAAATTAGGAGAAACTTAGGAACCTCCAGAACATCTTTAAATGTTCCAATATCTGAATTATAGGGGTACCAGTGGGGAAGGGGAAGAGCAACAGGCGGAAAACTTATTTCAACAAATAATAAAGGAGAACTTCCCTAATCTGGCAAGGGAAATAGACTTTCAGGAAGTCCAGGAAGCTCAGAGAGTCCCAAAGAAGTTGGACCCAAGATGGAACACACCAAGGCACATCATCATTACATTAGCCAAGACCAAAATGAAGGAGAGAATCCTAGAAGCAGCAAGGGATAAGGGGACAGTCACCTACAAAGGAGTTCCCATCAGACTGTCAGAGCGGATTTCTCAAAAGAGACCTTACAGGCAAGAAGGGGCTGGAAAGAAGTATTCCAAGTCATGAAAGGCAAGGGCCTACATCCAAGATTGCTCAGTCTAGCAAAGCTTTCATTTAGAATGGAAGGGCACATAAAGTGCTTCTCAGATAAGGTCAAGTTCAAGGAGTTCATCATCACCAAGCCCTTATTATATAGAATGTTAAAGGGACTTATCTAAGAAAAAGAAGATAAAAAATATGAACAGTGAAAGGACAGAAAACTCACAGTCATTAACAACCACACCTGAAACAAAAGCAAACTAAACAAACACCTAAAACAGGAGCAAAGCCACAGAAATGGAGATCACATGGAAGGTTAGCAACAGGGGAGTGAGAGGAGGAGAGGAAGGGAAAAGGAATAGAGAATAAGTAGCATAGACAGTAGGTAGAAAATAGACAGGGGAAGGGCAAGAATAGTATGGGAAATATAGAATCTAAAGAACTTGTGACACATGGACATGAACTAAAGGGGGGGAATGTGGGTGGAAGGGGGTGGGCAGGGTGGAGGGGAATTAAGGGGGGAAATGGGACAACTGTAATAGCATAATCAATAAAATATATTTTAAAAAAGAAAAGAAATCAGTCATCTAACTTTAATGAAAGTGGGAATTGACAGATCATGTTGAGGTAATGGAACTGTGGTAGTGGGTGTACATATGTGTCAAAATTCACCAAAGTGCTCACTTAAAATGTGTAGGTTTCATTATATCTAAATTAACCTCAATAAAATTGGTTTTAAAAATGAATGGTTCCTGACCATACTTGAGAGAAGGGTATAGACTTCTTCATAGTAAGGCTGAGTTTTTGTTGGGAAGAACCTACACACCAGATGCTCTAAGTACTTTTAATTTGCCCAGATACCCATGAACCATTTTGTCCTCCAAGCCCTTTTATTGCAGTGTAAATACTGTCTAACACCCCTACTGAGTGGCAGACTGTGATCTTGCAAGTAATTTTTTATTTAGGCAAGAGATCACTACCACAGACTAACAAGGAGACATCCTTCCTCTACTTAATCTTTTGGATCCTGGTCATGGGTGTCACTAACATCAAATATAGGGAGCCTTCACTGTAGGGTGTCTGTGGCCCACAGGTAACCAGGGAGGGAAATATAAAGAAAAAAGTGTCCAGAAAAGATGCCAGATCACTACCACACCGAGGACTCTACGCAATCTGAGAGAGAGTAAGTGTAGGCCAAAAAGCAAGACTGCAAGTAGCAGGATGAAATAAGCCAAGCATAACTTTTGAGGTTGCAATATATAGGGAACACCTCACAGCACAGTCTTTCCCAGAGAGTGGGACAAGTGCCAGTGGTGGTACATAAAGGAGTTAAAGGATTCTGGCGATGAGTCAGAATGGTAGACCAGACACGACAGTACACAACACAATCCTTTTTCTGGTTCTCTTAATTTTCTGATTATGTATCAAAAAGCCTCATTCCATACTAGTATGCATTTAACACCTCTTTATTCTCTCTTTTAAACAAGGAAATACAAAATATACCTACCTGTAGTGCAGAAATACATTTAATGTTTATGTAGTTATCTATTTATGGCAAGTAAACTGGCTTTTCATTTGTGGTAATGATTCCAAGGTTCTGAATAAAACAAATGTTTTTCAGGAAAAAAAAAGAGGGGGGAGGAAAGCCCATTTATTTTAAAAATAGGTTAAAATACTATAATGGAATACTGATATGGAGATATACAAACACCAGAGATTGGATAACAGCTACTTAAAATGTTAATTTACAAGAAAGAGTATGTGTCCATATATAGATACTAATATATCAATAAGCTCTGAATTATTACTATATTCATACATATTGAAAAGAGTCATTAACATGATGTTTTCATGTCATAAGTTAGTTTTTAGTTTAAATTATTTGCACTTTAATATCTCCCCAAATTTTGGATTCCAGACTGCTGACAAAAGGTTAATGATTAGGTTAAAGGTTCAAATCTTAAAGATTAAGATTTTCAGCATCTTATAAATTGAGATAAAACACCATGAAGTTGGGGAAAAGCAAAAATATATCTGAACAATAATATCTTTCTGCTAATGAATGTTCTCACATGAATGTGGGCACATAAAGAAGCCATGCAATTGAACAACAATTAAAAAGGGGGGAAAATAAATAATAAATAAAATAAAATCTTGGGAAGAAGAAGCCATGCAGAAGGTATCCATAAAAAAAAAGATTCTGTCTCCATAAAAGTTGTAAATCTATAATTTTTAAGCTTCATTCTTTTCCTTCTTTTTCCTTTCCTGGTGTACATTAATATGTCTTTCTTTTAAAAGAGGTCATAAAAATTTGCATTCACTTTAGGTCCATTAATCACTGCCAAAAATGCAATTAACATGAACAAATTTTTTCAAGACTATAATGCTGTGGTCAAGGTTTTGACAGCCTTGCACGATTTTAAAAAATCAACCTCAGCTAGGCTTTAGAGAATTACACCAGTCCATAGGAAAAAAGAGAAAGAGAGAGAACTGTGAATTAGATTGTATGTAAAGAAGCATAAAACAGGTCAATCTCTCCCATGTGTATGATTTCCAAAGAGCATTTGGAATGAACAGAGATAAATCCCTCACCTGTTGGAAGGTGCAGTGTTATGTTGTTGCAGAAATCCGTGAAGCAGCATTCAGTTTTGGTAACATTGTTGGAGCTGTGACAGAAGACTTGAGCATTTAATTCTGGGAGAGAGACACAGGACTTGATCACCTGTTCCTTTCCATTGGTTAGCATAACTGAAGCCCAACATGCTCCTTCAGTTTGGCAGGTAAAGTTTGAAGAGTCACACAAGAGACATACACACTTCAGTCCTGAAAAGTATAAAGCAAAAAAGCTTTAAGATACAGAAGATCTTCATCATGCAAATTTGTTTCATAATAAGTGTAGAAATTCAGTCTGAATGAAAATTGAGATAGGGATTAAATAAACAACACTGGATAAACACATGCTAAACATACCAACTGCCTCTCAGTCACGTGTTTTGTTAAACAGGTTGCCCAGTCATCATTTACTTTACTTGTATTTTTTGTCAATGTATTGCTTTTATATTTTAAAACAACCTTTTTACCCATGGGCTAAATCCCTTCTCCTGAAGTTCAATAAGCTCATTCCTAAACCACTAGCTTGTACGAAACACTAGAAAACAGTAACGCAGAGACCAAGGGGACACGAAGGGTGATTACAGCAGCTGTGTAACCAGGCAATCCAGTGCATCTGTTCGTTCCCTCCCACTGCTGCGACCAAGTGAATGTGCAAAACACAAGCCTGACCACAGATACTCACAGCTCTAACAAAAATACTGTGATTTTTATATGAGCATTCTGTGATATTTAACATAGTTGTTATTGTGATAGTACCTTTAAGACACTGATGAGTCATTATACTTCCCCTCTTCACTTAAAAAACACATATTAGAAAAAGAGTCATTTGAACATAGATCATGACCTTCAGGCAATTTTCTTTAATGAGCACATCTATTCAATAAAGCAAAGCACATCAATTGTAGAATTTCATATGTCTACTGCAATAAAACTTTCACAAAGTAGATTGTGCTTTTTTAATTTGTTTGCTTCACAAGTCTCCTCCACACCCCCCACTTCACATACATACACACACACACAAACATTAACTCACATGTTCCAAGTGGTACAGTAATTCTGTTTTGATGTAAAATATCTTTCAGCCAGAAAAGTCCTGAGATTGTGAGTAATTTCTTTAAATTTTACTTAATCACATGGTTTTAAAATAGTACAATCTGAATAAACCTTTTGTATTTTTACAAACTTTTATTATAAACTTTTTCTTAAATAATAACTACCCCCCTCTGCCATTACCTGGGTATCCAAAGTTTTAACATGCAATCATTTTCATTCAGATAAAAGTCTCGATTACTAGTCAAATTGGAGCTGATTTTATACCTACAAAATATTATATACATAAATGGCTATTAATATGCTCCACTTCAAATGCCAGTGTAAGAACAAATATGGGTAACATTTCTAAATAAGTAGGTGACTAAGAAAGAAAAAATACATATTGATTAATAGAAATTATCTCTTCTTTTGATAATTTTTCTTGACTACTAAAATATCATCTCCATAAACATTTTCATTCTTACATGCTAAGAGAAATACAATCATAAAATAAAATACAATTTGCTGTGGACATTGGATGAAGCATAATGGCTCATTCTTCTATTTATTCCAATGGTGATTGATATCAATACATGATGTTGTTGATATTTATGTGCTGTGAAAGAACTTTATAATCTGGATTGGGAGTCAGTAGAACTAGATATATAAAATCTAGGTGATTTGCATTTTAAATCACTTTCCTTGCATAAAAGTAAGTTCACACAATGCGGATCCATTCACCCAAGTATCTTTTGAAATTGAACTCTCTCTGGCATCTTCCAATTCCAATCAGACTAAGGCCTTCAAAGCTAGTTACCCTAGCTTTGTAATCTTGGGCATTACTGACCCCTCGGTGCCTCCATTTCCTTATATAAAAGATAAAAAATATACTTCTTCATAGAGTTGTGATGAAAAAATTAACCTATATTGTTAAGAAAAATAATTAATGTGTGTAAAGTCCTTAGAACAGTGTCTGGTACATAGAAAGTGCTATGTAAATATTGGTGACCATGTCTTTTCCTACTGGACGAGGTATAGCTTATTATTCTGTGCAAATAATCAAAATATATCTGCAATCTATAAAGGAATGGCTGAATAAACTAGGGTGCACGGATCACTTAAAAGGCATAACAAGGAAATACATCCCCTTTTGCTCTGCCCAATGAGCTCATTTTTATCGTACTTTTAATTGTTCTTGCAGGGACCTAGATAGACACTCCTACAACAGGGCAGTGTATGGGGATGGTCCAGATAAAGGTCCAGGCAGAGATGAAAGCCCCAGGCCCAGCTCTGCCTCTCACTCTCTGGTTGACTCTGGAGATGAGTAACTTCACAGGTTCTCACTGCCCTCCTCTGAAAATGAGAAATAAACTGGGAATGGGGAAGTGGATCCAGATATCTTGAAGTCACACATGGTCCCAAGATTTTATAACCTATGAATTTACAATTTACGGGTTTTTACAATTACAAAATACAGAAAACTCTTTGATATGAAGAAACTGACTCCACTGTGGTTATTCTCCAACCTCATATTTTAAGGGGCTGAAGTTGGGAAGAGTAGGTCTTCTTCCATACTCGATCCATTTGTTACTAGACTCATCAGAGTCTCCTGGAATTTTCTGTTTCCAAGAGAAGCCTAGCCTGGAAACCAAGGCAACTAGGCAATACAGACCCACTTAGTGACTACAACTGTAAATAGCGACTAAACATGTGTTCGTTTGTCGTGTATTTATCATTGTGTGTAATTCCCAGTGCAACTGTGGGAGTTACCTGTCACTGTCTCCACTTTATAGGTCATGAAGTGAGGCTCAAAAAGATCAAGTGACTGAATCAATGGGGCCACTCGACTACTCGAGCCAAGTTGCTTCTATTTTACCAAAGCTGGTATTCTAAAAATGGGAACAGACACCATTCTCCCACCTCATTAGTTTCTAGAAATTGTGGATAAAATGCAATTATAAGACAGCAGAGAGGAATTAGTAGTCAACTAACATTTGAGATTTTGATCTGTATTGTCCTAATCACCTTTTGAAGCGTTTGATATTTTAAAACAAATTCTACCTACCTATTTTCTGAGGAGACAGGTGGTCCAATAAAAGTCAAGAGCACGTGCCTCGCATCAGGCATAAATAAGTTTATCTGTCGGATTATCTGAATTCTGCATTAAGTATAAGCTTCTAAGTACCTAACCTGATACTTTCTCTTCAAAGCAATATTAGCTCCTTATAAGAATGATTACGTACCAGTTTTCATCAAGCAATAATATGAACACTCACTGACTGTTTAACAGGCTATAAAGTTTCCTTCCGTTTAAGCAAAAGATATTAATCAGAAGAATATAGACCTAAGTAATGTGGTTAAGACACAGTAAATGACACCTTACTTTAAATGCCGCACAATGGAAAACACTGGCAAAATGGAGAATTTGTTGACGATTATCAAACATCTGCTAAATGTTCTCATTTATTCCAGGTCAACTGGCAGTACTATAGTCCTGACAGAACAAACAGCAAATTAAAAGAGGCTAAGGTGTGTGTCTAACAGACAGCATATTCAATCTTGCCTTTTTCATTTCCCACTAATCCACTATATGGTCACATTTTATATATAATTAAACCATATTTATGTCAACCATCCTCAACACAGAACCCGTGTGTTGTCAATTAAAAGATAAGTTTACATTATCTTTTTCATGGAATATTCCATGACAGGATAAACCTGGTTGCTATCAGGCTAGTCCAGCCTTATGTTTCTTTATTTTATCCTTTCCTTGTATACTCAACTTGAGTCATATGGAAAGAGGAAGCAAATGAAGTTGAAGAAGGAGGTAATTACCCGTAATAAGGAGGTCTGTTAGATTTTCCCCACAAGGAAGATTGCACTTTCCCTGTCTCCTCCCGTCCCTTTAATTATCCCCTTTCCCCCCTTTTGCCAATTAGTCTGTAAAAGCCAAGACATCTGTTACCAATGTGAAACCAATGGATGTGCATAGTCCTAATCACCCAGAAACTAACTTTTCATACATATTTGCAGGTGATGGCAAGCATACTCTGCTGTCCAGTAATGTAAAAACTATCAGACTGCAAAAAAGAACCAAATTTATTGATTTGCATGTATGTGCTATTCCTGTTAAAAAGTCAAATATTTGCTTGAGAAATATTAATTGTTTTGAATTAGATATGATTTGCAATAAGTTGATTTTCTATTACCTAGTTTCCCTCCATTTGTGGTCTATATAAAATATCTATTGACCAGGGTGTTACATAAATTTCTAACACATACCCTTTTCTCTTTTCCATCAATTGAATTAGGGAAATTCAATTTCCCTGATTTTACAGCAAGCTAGTAAACACAAATTTTTTTTTAATTTCAAAAAATTCTCAAATTTGACCTGCCAAATATGTAAATGTCATTTGCAGGCTTCTGAACTAACAAGATGAACAGTTCATCAATGCGCTGAATCTCAGAAGTACGGCAACAGGAGAGAAGCCAACCAACTAGCACTCGTGGAAGTGAGGCAAAGCCAGACATCCACAAGAATTACAAAATATGCAGGCTGGAGACCCAGGGAAGAGTTGATGTTGCAACTCAAGTCTAAAGACAGTTTGGAGGCAGAATTCCCTCTTCTTTAGGGGACCTTGGTTTTTTTTTTCTCTTAAGGTTTTGAACTGATTTGATGAGGCCCACCCAATTATGGCATGTAATCCGCTTTAGTCAAAGACTACAAAATCTAATCCTAAAAATAACTTCACAGACATATCCAGACTGGTGTTTGACCAACTATCTGGCTACTGTAGCCAAGTAGACACATAAAATTAACCATCACAAGCAGTGACTACATGGCAAATACTATGGTAAGAGACAAGGGAGATAGAAAGGAAAGCCAAAAGAGCACTCCCTAAAGTGATTATAGAATTAAAGGACATTATGATTGTGTGGTAAACCAAGTCAGGGATATGTACACAGTGTCTTTGGACAAAGAGGCTGAACACTGGTTGATCCAGCTGGTGTCAGGGGCAGAGGTGGTAGTACAGGCTTATTTGTGGTGTGTCTTGTGGAGCACAGTTGTTCTTCATCACCCTCAGTCCCCCTCCCTCACCTTTTCAAAGTACCAGCCCCACACCACAGTCCTCAAAGACCTCCCAGTGAGCCCCTATTAGCCTGGGGAAACCTCGGCAGTCCTTCCCCTCCCTTCAGTGAGAGATAGTTCTGGCTGTGGGGCTGAAATGTATGGGCACTAACCTGCTCCCAGTTCACCAACGGTGAACCCATTCCCCAGGTGGAATTCTTGTTCCCCCCATTCTTGTTCCACCCATTCCCCAGGTGGAATTCCATTCCTGGTCCCAGCAGGCATCTTGGTGTTCTGAGCCACCTTCCCTGGAGTTGCAGGTTGGGGCTCCGAGTCCTCCCCAAGTGCAGGGCCTAGGGGCTTCCACCTCTTCACTACCTGATTGGTTTGCAGGCCCTCCCTGAGGTCCCTAGGAACCCCAGGCTCTCAGCTGAGCACTAGCATGAGTGAACTCCAACCCCCATCACCTCCTGGCTGGCTTCACTCCCTAACCACCCTAGAAAGGCTTACTCGTTGGATGGTTTCCCAGCACACCCAGATACTATCTATCCATAGCAAAGACAGGACTCTGGCTACGTTTTACAGAGTGACCTCCACTCTGGAGTAGCATTTCTCAAGCGCTTTTTAAATTTGTGCCTCCTTAAAAACACATAAAAATCTCACATCCTTCCTTTTTCTTTTATTTGAGATTTTGAAATAAAACACATAGCTTGGCCCTGACTGGTGTGACTTAGTGGGTTGGGCGTTGTTCTGCAAACCAAAAGTCACAGGTTGGATTCCTGGTCAGGGCACTGCCTGGGTCGCGGGCTTGTGAGAGGCAACTGATGTTTCTCTCACGCATGGATGTTTCTCTCCCTCTCTTTCTCCCTCCCTTCTCCGCTCTCTAAAAACAAATAAAATCTTAATAAAATATATAGTTTGTCCAGAAACAAATCAACTCAGTGGTCATTTGAATGTACTTTTTCATTGGTAAAGTGTCCCTCTGCTCTCCCAGCCCTTGAATATATATCACTGCTCTGGCCTCGAGGAACGGCTCTGAAAGTCGCTGCCTACTAGATTGGAATTTTTTTTAAGAGAAATTTCTTGCCTGCCCCAGAAGATTCTAGCTGTCCAAATACAGCTGGTGAATTCTTTCCAAATTAGAACAAGAAAAACTGATAAACCCACAATACTTATTACAATTTGCCTCTTAATTTAGGTCCTGTTATCGTGTTGATCTCCACATAAAATCATACTTGATAGTAATACTACCAGATTTGGGGATTTCACTGACCAATTCAATTTCAAAAATAATTTTGGAACCTAAACAAGGCCTATGCTACACTTTTGCTCTCTCAAGGAGAAACACAGGAGAGAGGAAGAAAGAAAGCACCCTCTATTACCTTCACTTCAAAAAAGAAAGGGTATTATAATTCCAACCAAATAAGGAAGGGTATAAATCTCATAATTAAGGACTGACTCTACCAAGATCAATAAAAACGTTTTAAAATTTCAAATGTTGAAAAATATAACTGGCCTTATAATGTTAGATTTCTTTTGTGTTTTAAGATACCAATAGTTAATCTGGGGATTGACAGTGTTCCTGTACTTAGTTTTGTTCTCACTGAATGGCCACGGTCCACATAGGAATGCTCTCTAAAATAGAAAAAGGCAATCTTCCACAGTGCTGTTTTATAGAATATGGAATATTCTGGAAAAGGTAAAAGCTGAGCAATAATAGCCGCCCACCCCAAACTACAAAGAAAGCTAACAGTAGCAGATTAGATGTTTGGCTAACAAGGAACTTCCCTGCTTGGGAACTGGCAGCGGGGCCTCCTAAGGCTTGGCCCAACGAACTCAGGTTGCACAAATGTTCACCTCCCAGAAATTCACTCTATGAGGCCAGTATTAGGGCTCAGAGCTTAACACTGTAATTGATCAGCCTGCTCATTTTGGTCTATTTTATAGAACTTGGATTATGAGACACAATTTTTTGGATTATTACAGACTTACACTCAATATACTGCTTGTCAGATCTACAATTTACTGGATGATACACTCTCAGTCAGGAACATGCCATGCTACTTCGATATTCTTTCCATGGGAAATTGTGACCATTATAACCAACTCCTGGAGGATACAATTCCCAGCAATATCTTGAACCCATGTGAAGAAAAGGAATATGCAGGAATTCTGACTCAGTCCAGTATATTTAGGGTCCATGTTTGGAGACCTAATGTTCTTTACTTGGCACTAATAAATGTGAACTTTGAGGCTTATGTGTCCTCAACTAGTCCAAAAAAGAATTCAACTAGATGATCTCTAATTTTTCTGAGGTTCTATGACCTTAAGAAATGAATGTACCAGTGGTCACCGTGCAGTATCAGAAAGAGCATTCTGACTGTGCACACAGAGAACAAAGAAGGCGCTGTCCTGAAATTAAAGTTTACAATAAAAACTGCTCAGGATAACACTGTATCACTCTGACAGAGAGTGAGGTGAATAATCTGTTCATACTTGGGAGGTCCATTACATCACCAAAGTCTAGTTTTATATGTTTCATCTCCATAAACTAGGGAAGACAGAAACCAAATGAGAGAGGATCACAGAGAATTTTGTGATGAAAGGAGAATGTGACCCTGTCCATCTATTTGGGAAAGATGGAAGGAAATTCAACAAGTTAATAATAAAAAAACAAAGTTTTAAAAGCTAAGGAAGCTCTGACTTGTTTAAAGAAGATCATTAAAAATAATAAGTAAAGAAAAATTAAGTAATCAACAATTCATTGTCAAACCACAGGGCGAAAAGAATATGCAGATAGAAAAAGACACAAAATTATCTCAAGTTTATAATAAAAGTAGCAAAGAAAATTGAAAAGTTAAAGTCCTCAAGAGTTCTCTGGGGCTCACTTGTCAGAAATTTCCCTCACAATCTACAGTTATTCATTTATATAATCAGATATGGTAAGGAATAGATCATTATTAATCTAGAAATAAAAGGAAACTATCCAAAGTCAGAAGATGATCTAACTAAAAATAGAATAGAGAGTGAAAAGTTGAAAGGGAAGGAGAAGGGCAAATGCTATAGAGGAAAGCTTTTTTAAAAGACTAATTCCAACTGGGTCTCTTTCCAACACTGACCCTAAGACCCAACAGTCTGGCTTAGATCTCTGAGGAACTAATGCGGTACAAACACGAGAAGGGAGGCATCTCTTGCCCCTCTGTTCAGAGAAGGTGGGAGCTAAGGATAGGAGATAACATTTTCAAAGCCATAATTTTTTTAAAAATACCATTTTCAGACTTCTAGAATTATCAGAGCTGCTTTCGAAGTTGGATTACATGGTTTTTCCTAGAACAGTATTTTCCCTTTCTTTACCAAAGCATTATTAAACAAAATAACTACTTTTCTGAAGCCACATATATTTCAGTACATAAAAATGAAGAAATATAAAAAGAAATGGGAGGAGCTCAGAGAAGTCTCAAAGAATTCATATAAGCCAGAACAAAAGGCAAGTCGAAGGCAGGTTGTCCTGTCTGAGTTTTGCTGCTTCTCTTGGGATAAGCCAGTATAAAACAACGGAGAACAAAAATTTAAAAATAAACAATAGCGAAGAGACAAACAACAACCTCATCTTTGCAGCTCTGTTCCATTGAGCTTCAGCTTGCTGGACTTCAGCAAGCCTCCTGTTGCTCAGGAGACTCCGCATTTGTAGTTGGAATCTTGAGCCCCTGCTAGACTGGCCCAGAATGAGACTCCCCCTCTTTGAATCTGACTATGCCCCAGTAAAGAACAGATAATAATTCCCATGTTCCAGGAGTCTTATGTGACTAAAATATATTTTAGACACACAGCAGACATTAAAAAAATGAAGCTCCTGCTATTATGAGTTATGAGCAGTCCAAAGCTCAACATTCAAGCCCCAAACGACAGTCCTTAAAAATAACTTTGTTTCTGACGGTCCTTTCCAGTTCTGATGAACTTTTTCTTTGATAATGACATTGTCATACTGAAGTAATAAAATCCATACCTCCAAAACAAACATTTATGTTAAAAAAAAAAACTTAAGAACAACAGAACTTTGACATGTGAGCATGAGCAAAGAGTAGAAGTAGCCAAACCGGTAATTCTCGCATTGCCTACCACACCTCCTTTTGCTTCGGAGTCATTTCTTGAGTTTGACAAATAAACTTGGAAAGGACAATTATGTCAATAGAAAAATGGACAAAGTAGATGAACTAAAAAGAAAAGCTGCCAATAAACATGGAAAGCTTTAATTTCATTAATAATCAAGGCAAAAAATTAAAACAAAGACATAATTTTTATTTGCCAAACTGGAAATTATAATACACAGAAATGTCAAGGGAGGATCAATTAAATTTTACTTTATACACAGTTGGTGGAGTTTCAGTTAGTTAAACTTCTAGGAGTAGTTTAGGATCTGCTGTATTTGTCTCCAGTCCTTAAAATATTTATGATCTTCAGGTTGTATTTCCCCTTCCTCTATATCAAATAATTAGAAAAACAAAATTTTGTTTCAAATTTCTACTGCAGAATTATTATTCACAACAGTCAAAATGACAATACCTAAATGTCCCCAAATAATACATTTAAATTAATTTTGATAATCCACATGATGGGATCATATCTTGTTTTTAATAATATTTAATTAGAGTGGAAATTGCTCACCATATATATAAAAGATAGAATTAGAGAACACACATGATATAATCTCAATTTACATATATATACATAGAAATAAAGACGAAAAAGAAATACATCAAAATATTAATAGCAGTTATCTCTGAGGTATCAAATGAAAATGATTTTTACATTTTTCAACACCCTTCCCTAATTTCCTATAGTGGGCACACATGAAGGGTATAATCCAAAAGTAACAACAACATTATTTTGTTGAAGTCACTTTGTTGCTCTTTCAAAATATTTCATTCATAGGGAGTCACTGAGGATATCACAGGGGTTTTTCAGTTTACTCTTCTACACAGGTCTTCAAACAACACCGAGGATGGGGTCTGATGGACACCCACAGGTTCACTGCCACGTCGCCCCACAGCTCACACCAACTCTATGTTCAAGACCAGGAACTGAAATTTGTGGTCTCAAAACAGGCGAGCATATTGGAAAGCAGGGCTGCCCCTGAAAATTCAGATCCATGAGTATCACAGAATGGTTCCTCCTCTACCTGATCTCTGGGACAAAACCAACAGACTAGCCAACCCTGATGATATTTTCATAACTTTTCATCTCATTTTCTAATTTGTCTTGGAAGTGGGTTAAAACAGTCATAGTGACTTTCCCTGACTGTGGAGAAGACAATCAAAAAAGCGCTGACTGCCCACTTTGTGCATGACACTGTACTGAACCAGGGGTACCTCAAATCTGACTCAGCACAACGAGGTTTCTTAATGCATTAATGAGCTTGTGTATAGACTGCAGATGCAAGCAAAATTCTCCATAAGCAAGCTTAATGCTATAGTAAACCAACTAAAAGAGCCCAAACAGCCCATAAGTGCACCCTTGTAGGTGATAAATGACCTTTCAGGTTGAACCAAATGCTTTTACCTAAAAGAGCAGGTGAGTAATGCTGTATTTACAAAGGGCCTTATCTAGGTATAGATAATGTCCCTCAGTTGTAATTTCCTTTACTAAGAGAAGAAATTACTACTCTATGCTAAAGAACAAAACATAGCCTAACTTACCATATTTTGATTTCACTTCTGTCTACTTTGTGTCATTTTACAAACTGAAGACTATATATGCAAAAAGCATTTTAATACATACAGAAATCCTTTACACAGAAGTTATATAACAAAAGTAAACCAAGTATTTGTATTTTTAAAATACTTGTGTTTGTATAACCAATGTTTTAAATGCAAATAGTAAAAAAATGTATAGAAAGAATTACAGTGTAAAGCACCTGTCTCGTGACACACAAGTCTCACTTCCCAGAAGCACCCACTTTTAACCATTTTTGTTGTTTTTTAGGACATTACCTAGGGACAATACCTCTAAAAATACACTACTGTTCTTGATAAACCAATTCAAAACATAATCTGCTGACTTCCTGATTCATGTAAGGCTAATTCACACACATGCACTCCAATTACAGGAGGAGGTTTGAGCTTATTGGGATATCACTTACATATGGTAATATTCATCCTTTCTCTATATAGTCTTACGAAATATGACAACTGCGGTTCAGTCATCCCTTTCCCCAGTTTCCTCATACAGACTTTTGCACAACGCCTCCTGCCACGCCAGCCTGTGGCAAGCAATGATGTTTTCTGTTTTGATAGGTTTTTCTTCTCCAGAATGAGAAACGAATGCAGCTTGTTGATTCTGGCTTTTGTTACTTGCCTTACAGCATTTGAGATTCATTCATGTTGTTGCATAAATCAATAGTTCATTGAATAAATATACAACTGTCTGTTGATCCATTCACTAGTTCAAGCATGTTTGTTTTTTTCCCACATTTTGTGGCTTAAGAATTAGCCTGTAAGAAAAAGTAATATACAGATTTTATATGAAATAAGTTCCATTTCTATTCACTAAACATCTAGATGTGAGATTAGTATGTTTTATAGAAAACATGTATTTAATTTTACATAAAACTGTCAATATTTTCCAAAGTGGCTATACCATTTTACATGTCACCAGTAATGTGTGAGAGTGCCAGTCACTTAGCATTTCTGTCTGCACTGGTGGTGTTGTCTTTACTTTTGGTTTATTTGTTGTTTGAGGGTTGTTTGAATTTCGTATTAGCCATGCAAATAGGCATGCAGTGGCATGTCATTGTGGTTTTAAAAAGCATTTGCTTAATGCCTAATGATGCTGAGTACTTTTGGGGGGTTCTATTCATGCATCTTCCTTATCTGTGTAAATCTTTTGCCCACTTTTTCCTTTTTTTTACTCACTACTATGTTTTTCAAATTACAATTTACATTCACTATTATTTTCTATTACTTCCAGGTGAACAGCACAGTGGTTAAACATTTATATAATTTACAAAGTGATCCTTCCAAATATTCTACCAACCTAGCACCATACATAGTTTTACAATATTAATGACTGTGTGACCTAGGTTACACTTCACATCCTCATGACTCTTCTGTAACTACCAGTTCGTACTTCACAATCCCTTCCCCTTTCATTCAAGCTCCCAAAAGTCCTCTCACCAGGCAACCTTCAATTTATTCTCTGTAATTAGGAGTCAGTCTCTGTTTTGTTTGTTCATTTATTTTGTTCCTTGGACTCCACATATAAGTGAAATCATATGGTGTGTGTCTTTCTCTGACTGGTTTCATTAGTATAATACCTTCTAGGTCAATCCATGCTGTCCCAAATAGTAAGATTTCACTCTCTTTTATGGCCGAGTAGTATTTCATTGTATAAGGATACATCTTCTTTATCTCCTCATCTATGGATAGGCCCAGGGGTTGCTTCCACATATTGGCTATTGTAAATAATGCTGCAATGAACATAGAGGTGCATATGTCTTTTCAAATTAGTGCTTTGAGTTCCTTTGGATATATACCCAGAAGTGGAATTTCTAGGTCATAAAGTAGTTCTATCTTTAATTTTTTGAGGAACCTTCATATTGCTTTACACAGTGGCTTCACCATTCTGCATTCCCAACAGTGCCTTAGGGTTCCCTTTTCTTCATATTCTCACCAACACTTGTTTGTTGATTTATTGATGGTAGCCATTCTGACAGGTATGAGCTGATATTTCATTGTGGTTTCAATTTGCATTTCTTTCGTTATTAGTGATGTTGAACATTTTCATATATTTCTTGTTTTGCACACTTCTTACTGACTTTTTTGTTTTCCTTATTGGGTTCTGTGAATTATTTATATATTCTGATTCAAGCGCTTTAATATGTGTTTTGCATATAGTATCTTCCAGCCTGCAGCTTATCTTTCCATTCCCTTGACACCATCTTTCAAAGTCTTTAATTTTGATGAAGTTTAATCGATCAATATTTTCTTTTAACAAATATGCTTTCAGTGTTGTCATCTAAGAAATTGCATAACCTAACATTAAAAGATTTTATTTTTTGTTTGTTTGTTTAGATTTATTTAATTATTGTTCAAATACAGTTTTCTGTCTGATATTCCCAGCCCTGCCCACCCACCCCCAAAAGATTTTCTTTATTAGAAGTTTTTATAGTTTTATATTTTATTTTTATGTCTATGAGTCATTCTGAGTTAACATTTCTAAACATGTAAGACATGTTTATAGATTCTTTTTTTTGTTTGCCTATTCCAATATCATTTGTTGAAAAGACTACCCATTAAACTGCCTTTATATCACCTTTTAAATAAAAAAAGCAATTGATCATATATGTATGAGTGTATTTCTAGTCAATTAATCAATTCACCTCTCCTTTTGCCAATAACACACTATCTTAATTACTGTAGATTGTTGGACTTATTTGATGAATTTTGTTGAAGATTTTGCATCTGTATAGTAGAAATTAATCTGCAGTGTTATGTATTTATAAATACATATAAATATATATTTATAAATATGCCATATATTTACTTATTATTGAATTTATTGGGTGATGTTGGTTCAAAACCCCATACACGTTGCAAGTGTACAGCTCAGTAGAAAATCATCTGCACCCTGCATCACGTGCCCATCACCCTAAGTACAGTACCTTTCTATCTCCACAGCCCCACTCTTTGCACACCTCCACTTACTGCCCTTTCCCTCCAGCTATCACCACACTATTGTCCTGTTGTCTGTGTCTATGTCATATATATGCATGTATATATATATGTGTGTGTACACATATATATTTATATATATAATTCTTTGCTTAATCCCTCACCTTCATTCACCCAGCTCCCCAGTCCCCTTCTCCTCTGACAACTGTAAGTCTATTCCATGTATACATGCCTCTATTTCTATTTTTTCATCAGTTTATTTCATTCATTAGAATCCATGTGTAAGTGATATCATATGGTATTTATATTTCTATGACTGGCTTATTTCACTTAGCATAATACTCTCCAGGTCCATCCATGCTGTCACACAATGTAAGGTGTCCTTTTTTTATATACAGCCAAGTAGTATTCCATTGCATAAATGTACCACAGCTTTTGTATCCACTCATCAATGATGGGCACTTGGGCTATTTGCAGATCTTGGTAATTGTAAATAATGCTGCAATGAACATAGGGGTGCATATATCCTTTTGAATTAGTGTTTCAGGTTTCTTCAGATATATTCCCACAAGCAGGATCACTGGGTTAAAAGGCAGTTCCATTTTTAATTTTATGAGTTTCCTCATAAAATTAAAGAAACTCCATACTGTTTTCCATAGTGGCTGAGCCAGTCTGCATTCCCACCAACAGTGCACTAAGGTTCTTTTTTCTCCACATCCTGAACAGCACTCATTGTGTGTTGATTTATACATGGTAGGCACTCTGCCAGGTGTGAGGTGATATCTCATTGTGGTTTTAATTTGCATCTCTCTGACAATTAGTGAGGTTGAGCATTTTTCATATGTCTATGGGCCCTCTGTATGTCCTCTTGGAGAGGTGTTTCTTCAGGTCCTTTGCCCATTTTTTGACTGGATTTTTTGTCTTCCTGGTGTTGAGTTATGTAAGTTCTTTATATATTTTGGAAATTAAAGCCTTACCAGATAATCACTGGTAAATATGTTCTCCCATACAGTGGGTTTTCTTTTCTTTAGCTGTGCAGATCATTTTTAATTTGATGTAGTCCCATTTGTTTCTTTTTTTTTTCTGTTTCCCTTGCCCTGGGAGATATATCAGCAAAAATATAGCTATGCAACATAATCTAAAATGTTACTGCCTAAGTTTTCTTCTAGAATTTTTATGGTTTCACACTTAGATTTAAGCATTTTATCCATTTTGACTTTATTCTTCTGTATGATTTAAGTTGGTGGTCTAGTACATTTTTGCATGTACCAGTCTAGTTGCCCCAACACCAGCTTTTTAAGAGATGGTCTTTACTTCATGGTATGGTTTTGCCTCCTATGTTAAATATTATTTGACCATACAGATGTGGGTTTATTTCCAGGATCTCTGTTCTGTTCCATTGATCTCCTCATGCCAGTATGAGGCTGCTTTTATTACAGTGGCATTATAGTCTAGTGTGATGTCAGATAATGTGATACCTCCAACTTTGTTCTATTTGGGGTCTTTTTTGGTTCCACATAAATTTTTGGAATAGTTGTTCTAGATTTGTGAAATATGCCATTGATATTTTAATAGGAATTGCATCTAACCTATAGATAACTTTGGGTAGTATGTGCATTTTAATGATGTTAATTCTGCCAATTCATGAACACTGTATGTGTTTCAACTTATTCATATTTCCTCACTTTCTTTTTTCAGTGCCCCATCATTTTCTGAGTAAAGGTCTTTTGTCTCCTTGGTTAAGTTTATTCCCAGGTACCTTATTTTTTCTTGTTGTTGTTCTGATAGTAAATGGGATTGTTTTCTTAGTTTCTCTTACTGGTAGTTCATCATTAGTATATAAAATGACAGCAATTACTGAGTATTTATTTTGTATGCTGTTACTTTGCCAAATTCATTTATTAGGTGGAGTAGATTTTTTGTGGAATCCTTAGGTTTTCTATGTACAACATCATGTTGTCTGTGCATGACAGCTTTACTTCCTCCTTTCCAATTTGAATGACTTTTATTTCTTCTTCTTGTCTGATTGTTGTTGCTAGGACTTTCAGTACTACATTGAATAAGAGTGATAAAAGCAGACATTCCTGTCTTGTTCCTGACCTTAAGGAAAACACTTTTAGTTTTTGCCCATTGAGTGTGGTGTTGGCTGTGGGCTTTTCATATATGGCCTTTATTAGGTTGAGGTATAATCCTTCTACTCCCACTTTGCTTAGAATTTTTATTATAAATGGGTGCTAGATTTTATCAAGTGCCTTTTCTGTATCTATTGATACAATCATGTGATTTTTTATCTTTCATTTTCTTTAGGTGATGTATCAAATTTATTGATTTGTGAATATTGTAGCAACCTTGCCTGCCCAGAATAAATCCCACTTGATCATGGTGTGTGATCTGTTTAATGTATTGCTGGATCTGGTTTGCTAATATTTTATTGAGGATTTTAGCATCTATGCTCATCCAGGATGTGGCCTATAGTTTTCTTTCTTTGTAGTGTCTTAATCTAATTTTGGAATTAGAATAATGCTGACCTCATTAAAAAAAGCTTGAAAGTCTTCCTTTTCTTGAAATTTTTGGAATAGTTTGAGAAGGATAGGTGTTAATTCTTCGAATGTTTGGTAATATTTGCCTGTGAAGCCATCCAGTCCAGGACTTTTGTTTAATGTGAGTTGGTTTTTTTTTTTTTTTTTTTTGATGACTGCTTCAATTTCACTAGTTGTATTTTGTCTGATCAGGTTTTCTGATTCTTCCTGATTCAGTTTTGCAAGACTATATGTTTCTAGGAATTTATCCATCTTGCCCAGCTTGTCCTATTTGTTGACATACAGTTGTTCATGATTCTTACAATTCTTTGTATTTCTGTAATGTCAGTTTTTACTCCTCCTGTTTCATTTCTGATTTTATTTATTTGGGTCCTCTATCTTTTTTTTCTTGTTGAGTTTGGTTAAATGTTCATCAATTGTCTTTCTTTTCAAAGAACAAGCTCTTGATTTCATTGGTTCATTATATCTTTTTAAATCTCTATGTCATTTACTTCCACTCTGATCTTTATTACTTCCTTTTTATTGTTGTTTTTCTAGTCCTTTTAGGTATAAGGGTAGATTGTTTATTCGAGCTTTTCCTTGCTTCTTGGGATAGGACTGTAATGCTATGAACTTCCCTCTCAAAACTGCTTTCACTGTGTCCCATTGATTTGGGTTGTTGTGTATTCACCCTCATTTGTTTCCAGGTAACTTTGTATTTCTTCTTTGATCTTACTGACAACCCATTCACTGTTTAATAACATGCTATTTAGCTTCCATGGGTTTGAATTTTTTGAAAAATTTTTATTGTCATTGATTTCTAGTTTTTTACCATTGTTATCTGAAAAGATGCTTGATATGATTTCACTCCTCTTGAATTTGTGAAGATTTATTTTGTGTCATGATAGGTGGTCTATCTTCCAGAATGTTTTGTCTGCACTTAAGAATGTTCTGCTGCTTAGAGATGGAATGTTCTGTAAATATCAATTAAATCCATCTGATCTAGTTTGTTATTAAAGGTTGCCATTTTCTTGTTTTTGTTTTTGGTTTTGGTTTTTGGTTTTTTTGGTCTGAAAGATCTATCCATTGATGACAGTGGGGTATTAAAATCCCTGCCATGATTTTATTGCTGTCAATCTTTCTTAAGGTCAACAAAGATGTTCTTTACATAGTTAGGTGTTCCTATGTTGGGCACATATTTGTTTACAAGGTTTATAAACTCTTGTTGTATCTACCCCTGTAGTATTTTGCAGTGATCTTCTTTGTCTCTTGTTATGGCTTTGTTTTGAAGTTTATTTTGTCAGATATACCAGTATTTTGCCATGTATAATGCACACTTCTTTGCCCAAATATTTAAAGGAAAAATATGTGCATTACACGTGGGTATTACTAATTATGCATCTATATAAATGTGTTTTTAATGCTTTTATTTATGTTTATGTGTTAAAAGTGTAACTCTAGAAAGCAATAATGATATCTGTATGAAAAACAAAACCTTGAAAGATGATAATTGGTTTTGTTTCTAAGTATAACTAAATAAATAGTTGAATTAAAAATTAGCCCTGGCCGGTGTAGCTCAGTGGATTGAGCGCAGGCCTGTGAACCACCTGATCACAGTTCGATTCCCAGTTAGGGCACATTCCTGGGTTGCGGGTCAGTTCCCAGCAGGGGACTCACAAGAGGCAACCATACATTGATGTTTCTCTCCTTCTCTCCTTCCCTTCCCCTCTAAAGATAAATAAATAAAATCTTTAAAAAAATTAAAGCAAACTATTATTTTCCTGAAAGTTTGGACCAGAAACATGGGTGTACATTACACATGGCAAAATATGGTAAGTATTGCTACCCCGGCTTTTTTCCATCTCTATTTGCATAAAATATATTCTTCCATTTCTTCACTTTCATCCTGTGTGAATCTTTCGTTCTTAGGTGGGTCTCTTGTAGACAGCATATACAGGGTCTGGTAGAAGTAATGCCTGCTTGAGTGTGGTTGGTAGGGTAATAACATGGGTATAATAATTTATAGTTTTAATTTGAATATTTTTCCCAAATTGTAATATGGTGTGCTTGAGTGTGATATTGACATGTTACAGAATTACATGCTTATAATTTTGTAATAAAAGATTTTGTAAATAGTTTACAAAATCGTTTTTATTTTGTAATAAAAAGGGTATTATTTGTGTCAGACCCGGTATATGGGTCATGTTTTCTTATCCATTCATCTACACTATGTCTTTTGATTAGAATATTTAAGTTTATTGTTAACAGATACTTATTTATTGCAATTTTTCCTTTATACCTACATTCCTCTCTTTCTGTATTTCTTCTTTTTAAAGCAGTCCCTTTAACATTTCTTGCAATGCTGGTTTGGCGGTAATGAACTTTAGCCTTTCTCTTTTTTTGATGTGAAACTCTTTATTTCATCTTCGATTTTAAATAATAGCTTTGCTGAGTAGAGTAGTCTTGGTTGCATATTCTTGTTTTTCATCACTTTGAGTATTTCATGTCAATCTCTTCCAGGCTGAAGTGTTTCTGTTGAGAAATCAGCTGACAGTATTATGAAAACTCTCTTGTACGTAACCACCTCTCTCTTGCTATCTTTAAGATTCTCTCTCTGTCTTTAATCTTTGCTATTTTTATTTGTTTTGGTGAGGGCCTCTTTAAGTTCAACTTGATTGTGATTCTCTGTGCTTCCTGAACTTATGTGACTTTTTCCTTCACCAGGTTAGAGAACTTTGCAGCCATTGTTTCTTCAAACAAGTTCTCTATCCCTTGCTCACTCTCTTCTCCTTCTGGTACCTCTATGATGCAGATGTTGTTATACCTGATGTTGGCTCAGAGGTTCCTGAGACTTTCCTCATTGTCCTCTTTTCTTTTTGATGGTCTGCTTGGGTGCTTACTCTTGGTTTGTCCAAGCACTGATTTGATCTTCTTCCTCATCTAAATTGCTGTTAATTCCTTCTAGTGTGTTCTTCATTTCAGATAGTGTAATCTTCTTTTCTGACTGGTTCTTTTTTATGGTTTCTAGGTTCTTTTTAATGCTTACTATCTCTCTGTTTAAGTCCTCACTGGGATCGTCTTTCTTTCCCTAAGGTCCTTGGGCATCCTTATAACCATTGTTTTAAAGTCTGCATGTGGTATTTTTGTTGCTTCCATTTCTTCAATTCTTTTTCTGAGTATTCCTCTTTTCTTACATTTGGGGCATATTTTTTTGTCTCCCCATTTTATCTCTGTGCATCAGGTAAATTTGCTCTAACCCTCAACCTTGTTATGATGGCTTTATGATGTAGATGTCTTGTTGGGTTCAGTAGCACAGTCTTCCAAATCACCTGAGCTCAGTGCTCCAGGAAGGTTTCTCATGGGTTATGTGCACCTTAGTAGTCACCACTGTAGTAGTCGAGTCTTAAATGCTATTGGCCATTATATAGGTGGAGTTATCCCTTCAGGCTGGCTGACTATAAAAATAAACCTTGATCACAATCTATCAGTCACTTTGCAGGGAATACTCCCAGAAAGTTTGTTCCCAGCAGGGTCTGGTGTTTGCCAGAAACCCACTTTGGATGTACCATGTATATGGCTAGTTGGCTCAAGCTCTGGTGTGTTCTGAAGCCCACCACTGGTTGGTTCTGATTCAACTTGGGGGGTGTTCAGATACAGTTCAATGTCAGATGTACCATGTAACTGGCCTTGGGTTACCTGTCTGGAGCTTCCATGCTATTTACTGTTTGTGGCTGCATCTACTGGGTTTGGGTGTGCTTGGAAGGGGCCATTCTGCATACAAAGACCTGCTTCCTCCAGCTTAGAGCTGAGAATAGATCTATAAAAGGTCCAAGGCCTCCTGCAGTCCACCTCCACCTGTCAGCTACTCCACCTCCCCCTGAGGTTTGCTTGGTCTTTCTCCAAAGCCTTTAGAAGTCTTATAAAAATACTGTACAGTGGAGTCATACACAGGTCATGATCCCAATAGAATGACCAACAACCAGGTTTAAGAGGATGGGATTTATTGGTCCCCTGCATGGAAGCCACATGGTCAGGCACTCAGTAAGCAGGAAGTAACCCCTCCTCCAGAACCAAACCACTCAGTCTCTGCCTGAGTCTCCAACTCTAGCCTCCCCTTGAGGAGTGTGCTACAGGTTCAGGTTGGGTACAGTGAGCACCCTACTCTGCAGGAGCAAGCTCAGGAGGTCAGAGCCACTGGGAGTCAGGAGAACAGATCGTTGGTGGTGCCAGCCAAGCCCCCAAGAGGAAGCCAAGCACTTCATCCCAGAAAAAAGCCTCTGAGGGAGACACACTCCAAATGTCCCAGCTGTGAGCAATCCTCATTCCCTACCCCCACCACAGAACTGAGCTCAGCAGGTCAGGGCCACTGGAAATGGGGCAGAGGAAGATCCAAACAGTCTTCCATTGGGGGTAGTGGAAGCAAGCCTATAGCTAGGAGTCAGGTACTTATTTCCCTTCCGGGGATAGCACAGGCTGAGCTTGCAGGGGAGACAAGAATGGTCCTCTTGTGATGTAGCCACACAACCCAGCACCCTCCTGTCATCCCAAAACAAAAGCCTCCCCAGGAGATGGAACTCTGAAACTCCCAGCTCTGCATGGCAATGTGATCCCCAAAGCACGGCTGGACTCAGCAGCATGGGGCCAGAGAGTGGTAGGGCAGGCAAGGTGATTCAACAGGGTCAGGAACTGGCTGTGCACTTGAGGGGGGGAAGAATGGTCCCCTTTCCACACTACCCAATTCAATCACTGTCTAAGTCTCCACCAAGGGTCTCTTCAGAAAAAGAGCACCCCAAAGGTCCCTGCTGGGTGCAGCCAGTAGAACCCTCTGCAGGACCTGAGAACAACACAGTGGTTCACCAGGAGTTGGAGGAATGGGCAGTGTACTCCCCAGGCTGGTGCTCTAACAACAGAAGGGCTTGACCCTGGAAAGGTGGTATCTGGGTCTCCAGCAGACTTTCTTCTTCCCCAGATGGACTGAACCTCCACTAATTTTCACCACCAGACGCGATGCCGGCTTGCTTCCCCATTTCTTTTGTTCTGGGTTGGGGAATCCCATATTGGGTGGAAAGACCAGGCTTATGCATAGAGGGAGTTTTGCAGTCAAGACATCCCTCCAGCTTATCAGCTGCCATACATGGGTGTGGGGACAGCCCTTTCCATGTCTCTGCCCATCTTGCTAGTGTCTATGTGGCTTCTTCTGTAAATCCTTGGTTATGATATTTTAGTTCAGTTAGCCCTCAGTTGGTTATTCAGGTTGATTGCTCTACAATTTAGCTATAAATCCAATTTGGTGCCAGGAGCAAGTGAGTATAGCTTTGACCTACTGTGCTGCCATCTTGGAATCTCCTATAGTTTTCTTTCATTGAGATGTCTTGACCTAGTTTTGGTTTCAGTGTAATGCTAGTCTTATTAAAAACATGAGCTGAAAAGTGTTCCCTCAAGAGTTTGGGTAGAATATACACTATTTCTTCCAAAAATTTCTGATAGAATTCACCTGTGATGCCATCTGAGATTGGCATCTTCTTCAATAGAAGTTTCAAGCTTTAAATTATGAAATGAATTTTATATATCAATATATGTGTGTATGTGTGCTTATGTCTTCAGGTTATCTATTATTTCTTGAGTGGTCTTTGGTAGTTTGTACTTGTCAATTAATTTATACATTTTACCCAAAGTTCCTAATGTGGTATAAAAATGTTCAAAACATTTCTTTATTTTTATTTTTCTGTATGTAGGATATGTGATGTCCTCTCTTTCACTTCTGACAGTGCTAATTTATGTATTCCTTCTTTTCCTTGGTGAATCTAGATAGAGGTAAAACAATTTTATTTATCTTTAAAGAAATATAGTTTTTGGTTTTCTTCATTTTCTTAAATATTTTATGTTTTCACCTCCATTGAGTTCTTTTCTCATTTTTATTATTTCCTTTCTTTTGGTTGCCTTGAGTATTTGCAGTGTTTATAAATTTCATTGTGATAACTACTTTAAGTGTACCCCACATTTGATATGTTATGCTTTAATTTTCTTCAGTTAAAAATATCTGACTTTTTTTTACTTCTGCTTTTAATCCATGAGTATTTAGAAGTTTGTTGCTTAATCTCCAAATATTTGGAGGCTTTCCAGATAGAATCCAATTGTTGATGTCTAGTTTATTTTCATTACATTCGGAGAAAATACACCATGTAGTTTAAATTCTTTTAAATTTATTAGATTTGTTCTATGACCCACAATATGACCTATTTTGATTAACATTCTATGTGCACTTTAAAAAAAATGTATATTCTGTTGGTGGTGGTTTTAAGCTTACATAAGCACCAGTTAAGTCAAGTTGGTTCAAAGTATTTTTCAGATCTTATATATCCTTACTCACTTCTGGTCTACTTATCAGTTATGAGAGAGGAATGTTGAAAATTCAAAATATAATTATGAATTTGTCTGTTTCTCCTTTGAGCTTTATCAATTGTATTTTCGTGTATTTTGAAGCTCTGTGGTTAGGTGCGCACATTTAAATTATGGCATCTTCTTGGTGAAGTGATCCCTTTATCATTGTGAAATATCCCTTGCAACATTCCAAGTTCTGAAATCTACTCTGTCTGTTATTAAGTTAGCCAAACTTAATAACTCCAGCTTTTTTAAGATGAGCGTTTGCATGATAGAACTTTCTGTACTTTTACTTTTAACTTATTTGTGTATTTTTAGTTGAAGGGCATTTCTTATACTGAATGTGAGTTTCCTATAGACAGCATAGAGTTAGTTCTTGCTTTCTTACTCAATGCAATAACCTGTTTTTTTAAGTTGCTGTATTTAAACTACTTACACTTTATGTAATTATTAGTAATTATTGATGATATGGTCCAAATTAAATCTACCATCTTGGTAACTGCTATCTGTTTGTTCCATCTATGTTTGGTGCCTTTGCAATTTTATCATCATGTTTTTGTTTTTGAATATCTTAAATTTCATTTCATGTACATTATTGGCTTATTTATACTTAAGATATTAATTTATATTTTAATATTTAGGGGTTGCACTTGGTTGTACAATATTTTTGGCTGGCCAAAAAGTTTGTTTGGTTTTTTCCATAAGATGGCTCCAATAGTGCTTAGTTGTCTTTAACTTCAGTCAAGACAATTTTGTGACATTGTATTGTGACAGCTTTCATTTCAGCATTTTTAAAAAACATCAGTATTGGAGAATTTTCTGTAGCCATTTTAATATTGAAGATGGAAGAAAATATGCCACATTTTCAGCATATTTTGCTTCATTATTTCAGGAAAGGTAAAAATGCAACTAAAACACACCAAAAAAAGATTTGTGCAGTGCATAGAGAAAATGCTATGACTAATTAAATGTGTCAAAAGTGGTTTTTGAAGGTTCGTGCTAGAGATTTCTAAATGAATGATGCTTCATGGTTGGGTAAAAAAGGTGAAGTTGATAGCAACCAAAATGAGACATTAATTGAGAACAATCAACATTATACCTTGCAGCAGAGAGCCAACATACTCAAAATGTTCAAATCAATAAAGTTACTAGTGAAAATGAAAAATGTGTCCTTTATTTTATAGAAAAAAAATACAGACTTTTGGCCAACCCAATACATATTTACTAAATCACAGTATAATCAAATAATACTATAATCCTTCATTTGTAATATAAAAACTTAACAATTTTATATTCCCAGAATTCGTCCTCTTAATTCTTTATGCTAAGATGTCATACATTTTATCTATACATATCCTATAAACTCATAAGGTATAGATATTATTTTTGTCTTAGAGTCAGCTACTTTTAAAGTGATTAAAGTTAAAGGAAAATAAATTTTATATTTATTTTATTATATTATTTTATTTATTTTATATTTATTATTATATTTATATTATGTTTATTATATTTTATATTATGTTTATCATATTTTTATATTTCATTTATCATATTATTCATATTACATTTATTATATTATCCATATTATATTTGTGTTATATTTATTATATTTTATATTATATTTATTATTATATTATATTATATTTATTATATTATTTATATTATATTTTAGCCATTTCCAGAGATCTTTATTTATCTGTGTGGATTCAAGTCTGTGATATTGTACTCATTCTGTCAAAAAAGTTCCTTTAACATTTCTTACAGTGCACATAAAGGGAATAAATTCTCTGTTTTTGTTTATCTGAAAATGTCATTATTTCTCTTTCATTTTAAAGGATAACTTTATGTTGTATGGAATACTGGGTTGATAGTCTTCTACTTGCTGTCCCATAAAGTTGTCACTTCATTGTTTTGTGATGGTCATAGCTTTTGATGAGAAGTCCACTATAACTCTTAACCTTGTTCTTATGTATGTAATGCAACTATTTGGGCTGTCTTCAAGATTCACTCTTTACCTTGGAATATCATCAACTTGTATATGTTTTGTCTAATGCTATGGGGTTTTCAAGGAGATATATTTATCTTATTTTAACTTCTCTGAGTCTCTGTGATTGGTGATTTTATGTCTTTTATTATATTTATAAAATTATTAACTGATATCTTTTCAAATAATATTTTATTCCAGGATTACACTTACATGCATGTTATAACACTTGATACTGCCTCATACCTCTTAGATTCTCTGTTTGGGTTCTTTTCACTGCTCCCTCCTTGTCACCTGGCACCTCCCACTTTAGTGTAATGACTTTATATTAGTACAATTACACAATTATAAGGTAATTTCTATTGATCTATTTTCAAGTTGAAAGCACAAAATAGCTAGGGGACAATTTTCTCCTAGGCAGAAAGGCAGGTAAAGGCCATTGTCCCCTTTCTCAACCCCTCCTCCACAGAACTGTACAGCCAGCAAAGTGGGTATCATATCTGAAACTCCATTAACCTCGCTAACAGTGTTTGCCCTACCGTGGAGATCACCTAAGTCTCCATCCCACCCAAGCTGTCAACAGTAGCTTTTCCATATGAATGGCTTGTCTTGGCTCGTGCTTCATAACTTCCTAAATCCTTTCAAACATGCAGCAGTAAGCCTCAGTAAGCCCCTAGTCACCATGCATCTTGCTAAGTGGCCCTTGGGCTGGCACTACCAACAGCCAACCTGGGTTCACAGCTGGGCTTCTACTGAAAACCTCCAAGCCCGGCACAAGTAGCAGCCATCTGCAGATTGCTTTACAGCTCATGGAGGCTGACCTTGGCCTGCACCTCTCAGGAAACCCCAGAGCCTGTGCACCCAGCAGACAGCTACAAATCATATTGGAGCATCACCACACTGCCCCTGCACAGCTGAACCTCCATGGAGGGCAGAAGTGGGTGGTCAGTGATCACAGCCAGTACTTGCAGCTGACTGGCCTGGGTAAATTCCTCCCACGGACCTTCCAATAGCAACCAAGGCTGAACTAGAGAGGAGGGTGTGATCAGCTGACACAGACAGCACACCTTGAGTACCCAGCTTAGGTGATAGGCGAGGTTGTGCTGCTGGACCCTACAGGACACCTACTATTTTAGGCTACACCACCAAGCCAGGGAGACATAGCAGCTCTACCTAATACTTAGAAACAAATACAGGGAGGCTGCCAAAATAAGGAGACAAAGAAACATGGCCCAAATGAAAGAACAGATCAAAACTCCAGAAAAAGAGCTAAACAAAATGGAGATTCGCCATCTATCAGAAGCAGAGTTCAAAACACTGGTTAGAGTTAGAAGGATGCTCAAGGGATTTAGTGAAGACTTCAGTGGCATAAAAAAGATCTAGGTAGAAATGAAGTATAAAATAATTGAAATAAAGAACATTTTATAGGGAAATGACAGTAGAGGATGAAGCCAAGAATCAAATCAATGATTTGGAATATAAGGAAACAAAAAACAAGCAATCAAAACAACAGGAAGAAAAAAAATCCAAAAAAAAATAAGGATAGTGTAAGAAGCCTCTGGGACAACTTCAAGCATTCCAACATTTCCATCATAGGGGTGCCAGAAGGGGAAGAAAAGGAGTAAGAAATTGGAATTCTCTTTGAAAAAATATTAAAAGAAAACTTCCCTGATTTGTCACCAAATAGTAAATAGACATGCAAGTCTAGGAAGCAGAGAGAGTCCCAAACAAGATAGATGTAAAAAGGTCCACACCAAGACACATCATAATTAAAATTCCAAAGATTGAAGATAAAGAATCTTAAAAGCAGCCAGAGAAAAGGAACTAGTTACCCACAGGAGCATTCTCATAAGGCTGTCAGCTGATTTCTCAAAAGAAACTTTGCAGGCTAGAAGGGATTGGCAAAAAAATATTCAAAGTCATGAAAAGCAGGGCCCTATAGCCAAGTTTGCTCTACCCAGAAAAGATATCATTTAGAATCGAAGGGCAGATAAAGAGCTTCCCAGACAAGAAAAAAAACTGAAGGATTTTATTATCACCAAAACATTATTATGTGAAATGTTAACGGGATTTATTTAAGAAAAAGATCAAAACTACTAACAATATAATGGCAATAAAGACATATCTATCAAAAATTGAGTCTAAAAAACAAACTGAGCAAACAAGAAGAACAAAGACAAAATCATGGATATGGAGAGTGTTTTGGTGGTTGCCAGATGGGAGGGTGGGTTGGGGGAATGAGTAAAGAGGTAAGGAGATTGAGAAGCACACACTGGTAGTTACAGAATAGCCACAGAGATGTAAAAAGTACAGTACAGAACATGGAGTAGCCAAAGAACTTATATACATGACCAACTGACATTAACAAGGTGTGGGAATTGCCTGAGGGAGTGTGGGGTGCTGGGTGGAGGGGTGCAAAGGGGGAAAAATTGGGACAACCATAATAACATAATCAATAAAATATAATTTTAAAAAAGAAAGGGTCAGCAAACTATAGCCCATTGGCTGTCTCACGTGTAAATCAAGTTTTATTGAAACACAGCAACATCTATTTCTGTATTTTCTTTGGCTGCTTTTATACTACTAAAATGCCAGAATTAAGTAGTGACAACATAGACTTTATGACTCAGAAGCCTAAAACACATACTTTGCAACCCTTTCAAAAACAGTTAGCCACTCTAATGTTTTAACTGTTTTATTTTTTATTTTAAAGAAAGTAGAATGGAAGGAGAAAGAGAGGAAGAGAAACATTGATTCGAGGGAAAAATTAATCTGCTGCCTTCCTAATGCACCCCAAGTGGGGTCCGAACTGCAGCCCTGGCATGTGCCCTGACGATGAATGGAACCAGTAGGTGTGGGGGACAACCCCCAGCCAACTGAGCCGCACTGACCAGGGCCAAAGTGTCCTTCCTAATCCAAGGTAGCAACTTAAGAAGCTAGGATAATAAAAGAGTAAGTTAAATTCAAAGTAAGTAGAGAAAAATAGATAATTATAAGAGCAGAAAACTATTTTTAAAAATAACAAACAACAAAGAAAAATCAATAAAACACAGAGTTATTTATTTGAAAACAATAAATAAAAATGATAACCCTTTCAGTAACTAATCAAAGTAGAAAGAGAGAAAATTTGAATTTCCAGTCTCAGGAATATAAGAGGTGATGGCACTACAAATACTATCGATATTAAAGAGATAATAAAGAAATATTATGCAAAACTTAATGGCAATACTGAAAGCAGAGTTTAGTAAAAGCAATTCTAAAGGGCAATTTTAATCTTTATTCAGCAAAATAACTCTCAGTCCTTTTAAAGAGGTCTAGTTGTTTTAACAAAATCAACTTTCTTCTGTGTCCAAAAAAGCAACACGCTTTAATATAATATAGATAATGTATATTCAAGCTAGGAAAAAGCTGTAGGTAAGAGAGTTAAAAAAAAAGGAGAGTGGTTCACTCAATTGCACATTTTATTATTCTGTAAGGAATCTTCTGCTAATCATATAACTATTCTTTATTCAATGCTTCAGATTTACACTGTATTATCTAGTTCCTGGGAATACACACTGCAGATTGTAAGTGGAAGTTGAGTGCAAACACTGTCTCACTGTGATTATTAAAGTAGGCAAATGTTCACAGAGTAGATCTTTACTCTTAGAAAGCAATAATGGGGATGGAGAAATAAAAAAAATCACACACACTTAGGGAAGCAGGCCAGAAAAAATGTCTTCATATACAATTGTGAGATGTGATGAATTAATACTTCTTAACATATTCTGGCTCTGTTTTGAAACAATTTGGTTCCTTAAAGTTGTATTAATGTGGACTACCACCCTCTGAGTCAACAGGCCTTGGATAGCATGCATTTATGAAACTTAACCATTGTCCAGATCTAGGTGGATTAGATTGTTTTCTAGTCTGGTTTTTCAACACAGAATATTTATTTCAGGCAATTACAGCTTTCAGTAAAAATTCTACGAAACTTAACATGTAAGATATGGCATCTATCTCTGTCATTTTATCTTGTCATGAGATAAGGATGACAAAATAGATCAGGAGAAAATGTGTTTCATTTTCAAAATTAGAGTATACTAATCATTTTCTTGATGTGAAAAGTTTAATGAAAAGTAGATTGATCTATTTTGGGACACTTGAGTCCCTGGCAAATTTAAATTGTTTAAAAAAATAATAAGCCAAGTTCTTGAGTCATACTGAATGATTCACCCATGAATTCTTGAGGAGATTAATTTAAAACAGTTCCAAAGAAACAGTATCTTTACATACCTACTCTAACAAAAAAAAAAACAAAACAAAAAAAAGAACCCACAGAGGAGAACAACAGAAAAGGGGAATTAGTCTAGAGGAGAAAAAGTGAAGGATCAGGACAGAGAAGAACCTTCTTAGCCTGGTTGACCCATCAAAGTAGATGAAGTCAAGAGCCACGTGACAAGGCAAAGGAGTGTTCCCTGAGAAAGAGCTGAGTGTTGGCTTCTATGGAAATAAAGTATTCTTTGTCTGTTTCATACTCCTACTCACCTGCTCCCTCCCTTTTACTTTTTAATGGATCCCCAAGTGAGAGGAGAAGTGATTTGTATTGCTCAGATTCCAGGGAACCAAGAGGCCCACATGCTTTAGGGATCCAGATTTCAAAGAATGCAAAGGGCACAGGGCTCAAGATCATGGCCACTTCTGCATCTACTCATAGAAAGCATGAGAGTAACAGGACCTGCTTGGTCACAAAAGAGATTCAACCACCTTTCTCCATGGGCCACCTTCTTTTCCTCACTTAACAGTGACCCTTGAGATTATCACCTGGAACCCTTGTCAGAGCTACCTGGGCTAAGGTGAGGTGTTGGAGATAGAGGTCCTCTGCTCTGGCACCCTGGCTTCATTTTGCCAGGCATAGCATAGCCTTCTGATAGTATCATAGCACCAGGAACCAGGATTCTGACTTATCACACATCTTCCTTTATTCTTAGGACATTTAATTACTAAAAGTTTTGGAAAGTAAAGTATTTTTGAGTTCTGTCAGGCAATTTTGGGTCAACGTACCAGGTAACAAAAAAATTACTTATTTTGCTTCCCTTTTTTAGGTATCCCTTAGTAACCCCTCTTAGACTAGAGTGAGGTACGGCTGAGCCAAGGAAGAATTGAGGTATTCCAAGGTGCCTTAGCAAAGGTAGCATATCTATATCACTTATGAACATATATTAATATTATCTCAGTTTCTTAAGCAATGTAAGAATAACCATCCAGCTCTGGCCTTTTCACAGTAAGCCAGGTGGTGAAAGACAAATACCACATGATCTTACCTTTAACAGGAACCTAAACAACAAAACAATCAAACAAGCAAAATATAACCAAAGACACTGATATAGAGAACAGGCTCACAGTGTCCAGAGAGGAGAGGGGAGGGAATTTCAGGGGGAATGGGGTAGGGTTTACAGGAACAAATATAAAGGACACATGAACAAAAACTAGGGGGGACAGAAATGGGAGGGAGAGGGGAGAGATGGGTGGGTGGGCTGGGCTGGGAGTAAAAGACAGAAAAATGTACTTGAACAACAATTTAAGCCCTGGCTGGGTAGCTCAGCTAGCTACCTGGTAGCTACCTTTAACCTGATTGTTTAAAGTGATGTCCAGATACGCCAAGGCAAAAATAAGTGGAACTATACATTGATGTCTCTCTCTTTCTCTCAAGAAGCTGATATTTATGTGTTCCTACGTCTCTCCTAAAGGACTTGTGGTGGATCTCTAAGAACATGCTCTAAAACTTCAAATTGTGTCAGATTATTAGGTGCTGTGGGACTTAAGACCTTCCCAGCCCTTACTCTATCCATTCACCTCTCCTCCTAACCTTCTCTTACTTACGATAAGCAATGCAAGCACTGCCTAGAAAAAGTCAACAAACTGGACCTCAGCTACTGCCTGGAAGCATTTCCTCTAAAAGAGAAACATACAAATGTTTATACAAAAGGAAAATACTCTAAAAATACACTTGAAAATAATAACCACATCCAAAAGACAATAAATTTGGGCAAAACCAACTGCTTTCACATAACAATTATTTGCAGAGCATCTAGAGAGTTATTCTTTTCTTTTTCACACATGCTTTCCTGCTAAGATACTCATGTAAATATAGGACAGGTTGGGTATCCCTCCCTGTTTCCGCAGAAGCAGTGGAGATAGTGCACAGAGCTGGCAGTGATCCATTCAGAGATGCAGAGGGGACAGCAGCAGATCTAGAAGAGAAGTTTTAAGAGACAAGGACTAGAAGCTAGGCCTATACTTCTCTTCCTAATGCAAGAGTTGGGAATACATGTGCCAGAAGCTCATTATCTCACCACAATGTTTCTTTAATGTTGGATTGCCAGATAAAAGTACAGAATGCCCAGTTAAAGTAGAATTAAATTAGTAGAATTAATTAAATATTAATTTTTAATATATGTATGTCCCATGTCATATTTGAAACATACTTACACTAAAAATTATTTGTTTTTCTGAAGCTCAGTTTCACTGGGTGTTCTCTGTTTGCTAAGTCTATGGCCCTAGGCAATACATCTTTTTTAATGATCTACAAGTGCCCTTGGCTCTAGGTATTTTTTTTTTATCTTCAGGCCAATCCTATACCCTAAACTCCAGGCACATAAATCCCATTGCTTACTTGATATCTCTACTTCAGTGTCTAACAGGCACTGTTAGACCATCTTGAATTCAACTTAACCAAAACAGAGCTTCAGCCATCTGCCGCTGCTCCGTCTTCTCTCCAGACCTGCACCTCCTACAGCTGGCCTCACCCCTCTAAGGGGTCTATTCCATTGCCTGGGTCAAAAATTTGGTATCATACTTTGCTCCTCTCTTTCTCTCACTCCTCCAATCCTTTATTTTTTCTATGATTGCAGTGAATCAGAGGACTCTCCCTCTTTTATACTTTGTACATTTGAGGCTAGAAAATGGGCTGAAGCGTTATAGTCAATGAAGAAATGTGCCCCCAAGGACTTCTGCACAGAGTTTGTCCAGGGCTAAAAAAGTTTGTTCCTTGGAAACAGGGAGCCTCTTGCCACATTTGCGTCCATTAACCAACCAATGATTGTGCTTAAAGAAGGGCAAAGGTGACAACACCTTTCACATTTATAAACTCAGTCAATCCCTGGCTTTTGCTTTCACTTCCAACAAAGCTTAAAATGTATAGTGGGAAGTGTCATTGGAGGGGCACAACTCACTCTCTGAAACCCCAACCCCTACCCTAGTTATTAAATGAATAAGTTTTCTCTTCAGAGTATCTAGCTTTCCAGACTCTTAGTAATCCTTTCCCAATCAGAAGACCAAGGAGTTTCATAAAAGAAGTGGGGAATGTATAAATCTATATAATATCCAAATTACTGTAAATCTCAAACATAATGTGAGACATTTTCTGCCAATTTTATGTTTAGTACACATGCTCGCTGTTGGGAGGTCACATCAGGTCTTCCTTGTCAAAGATCAAAAAATTGAGTAACTAGATACTTAGAGTAACTCAGAGGAACCTCGTTTTTTTAGCCAGTCCAGTCCAATAAATATTTTCTCTAAGTTCCCATCAGTATTAGCCTCTGAGACGTGCCACAAGAAGCAATAGTTCCTATGACGCTGTTAATGCATGGCGTCCAAGGTGACAGAGCTGCTGGAAAGAACAAGCAAGGCAAAAAGCGCGGTTGGTTTGTCAATGTCTTCAGAGATTGAAGGTCCTAGGCCCTGTGCTCAGGAGAACCAAATTAGAAAGTGGTTTTTTTCTGTCATGCAGTTTTGTTGTCCTTGTGTCAATAGCAACTTCTCAGATAACAGGTCAACAATGGCAGGTATATTTTGAAAAATGGCCAAAATGATTAATCATACAACTTGTAAAAATGGCCAGGGCAAAAATAATGGAGATAACCACATGAGAAACTACTTAGAAGGCTACATAAATGAACAACCTCAAATACTGCCAACAAATAGTCAAACGTTTGTACAAACGTTAGGAATTAAAAATGTAAATAGCAACAGACTTTTTTCTTGTGGAGAACAAAGAAGGGTAAAGTTTTAAAAAGAGATTGAAAGTGATTTATGTGACATTCAAAAGTTCATTGTAAAAGTTCAATTTTGGTAAGTACTTCTCTTTCTAGTATATGGACAATTATCTCCATATCAGGCATTTTTCCTGCCTTCAGATTTTGAGGAAACAATCAAATTTAAATGGATAGTCTATCTTTTTTGCACATTTCAATGTCAAAAGTTTCCATTCCTTTAAAAGAACATAGCAGGGTTTGTTTTGCTATGCCGCTTTACCCATGGTCTCTAAAATTTTATAAAACATTTGTCATATAATAAAACATACTTTTCAAGCTATATAAAAGGACAGTTGAGTCTTTTATGAAATCTTTGCATCTAAATATGGGGCTGTATGGACAGCCTGTGGAGGCAATTTCACTGGTGTCTAGTCAAATACTTGGAAGACTTTTTTTTTATAATCTCCATCAGTTAAAGGTACTTTGAGTGTTTCTTTCAAGTTAGCAGAATTTCCACCCATTTCTTATGAAGACTCCCATCATCAGTTTTCTTCCCATTGATGAATTTACTAACTCTGAATGCAAATATTTCACTTTATCTCGTCATTTTCCTGACAACCTTTGGGTAACTGCTTTTTTAATTAATCCCTTCCAAAAATCAAAATTCCACTTAAATGTATTTCATGATTCTCTTAGACCATCTGAAACACTGAAATTTGAACATGACAGCAATCATACTATTCAAAACATTCTCCTGCACATGTCGCTAAGAGGAAAAACTACCCACCCTGGAGGATCTAGTCAAACAGATCCGATATTAATGTCAAACAGATTGTCATCTGGGAAAACAAAAATGCATCAAAATTGGCTTCGGGCAAAGTACAGTTCTATGGAAAAACACCAGGTTTTTATGTGCAAATGTCTTAAATGTCTGATTGAAATGTTTCAAGAATGAGTTATCGAGAAATCCTACTTCTGGTCTCCATAACCCAGGAAAATGTTATAATCAAAATAGTTTCACAGTTAAATGGATTTTCATCTCAGCACACTGTGATTTTACCAAAGATGCATTTGCCCCAGTTTCTAGTAAACATTATAAAGAAACGTTTGGTTTCTAGCTTGGGCCCAGGGTTCTGTTTAGCCTATCAAGGAACAGACCTGTTATAAACGCTGGGACGCTTGCCAGAATTTTTTTTCCTGCAACTCTTAGTAAAGATCGTACCTCGAAAGCAATGTGTGTTGCAAACCACG
Organism: Sturnira hondurensis; assembly: GCF_014824575.4. Classification (NCBI taxonomy): domain Eukaryota; kingdom Metazoa; phylum Chordata; class Mammalia; order Chiroptera; family Phyllostomidae; genus Sturnira; species Sturnira hondurensis. Next base: position 55,920,849 of record NW_028076767.1, on the reverse strand, counting down.
CAAATTGAAGCTCCCACTCCCGCCTACATAGCTTGGCACCAGCGGCTTTTGAGGTATCCCTGGCCGCCTCAAACTCAGCCTGAATCTCCACTACGTCTCCCCACCTTCCCACCACCTTGCTCAGCTCTCCAGAGCTCAGCACAAAGCTTCCCCAAAGCACTTGCAGAGTGAACTAATGGTGCCACCCAACTCCCAGCCCTGCGCACACCCAGAAACACACTCCCTCCCTCCGCTGCAAACTGCCCCCAAATTTGTCACCCACCTCACCCCACCTACCCAAACCTCCACGTTCCTATTGCTTTTCCCCTCCTCCTGGTGGTTTCACCCTCAAACACCTGTCTGCTCTTACGACTACCAGACGTCAGGTGCCCACGTAGCGCCCTGTCCAGCGCCCCTTCATTCCAACAAGCGCTCCCCACTCCGCCCCGCTGAAGGTCAGTTTTCTCGGAGCACCTTCTTCCACGCAGGTGCCCACCTGCAGATCAGCTCGATTCCCACCCACGTGAATGCGTAGGAAGCAGCGCCCGTCATACCTGCCGAGAGCGCTGCGGCTGCAGCGAGCAGCAGGAGAGCCTGGTGGAGGGCAGCGCAGAGCGCTCGGGTCATGGCCACCCCGCGGCCGCGGCAGGGCAGCGAGGCCCTAGAGCGGAGCTAGGCGGCCCGCCGCTTTGAAGTTCCCGGGGCACAGGAGGGAAGCGCAGCCCGACAGCCGTTTGAAGTGCGCGGTTAGCTCCGATCCGTGAGGGCACCCTCCTCCTCCGCCTCCCCCATCCCACACCCCTCCTGGCTGGCGGTGCGCGGCGCTCCAGCCACTGACCCCAGCAGCCAGCTGGAGGGGAGCGGTGGGGGTTGGGGGCGGATGAGGGTGACAGAGCCCGCCCCTGCCGCGCCTCCGCCCCCTGTGCCCTCTGGTAACCGCCTGTGGCCTGGCGCTGTTGGGCAGGCGGGCAAAGGCAGCACGAAGGCAAGGAAGGGAGATCGCTCAGAACTTGGGGCGGGGGGATGGGCAAGGGGTGTGGCGCGGAGCTCCCAAGACTGGAGGTGGGGTCCACGACGGGAGGGAAAGCCCTACAAAGACTTTGGGAAAACTTAAGCTCTGCAGCAACTGCTTCCTGGTGGTCGGCTCTGTAGTGCCCTACAGAAAATCCAGCTATCCAGGTCTCTTGACATTCGTTTGTAGTCCTGTGCCCTAAAGGTTTCTAACTAGACAGCTAGGACACACACCCGGGTATTCCTGCCTGGCTCTTCCCACCACCAAGTCCTCCTACCTGTGTCCGGGTCTGTGGAAGGGCGCCCTCTCTGTTCAGTCCCGGAAACAACCTATTGTTCGACTGTAGGGGCTACCTGTTGACTTTGGTTTCACCAACTTCATCTCTGATGTCTTCCTGAGACCCTCTCCTGTTTAAAATGGAGACTCCTGCAAGACCACCTGTGCCAGGTGATGAGGTTGAGGGCCCATCCTATGGAAGGTGTCTCTGACAACTACAATTTTAGCAACTGAAAATTTGGGGATGGGTAGAGATTATACACAAGGATGAAGGGGAAGTGAAGAAGGATTTAAAGTATATTAGAAACTTGTTCGAATGTTGTTTAAATCCTTGGAGCTTATTATTTAATGGTTGTGTTTCCTATGTGGATTGTGATTGAAAATGCAAAAGCAACATTACTAACAAAAATCAGCCTTAATTAAATTCATATGTGTAGCCTATATGTATATTGACATGAATTGTATGATTTTAACCTAAACAACACAAAAAGTCAAGCATTCAATACTAGTGTCATTTCTACTGTTATGGGGCACCTTGAAAAATGATTGTCATATAAATTAATTGCTCTAAAGTAAAGAAATTACTTGAATCTTCACCTGGCTCAGCTATAAATAATGCAAGTGTTCTGAGGTCTATGAATGATATACACAGTTGACTTACCATCCAAGGACTGCAGTGTCTGGGGGAGGGGGGAAGTTTGTTGCACTTTGATGCATGATGGTGACAATCCTGAGCATCTCACCTCAACCAAATGCCACCACCTTGAATACAATGAGACATCCCTAAGAATAAAAAAACTTCGTTCTCATTTTATCCTAGATTCAAGTAAACAACAACAATAATAACGGGGATGTGGGACAAGCCTGAGCCCTTTCAGACACCCACAAAACAGATGCTTTTTTATTTTTTAAAAAAAGCAACAAATTGCTAGGACACATATTTTGGCTGACTTGGCTTGCTCATTATTTGGTAACTGCACCCTAGATTGTAATCTACTCTTGCATCGTGAGATTTGGAGCTGAAAGAGCAAAATATAGTGTCCTCTATTGGCCTGCTTCTTCAGAAGCAAATGAAACTTTGATACCCTACCCCTATTTCTCAGACTCACAACCAGGGTTAAAAAGGGAAGTGAACACACTGCCAAACCATAAGACATTAATAAACACTAATGTCAGGTATTTATTCCCCACATATTTATTTTGTCTCTTGAAAGCAGTGATGTCCCTGCAAGTTGGAAAGCTCTCATCACCCAAGAAAGCAAGACTGTTATCCTGAGAATGTTGATGTTGAATAACTTTAATATTGTAACAAATTCAATGCTTTCCTCTTAATGTAATGGTGCATTGTCTGCTATGGCATCAGTATCCTCATGATACAGTATTCAGTTAGCCACACCAGGATAGCGATCACTAGAAATGGGGCAGTTCAAACTGACATGTGCTGTACGTATAAAATACATGCTGGAATGCATAAACTTAATATAAAATAAGAATGCAAAATATATTGCTAATAATTTTTATATTGCTTACATATTGAATTATAATATTTTGGACATACTGGATTAAATAAAGTGCATTCCTAAAATTAATTTCACTCATTTCTGTTTATGTTTGATTACAGATATTAGAAAATTTTAAATTATATATGTATGTGGTTCTCATAATATCTCTATTGGACTGCACTGGTCTAATGAATCCTCATCACAGAGAAAGATCTTTATCTTAAGCACAGTATAAAAATCAAAAGAATTCTTAAGTGCCTTACCAGTCAACACATGGCCAGCCAATGAAGGAATCATGATCTGAATTCTCGTGCCATATTCTATGATACACCCCCCAAAATAATTATGTCAAAATCTAAGGTCTTAATTTGCAGGAACATTTTTTTAATTTTTATTTAATTCTTGTTCAAGTATAGTTTTCTGTCTTATATTCCCAGCCCTGCCCCCCCCCCCAGTGCTCCCCACCTCCCTCCCATTTCCACCCACCACCTTAGTTATTGTCCATGTGTCCTTTATACTTGTTCATGTGAGTCCATCCCCTTTTCCCCTATGATTCTCTCCCCTCTCCCCTCTGGACCCTGTCAGCCTGTTCCATATTTGAGTGCCATTGGTCATATTTTGCTTGCTTGTTTGTTTTGTTGTTTAGATTCCAGTTAACGGTGATATCATATGGTATTTGTCTTTCACCGCCTGGCTTATTTCGCTCAGCATAATGCTTTCCAGTTCCATCCATGATGTTGCAAAGGGTAGGAGCTCCTTCTTCCTTTCTGCAGCATAGAATTCCATTGTGTAAATGTACCATAGCTTTTTGATCCAGTCATTTACTGATGAGCATCTAGGTTGCTTCCAACTCTTGGCTATCATAAATTGTGCTGCTATGAACATTGGGGTGCATAGGTTCTTTTAGATTGGTGTTTCAGGGTTCTTAGGATATACTCCTAATAGTCGAATTGCTGGGTCAAAAGACATGTTCATTTTTAGTTTTCTTAGAAAATTCCATACTGTTTTCCATAGTGGTTGTAGTAGTCAATTTGCAGGAACATTTTAATCTAGGTCTTCAAATATGATTTCCCTCTGTCCTCTTGTGCATGTTCTTCTCCCAACATTAACTCTACAGAAGTTCTGAAGACAAAGCACATCCTTGGGCAATTACAAATATTTCTATATTCTTAAGTCCTTAAGACCACCTTTATGGCAACAAAGAAAACACCTTCATCCTTATAACATATCCCAATTTTTACTTAAAAAGTATAATTTGTTTATACATACACTCACTTACTACAAGAAAATTAATTCAATTTTAATTCAATATATTTTAAAATAAGATACTATTAAGAAAATACTCTTTGGAGCATATTAACTGACATCTGTTGCTTAATATAAGCACTACAAATGCATGATTCAAGATGTGGTATAACATCTTTCATATTTTATATACATAACAGAAAAAATTTACATGGGAAACTTTTTTATTTCACTGGAAAGAAATTTACATCCTACTGTCCCTCAAGATTTAACCTTGCCCTCACCTTAATCATCTGTTTGTACATATTCATTAGCATCATCACACTACATCACAACTCCTGATTCTCATAACAAAAAAATATATCAACAACAATTAATCGAGGAGTTCATAACCCATCAGCAAAATGAAGTTTGGGTGAGTAACTCTTACGTAAACAAGGAAATCAGGACTTGGGATTTGAGACTATAAAGATATGATACATTTGCAGAATAACATTTCAAATTAATAAGGCAAATGCTGTAAATACGTGTAATAACTGAACTTTGAAAATGACTATTTGTTGGATGTGGTTGTTTGGGATTTTTTTATCATACAGGTTTCCTCCATTATTCTTTTTTCAATTTTATTTTCAATTATAATACAGCCAATATTGTTTTATATTAATTTCAGGTGTACAGCATACTGATTAGACAATTATACATGTTACAAAACAATCCCTCCAATATTTCCAGTACCTACCTGGCACCATACATAGTTATTACAATAGTATTGACTATATTCCCTATGCTGTTTATTATATTCTCTTGACTATTTTTTAGCTACCCACTTGTATTTCTTAATCCCTTTACCTTTTTCACTCTCCAATCCCCCTCACCTCTGGCAACCTCAGTCTGTTCTCTGTATCTATGAGTCTGTTTCCATTTGGTTTATTCATTTATTATTATTCTTTCAGGAAACTCCAATGTCACTCATCTTAATTCTCATTTCACCTTGGAACATCAGCTTACCAACGAATGAGCATATGGTGAGGAGGCAGATTACAATAATTTGCTACATGCTATCAAGCTCTGATCTGTTCTCATTTTACTGCACTTTTCCTTCCCTTAACTCATATTCTCTCTAAAGAAGTACATGACACATTCATCTCCACTCACCTCATCCATCTCTTAATCCCAGAAATCTTTGCATTAGGAAATCTTGGCCTTTTCTTTTCCTTCTCCTTAATCTTTCGATTAACTCTCCCATAAAAAAATACTCACAAGTTTGGGAACTTTCATTGAATCTTACCATAGGTACCTTCACTGTGCCTGTGTTATGGGACAGCTTGGGTCTCACAAAGAAGAAAAATAATAACCATTCTGTGTATATGAATAATACGGAATATCAAAAGTTTTTTTTTATTTAATTTTTGTTCAAGTACAGTTTTCCATCCCCCTCAAAACAGTTTTTTAGCTCATCTGCCACTGCTAAAAAGTTAAAGTCTTTTTTCAGTATTTATGTTATCTGGTTACCCTACCTTCCAAAATGGCTGCCCCTTTCACTGATTTTAATATCCTTTTAAAACTATTAATATGGTCTTTTCATGTAACTCAAATTTTGTCTCTTTCCCCTTCCACTGACCAATGTCAGTGTGCTGGGATGCATTCAGTACAGGCTCTACCTGTAAAAGGCATGTCAGAGAATCAGTTCCAAGTAAACAAGCTACCACCACATCGGTCATTTCCTTAGAATGGTCTTACAATTATACTCGACGAGAGTGAGATGACTAAGTAATAAGCCATCACTTTCTGTATAAATAACAAAAATGCAGAGTTATATTTACCCCAGACTAGTCAGCATTAGGGTTCTGATCACCTTGACTCAAGCAACAAAGGAGTCTATCGCTGCTGTGTCTAAAGCCGGCCTCTTGTGGCTATTAAGTACTTGAAATGTGACTACTTTGATGTGATGTGTTCTGTAAGTGTAAGATAGGCACTGGACTTCAAAGACTCAGTAACCCCCTCAAAACCCTTGAATTTATTAAGGGTTTGGGAATAATAACATTTTGAAATAATAATTTTTGATGTATTGAGTTAAATAAAATATATTATTAAATATAACTTCATCTTTTTACTTTTTTAATGCAACTAGCAGAAAAATTAGAATTACATATGTAGCTCTTATTAGAGTCCTATTGGGCAGTGCTCATCTCATGAATCCTAATCAAATGTCAAGGATCATTTTTTCCTCTGATTAAAATAGTAGCAAGAGCAAGACCTTTCTTTCATCCCACAGGTCCAACTCCAGTTATCTTTACTCCTTTCATCTTTCCAATAGTGACCCATATTCAGTTAATAATAAAGTCACATTCACTTTCCTTTTGTGTTGGCCATTGTCATTCACACACTTATTTCCACAGTCCAAGAAGACCCCAGTAACTTCATACCTGAGTTGTAATTCCAACTAACTAAATTACCTCCGCAACGTTATGTCATTCCCATCATAATGTATTCTCAAGGCTTCCATCAGAACAGTTTTCTACTAATATGACTCTGATGTTCTCCCTTCCCACAAATCTTTAATGATCACCCTGTAGAATCAATGCTAAATGCTCCGGCACACTGCTTCTCAAACTTTCTGATGACCTCCTTACACTTCAAAAATTCTGAAGACCCCAAAGAGATTATGTTCAAGTGGGTTATACCTATCTGCATGTATCATGTTAGAAATATAAGCTAAGAAATTCTTCAAACACAGGAATACACAAGCACACATTCCATTAGCCTTCAAAGTGATGACATATTCACACCTCCTATAGCCTCTGAAAAACTCCATTGGACATTTGCACCAGGATGAGAGTAGAAAAGATAAATTACATCTTAGAGTTACTTATGGAAGTAGTGTTCACCTTGTAGACCCCTGAAGAGATTTTTGGCGACCACAGGGTCCCTGAACCACACCTTGAGAACTGCTTCACTGACTCATTTCTCTACACTGTCCCCAGGTGTTCTCATCCATTCTCATGATTTTAGTATTCACTTATGTGCTGTGTGCTCAAGACACCCAAGTCTTTGTCTGTCACCCTGACCTGGCTCCTGAACTCTGGATTCATGTGTCCTACCATCATCTCTGCCTATATAGCCTGACCCCCAATCCTGCTTCTTCTCCAGTCTCGCTTATCTCAGTAACTGTCACCACTCAAGCAAGATAGCTTGGCTTTTTCCCTCATCTCTTCTCTTTCCTTTGTCCTTCTCATCTAATTATTCAGTATTTTCTATGGATTCCAACTCTCATAAAAATGTCTCAAATTTTTTCACTTCATTCCACCTTGCTGCTACCATCCTGTTGAGATCACAATCTTCTTTTATTTGAAATGTCAAAAAATGCGTAACTGGTCACTTTCCTCAGGGTTCACTCCTCTCTGATCTATTCCCCCTGATCCTTCAGCCAGAAGGATAATTATTTTTATTTATTGAATTTACTGGGGTGACATTGTTTAATAAAACTGTATAGGTTTCAGGTATACAATTCCACAATACATATCCGTATATTGTATTGTGTGTTCACCGCCCCAAGTCCCTCCATCACCATGTATCCCCCCTTTACTCTCTTCTACCTTCACCCACAGAAAGATCTTTTTATATCACAAATCTGATGATACCACTGAAAGCTAAGACGTATTGTCAGTTCTAAACACTGGCAATTCTAACATCATCATCTGAAATAAGCTTGGCACATAGGAAGTACTCAGTGAATACTTGTTGAATGAATGAGTAAATGACATTTAAGACCTTCCATTATAAGGCCGCAACCCCGCTTTTCTAAGAGTTTGTCCATCTTACCCTCTGCTCCCCACACTCCAGCACGACATTTGTTGAATAAATGAGTTAGCTCAACACAGCAGCATCTCTATAACTAAATATTTAACTAAATATTTAAACTGTTTATCACATTGCTAAACTAGAGACAGTGGTTTGGTAGAGAGCGAATAATAAAATTGAGAGAGAGTAAGCCGTAAAAGTGACCAAACAGTGTTCGCTAAAGGACTGTCCGCCTTGGGAGCTAAGTCATCCCAGTAGAAGAAATTTGAGCTCTATATCAGTCAAGGTTCTTAGCTGCAAATAAAAAAAGTCACCTTAATACATTTAAGTAGAAGTTAACTATATTGAAGAATATTAAGTAGCTCACAGCCTCTCCATAAAAGCCCATGAACTAAGCATGGAAGTTACACAACCAGGGACAATATTCCGCATCCTGACACCGAACGAGTCTCAGGCATGCTCTGCCCCCATCCCCCCACTGGGCTCAGACAGTACATCTTGCACCATTAGTACCCTGAAGCTGGACAGCAGATGACTCTGCCAGAACCTCTCAACTGCTGTGTTGGAACACTGGCTTTCTTCACCTTCACTGCAGCTGCAAGGGAGGCTTGGGAGCTGAGCACTAGGCTTATCAATTGAGAGGCAGGTATTCATAAGGTTAGAATGACAAGCTGGGATATAGAGGCCCAGGATTCTAATCTCACTTTTCCAGAATGTAGGCAAGTTCATTAATTTTTTAAAGTTGCCATCAGAAATGGAGGTTTAAGACCCCAATTTCTGTAAGCTCCATATAGCCACAACTTTTACCACTTTACCATTTTATATTCTTCATCTATAAAAAGGGGGAAATTAGCTTCCAGTCTTATTTTGTGACTGGAATGTTTCTAGACTTTTGTGCAAATATAATGTTAATACTATTATTAGCACAAATGGAGATAATACTTTCTTGTGCACAAAACCTTTGATAATATGATGAAGAATATATAAAAGTCCTTTTGAATTTTTTAAAAAGTAGGACAAATACAAGGAACCAATTTTGAATCATTTGTGTGAGAAAGAAAGAAGTTGAATACTTAAATATAGTTACAATTTACAAGGATTAAATATCGTTGGTGGAATTCTTTGGAACATACAAGGTCTTTGTTTCGCTTTTCTGTTGTGATGACAAACAAAGCTTACATACAGATATTGGTTGCCATGAGTGACCTGTTTCCAAATGAAAGAGGCCACGTGATTGTGTTCGTTTCTTTCTATGTATTTGCCTGTTTGTCTGACAAGGCCTTGGTTCCCCAAGTTTTTCAGAACAAAATGTACAAAATAAAAAAAGATCACAGATGACGAAAGCCCTGAAAAATATTCATCAGAAATTATTACACTCTATTCCCTCAAAATACACCACCTGTCTCTAAGCTCTAAAGTCAGAAGTCCTTTTAGGATGTAACAGGACGAGAAACTGGAGGGAACAATGACAGGAAGTACTTCCGCCCGAAGCTCCTGAGGTACAAATTTGAGAGTGGAGAAGTATGTTGGGAGATCTCTAAAATCTAAACTCAATTATTTCCTGCTGGACTGTCTATGTGACCCAGTAGCTTTTACTATCCTGCTGCCAAGCTAGGTACTTGTGATAAGGTCCCTAAATGGGTCTCTGCTCTTAAACGTATATAGTCAGTCATTATCAACACACCCATCTCCTTCGAGATGACCCCTATGTTAGAAATATTAACTATACAGCAAACCACAACAGTTTGGAAAATGTGATAAGTTATTTCCTTGATAGTCCCTTTCTCCTTATCTACTGTATAGAGAGATGTAAAATTTATAGGTACCTCTACTTATGAATTCTAGGGCTTCAGATTTTTCTGAAGAAACCCTGCAGTAGTTGAAGGAAAAAGCCACCCAATTCTTGGTCCATCACTCAAAAAACAACTTGGCTCATAGCTTTTCACGTCCCACACACAGCAAACACATACAGAACAGGACCTGTGGGCCCACAGCCAGTTGAAAGTAAAAATGCCCTGCTCCAGGAAAAAAGGCAACGTGACCCAAGCTTGTCTTTGATATTTCGAGTCTCTCTCATTTCTCAGCCTTTTGTTCCCTCTCTCCTGCACAAGGTGTTCCTAGCCATTCACTCATTCCTCCCATTCAAAGAAGAAAAGTTATGAAATCACAGATTTATTGGTTGATAAATTATATTTCAGACTGAATGAGATTCCATCAGGCTACTAGTATAGCTGCCTATTTATATATTATGCATTTAAGCTTTTGTACTTTTTGAAGAAAAAAATTGCTTCTTAAATGATTTTCAGGTAAGAGAAATGTGATTAGAAAGAAATCTGAGAACCATGGGGAAACTCAAAATCTCAAAAGAAAATTCTACAGATATACCTTTAAGAATATCAAGGTCTGCCTTAATCAATCAAGTCTATTATCATCTGGAGCTTCAATGGAGAGAATATTGTGATGTAGAGAAGAGGTGAATGGATAGACTCTTCAATAATCAATTCTGCTATCACCGCATGGGCCCAGAGGGTGGGTACACGAGGAGGGCAAGTAGAAGAAAATGTTCACTCTCTGATGCTTCAGCTCAAATATAAAGCATAATTGTTCTCTAAATGCCTAGTACTAGAGTTGACTCAGGGCAGGAGCATTTAAACAAATTGCATTTAAAACTCAGATATAAGCCCTGGCTGGTGTAGCTCAGTGGATTGAGTGCGGACCTGTGAACCACACGATCGAGGTTTGATTCCCAGTCAGGGCACATGCCTGGGTTGCAGGCCAGTTCCCTGCAGGACAACTCCCAGCAGGGGATGCACGAAAGGCAACCATACATTGATATTTCTCTCCCTCTCTCCTTCCCTTCCCCTCAAAAGATAAATAAATAAAGTATTTAAAAAAAAACTCAGATATAGTGAAAAGGGAAACAAAACCAAATAGGAACACAAAACCAGGCAACATAGTTCATAAAATACCACTTGCTCACATTTCATCTTGTGCTCTCCTAAGCGGGTGTTTCCCTCCAGCTCTACCTTATTTTCCCATGGTCCATTGAGAAGAAGCCATCTTTAACAAGGAGAAACTGACTCTGGAGAGCAATAGACATTCCTTCCTTCTTCCACCTTTCTAAAGCCTGCCTTCTAATCGTTCTGGTTTTTTTTCCCCCTGAAAATCCTCCTCTTTAGCACATTATTGACTCCAGGAATATCCAACTTTTGAAAGTGAAACCCTCACTCTCCTCTCACTCATATAGGTGTGGATTGATCATTTCACAGGAGAACCATATCAGAATCCAAAGCAAAAAAAAAAAAAGACAGGCATGCATGAACATACATGTGTACACAGGCACACGGACACACACAGTGGTGAGGGACCCAATCACTGCAGTACCAGATTTACCTTTGTGGATGGCTGACAGTCAAGTCTTTGATCAAAAGCACTGAAGATGAGCTTCCCTGAAGAGATTGGCCTGCCCCATTATCCTGGAACTGCTCTGTATTAAATGAAGAACCTCAGAAAATAAGATAGAAGCAGAGAAGTGAACAACCAGTTGTCACCTGCTCCTTCAAGGTCCTGGAACATGTCATGCTATGATAGAAACTCATCTAGCAAGTTCTTTTGTCTTTATGACAAACCAAATGTAGAACAAGGATTTTTTAAATATTCATTTATAAACTTCAAAGGTCAAAGTATCTCACAGCACATGGCATAGAAACAGATAGAAAGCTTGCATTTTCTACTTTGATTTGATTAAAACTCCACAACATCTCAAAGTTTTACTTAAATTTTATGTTTTCTAGGTCTTAACATGTCTTTATTGTGTATATCAAATGCTGCTGCTAATTGCTGTCTTCTTTTAAATTCATTCTTTCAGCGAAGTGACCATTATGGGATTAAATGGTTTCTTAAGCCCTGGCTAGTTTTGCTCAGCTGGTTGGGTGTCGTCCTACAAACCAGAAGGTGGAGGGTTTGATTCTCAGTCAGGGCACATGCCTAGGTTGTCGGTTCAGTGCCCAGCCAGGGTGTGTAAAAAGACAACTGTTCAACGTTTTTCTCTCACATCAATGTTTCTCTACCTCTCTTTCTTCCTCATTTCCCTTCACTCTAAAAAAAGAAAAGGTGTCTTGACACTGAGTCAAATACTCCTAAATCTCTGCATTTCCTTTTGTTAATAAAATTTAAATAAATCAATGTAATTGTTCAGAAATATTTATTAAACGTCTTCAACGTGGAAGTAATATTCCAAAGTCCTATAATACACAAAAAGTTAAGTCTGTTCCTGTTGTTTCAAACAAGTGAACTTATGTTATTGAGACCTTTGAATTATTGCCATCTCACCCTTTGATAGTGTGCAACTATTGTCAGGTTAGTCCTTGGGTCTCCATCCCCTTTCTCATGAATGTGATTTGACCCAGCCATCTTAATCCAGAAATTCTGTTCTACAGAAGTGGAGCTCCAGTACATAGGAATATATATGTGTGTATCCCCCTTACCCTGAATGATTATTGTAACATTTTTCTGGAAATAAGTTAACACACGCACACAATTCAAAGGATGGAATAGTATGTAGCCAATAAAAAGAATATGCTAGCTGTATGTAGATCTATAGTGCTTGTTTAATTTTTCAATTAATTAGTTAATTAATTAATTTCAGATTGTTTGTATTATAAAGGGTATCATTTTACATAGAGATATTGTTATTGCTTTCTAGAGTTATACTTTCAATGCATAAGCATAAATAAAATAACTAAAACATTTATCTAGATAAAGAATTAGTACTACCCACATATAATGCACATTCTTATTTTTTCCTCAAAAATTTGAGCCAAAAAAGTGCATTATACATGGCAAAATATGGTGTTTGTAGGTTGAAAGCACTCAATAAATTAAATGCCCATCCTCTGCTTTCCTAGCTTTTTTCTAAAAATTGTGTTCAGACTTAACTTCTCTCAAAATAATTTAGGAAGAGTTAGTAACATTAATTTTTAATAATTTCCACATGGTAAAACCACATAACTATTTAGAGGGACATTTTGCATCTAACTCATGCAGCTGGCTCATCGATTGTTACTTCATTCAGTACCTACCATGTGCAATTCACTATACCCGAACCCAGGTAGGCAGTGTGAAAAAGAAAAATGTCATTCGCTTTTCATGAAATTTATGACAAAAAAAGAAAAAGATCTTGAGCAACTAGTCACATAATTAATTAAATTGTGGTATTAGGAAAGGGCAAATGTAGGGCACTATACAAATCATAATGGGGTGGCTCTGTCAGGGGGATCAAGGAAAATTTCTGTTAGGAAGTATATTGAGTAGAACTTGAAAGCAGAACAGAAATTAGTTAGGTGTTGTGTGTGTGTGTGTGTGTGTGTGTGTGTGTGTGTGTGTGAAGGCACTTGCTTTCAGAGGAGCCTGAATACGGCCTCTGTGGCAAGATGTGAAACATGCTAGAGATGAATCTGAAGTATTCAGATCAGATCAGTGCTTGTTAGATCACATTAAGGATTTGAAAGTTCTAACGTTTAGAGTAATGGGAATTCACTGAAAATTTTTTAATAAAGGGAATGACATAGTCAGACTTAAGTGTTAAAATATCATTCTAGCATCTAATGTGGACAATGGGCTGTGCCTAGACAAGAGTGAAATCTAGGTCAGAAGCTGGGACAATTATCCAGTCATCCGGTGAAGAAAAGATTTCTGGCAGGAACCAATTTTGGCAGAGTAAATGGGAAGAAGAGAACTGTGTTGAGGTCGAAGGATACAGGAAAGGAGAGAAATGATCCGTGATTTCCCCCAGGGTTCCGATGTCTGCACTGGGCTGGCAAAGATGCCACTCACTCAGAGAAGGAGTACTGAGAAGAGTCAGGTTAGATGTGCATGAATTCCAGTTCAGATACTAGTTTGAAATGACTGTGAGACACCACAAGTGAAGCTGAGGGGCCAGTAGTTCTATACTTCTACGGTTTATAAGAGTGATCTTGGCTAGAAGAAAAAAAGTTTTCTTGGTATGCCGAAGGTAATTAAAACCAAGGCTGTGGATAAGATTTTCTAGATACATGCTTTCAGACCAGATATCCACTGAAGCTGTCTTTAGGATTTTCCTGATATTTTTATAATCTGCCAGCAAAACTCACAATTGGTTCAATTGACTTAAAATGTTGTTAAGAACCACGTTCTAGGGCACCAAGGCTCTTAACCAATTACTTATCCTAACTGCTTAAGAAAATACAAAGTTCTTCCCTGAGAAAAATATTGACTCCATGTAGAAATTTTAGCCTGCTGTATTGCCCTAACTGGAAATCATCTCCCTGTATCTTTGAAGGTGAATGTGTTAAAGAACAAGTTTCTGCAAGATTTCAAAGCTCTGCCTCTTTTAAAGCATGGTGTGATAAAAAAGGAAGGAGAAATTAAAGTTTTTTATTTGTATTATTCTGTGTTCCACAAAAAATATGAGATGCTTTCTAAGAATACACAGAAATATACATAAATATTCAAAACAAGCAAAAATACAAATTAGAATAAATGGTTACAACTTAAGAAAAACTAAATTACAAATATGTAGCCCAAAACACCCCACACAGGTACAAATTTGCTATAGATTTGAATCTGATATTTTAGCTTTTAAGTAAAAGGATACACCATTACATTCTTTATTACACATGAGGAAGATATGTTTTATTGCATGTCATTCCATTTAATTTCAGATATTGGTTACACATGACATATAACCTTTTACTGTTTAGATACCTAGAGATAAATTAGGAAAACAAAATAAACACTTATGCATTTGAGGATCTAGTAGTGAAAGACCAAAAATACTCAATATTTAGTAATCAATAAACAAAATAAATAAGCACATTTTTCTTAGGAGCTAACCAGAGTGGTGGGAGAATAAAAGAAAAAGTAGAGAGAATTAGTGATGAGGAGCACCTAGGGTCAGGCTGGTGGCAGCACAGGGAAGGCAACTTGCAGAATATAATATCAAACAAAGACTTGAAGGTGAGAGAATTACACATAAGGACAACTAGGAGAATTATGTCCCAGTTAGAAGAATAGCTACTGCAAAGGCGAAAGTATGACTAGCATGTTCAAGGAATTAAAGGTAGATGGAATAAAGCAAATGAAGCACAGAATAGTAGTAAATTGGTCAAAGGAATAGAAGAAGTCACGTAGGGCCTTGTAGCTATTGATGAGGAATTTGACTTTAAATGAATTTGTTATAGGTATCTTCAAGCAACATTTTTAAATTTTCACTGTATTTGGCACTTGGTGTGAGATAGACACACACACACACATACACAATTTTCTTGCTATTATTCATCGAATGAGCAGAACAAAGGCCAATAAGGCAATTATCACTCGCTCTTCTAGCACAATGCTACATAATACTCTTTTTTAATCTTCACCAAGGAATATGTTTGTTGACTTGTTTTAATTTTTTATTGTTTATGCTATTATTGTCCCAGTTTCCCCCCTTTGCTCCTTTCTCCCTTCCCACAGTCGGTCCCCACACCGTTGCTCATATCCATGGATGATGCGTATATATATTCTTTGTCCAATCCCTTCACCTTCTTTCCACCGGTCCCAGCCCCTCTCTCCCCTCTTACAGCTATCAGTCTCTCCCTTGTTTCTCTGTCTCTGATTCTATTTTCTTGTTAGTTTATTTTGTTCCTTAGATTCCACTTATAGATGAGATCACATGGTATTTGTCTTTCACTGCCTGGCTTATTTCATTTAGCATAATAGTCTCCAGTTCCATCCATGCTACTGCAATAGGTAAAAATTCCTTTTCTTTTTACTGCTGCTTAATGTTCCATTGTGTAAATGTACCACAGTTTTTTTTATCCACTCATCTACTGATGGGCACTTAGGCTGTTTCCAAATATTAGCTATTATAAACAAGGCTACTATGCACATAGGGGTGCATATATTCTCTTGACTTGGTGTTTCAGGATTCTTTGAATATATTCCCAGAACTGGAATCACTGGGTTCAAAAGGCAGTTCCATTTTCAGGTTTGTCAGGAAACTCCATACTGTCTTCCACAGTGGCTGCATCAGCCTGCATTCCCACCAGCAGTGCACTAGGGTTCCCTTTTTTCCACATCCTTGCCAGCACTTGTTGCTTGTTGATTTATTAATGATAGCTATTTTGACAGATTTAAGGTCGTGTTTCATTGTTGTTCTAATTTGCATCTCTGATCACTAGTGATGTTGAGCTTTTTTTCATATGTCTGTGGGCCATCTGTGTGTTCTCTTTGGAGAAGTGTCTGTTCAGGTCCTTCCCCCATTTTTTAATTGGATTGTTTGTCTTCCTGGTGTTGAGTCATATGAGTTTTTTATCTATTTTGGAGATTAAACCCCTCTCCGATTTTTCATTGGCACATACGTTCTCCCATACGGTGGGTTCCTTTTTCATTTTGCTACTGGTTTCTTTAGCTGTGCAGAAGCTTTTTAATTCAATGGAGTCCCCCTGGTTATTTTTCTTTTGTTTCCTTTGTCCTAGGAGATATATAGGGGAAAATATTGCTATACAACATATCTGAAATTTCATTGCCTATGTTTTCCTCTAGAATTTTTATGGCATCACAATATACAGTTAAGTCTTTTATCCATTTTGAGTTTATTCTAGTGTATGATGTAAATGGTGGTCTAGTTTCATTTTTTTGCAAGTACTAGTCCAGTTCTTCCAACATCATTTATTAAAGAGAAAGTCTTTACTCCATTGTATGCTCTTGTATCCTTTGTCAAATACAATATTAATTGACCGCAAAGGCTTGAGTTTATTTCTGGGCTCTATTCTGTTCCATTGATCTATGTGTCTGTTCTCAGGTCAGTACCAGACTGTTTTTTATTATAGTGGCCTTATAGCATACTTTGATAATAAGTGTTGTGATTCCTCCAACTTTGTTCTTCTTTCTCAAGATTTCTGAGGCTGTTCAGTCTCTTCCAATCCATGAACATGGTATCTGTCTCTGCTTATTTATGTCTTTCTCAATTTCTTTCTTCAGGGTTCTATAGTTTTTCAAATATAGGTCTTTTACTTTCTTGGTTAAATTTATTCCTAAGTACCTCATGTTTTTTTTTGTTGTTGTTGCAGTAGTAAATGGGATTGTTTTCTTAATTTCTCTTTCTGATAGTTCATTACTGTCATATAGAAATGCCACCAATTTCTGAGTATTGATTTTGTATCCTGCTACTTTGTCAAATTCATTTATTAGGTCTAGGAGTTTTTTGGTAGAGGGAAGATATTTTGCTTCTAAAAGTAATTTATTGTGTGGGATCTTGTTTAGAAGGCACTGAAGATAAATTTTTAAAATACACTAAAATTACTTCTAAAGTAAATGCAGTACTAGATTTTAAACAGCTATTTTGGTAGTATTCCTCAATTTCAGACAAGGACATGATTCCAAAAATAACTCAATATTAGCAGTTCTGTGAGGTGAGAGAAGTACAGGGAGGACGATCAGTGTGGCCCAAATAGGTGGCTTTGTGATAGCCTGACCTAATCCATAGCTAAAATCTGGCCTAGCTAAATGACTGACACCTTATGGTTTTAAATGACATAGCCTGAGGGAATGAGAGTAAAGCTCTGGATCTTCAGAAAAAAACAAATATTGTATACACACACATACAATGTAGCATATAAATTCAAAAGGTTGGTTCACTAATCATTTAGAGCCTGGGTTGGAATATGGGATCTTAGGTGCTTATAAAAATTGTATAAAAAATCAGAGATAAGCCCTGGCTGGTGTAGCTCAGTGGATTGAGCATGGGCCTGTGAAGCAAAGGGTCACCGGTTCGATTCCCAGTCAGGGCACATGCCTGGGTTGCAGGCCAGGTCCCTAGTAGGGGACACATGAGAGGCAACCACATATTGGTGTTTCTCTCCCACTCTTTCTCCTCCCCATTCCCTCTCTAAAAATAAATAAATAAATAAATTTTAAATCAGAGATAAGAAATAATATAAGAAATAATAATAACATTAACATAAGAAATAATAGAAAACCTCCCAGGTGAATTACCTTAAAATCTAACCAAAAGTGCCAATAGTCATCACTGCTTGCCCTGTTTTGGGCCACTCTCTCTTTTCCATTCCTAGTCATTTCACCTAATGCCTCTACTGTCTTTTTTATTTTCCTTTGTTTTCTTTTCCTTTCTTCCCTTTTCTCCCCCTCGTTCTCCTTGCTATCTCTCTCTCTCTTTTTTTGTCCAGCCCAGACACCCCATTTTGGGCCTTTTAAAAGCTAGCATTTGCAATAAGAATTTTGTTGTTTTCATTGATCAAAAAACAATGTAAATCTCAAATCTTAACTTTTCCTTGATGTTTACCACATCATGTTCAAAAATTCTTTTTTGTTTGTTGCTACACATATGACACTATTTCATACTTTTCCCAATTCAGGACACTTTTGGACACTTGAAAAAGTCTCCACACTACCACGAATTTACTTACTGGCATAAAAATTTAAAAGCTTTAAGAATTTGAAAACTTCTAAAAGCTTTGTGAAATTAGGGTTATAGATGAGACCTGTGGCTATAGGGTCAGTGAGCTTCTATTTCTGAAGCTTTGGCTTGCTAATGTATTTATATGCTTTTTGGTTTAAATAAGAGCCATCTCCTGCTTATGCCATTGCTATTTTATTTTTGGTTCAGTATCATAATTTCTGCTTTAATGTTTAATGTAAATATTTCAGCCACAAATTTCTGGTTCAAATTGTTATTGACTATTGGGACAATATTCTCAATGCAAACAATCATAGGCTCCTACGAGTGCCTGCCATAAAGGGTAGTTGTTTATAGAGCTTATGACATGCTAGAGACCTGCTCTGAAGCTATCCTACATACTCTTTACCATACTCTTATGAGACCAGCTATCCTTCCCATTTTATAGGTGAGGAAAACTAAGGCTCAGAGACTTTTTACGTGACTTGTTCTTGTTCATGAGTATAAAGTTTTGACTTTTAACTGGTTTATCTGACTCTAAAGCCTTTGTTTCTCTGACTAATCAAGAGCGATCCAATAACTTCATTGAAAACAACAATGAAACTTTATAAAATTGTGTGTTTTTGAAACCCTGAAGCTCCTAATTCAGTAGTTTCAAGTAAATTAGCAAGGACTTGGTTGATGGGATCTATTGTTAGTTATTCGTTATGCTGCTTCAGTTTTCCTAATAAGACCAAGAGCTTTAGAGAACAAGTATTGATATTCAAAACATTGTGTGAATATGCAAATGTGCATCTCTCTGGGAAGTGTTCCATAACCTTGTTCAGATTCTCAATGAGGGCCTTGAATCAAGAAAGTTAAAAACCACTGGATGGAGTCAAACACAAGTCAGTATGTTCAATTTTTTTTAATGAAGGTTTGTACTCACACCTGACTACACTTTATCCCCTCCAGTACGCTCACAGCAGGTGTGTTTACTTTACATATTGTTATGCTAAACTCTAGAGGTCACAGAATGTCTGTAAGGATTTTTTATTATTCAAATTGTAAGAACTGTGGACCATTCACTTCATTTTTCACACAAATGTTCTTCAGCTATCCCATAGCCCCATGGAATTTCTAAAGCCCAGCTTTGGGAACAACTAGTATTACTGAACCTCTGGGTGTAATATCAGTCCTACTGATGAACTAAAAGCTCGTTATTAATGAGCACCAGTTAGCCTGAAATAACAAAAGTTGTCCCAAATACATCTCACATGTGAATAGATAGTAGAGCAGACTTTAAAAAGATACATCTTACTACCACAATGAAATTCACAATAGTTTCTGCTTTTGTACAACTCTATCCTCTTGACTGTGTATGAACATGAATGCTTTATCATTGGGAATGTCATCCTTAGTGTGAGACAATATTCATCATCCAAGCTCTTTCTTTGAACTGATTTTTTAGATGTGATATAGCACACACTATTGGTTATTTCTCCATCACTCATTATATCTTTCTTTCTGACATTGGTTGCAGTGTGTCCGACTGCACAGGATGAATTCTCATTGGTCTAAATCCTTCTGCTTTGCCAATGATTGGTCAGGTGATGGCATACGGCACAGTTCTTACTCATTAATGAGAAAACTGGAGGTGAACCGTGTCAAGTTGGGTTTGGTGGATCACCTTGTCATAAAGAACCAAGGTCCCATTCCAGTCTAAACTCTGCACAAATAGTATGCACCCTTTTTGAAAAGGACTTATGTTCCTATCATACATTGATCTAAATCCATAATTAAACATGATTATTTTCAGTAAAACAGGATTATATTTATCAACCTCAAAGCTGGAATTATTCAGAGAACACTGAATGATATATAGTAAAATTGATTAATTTTTAAATGGGTATCTGTTAACAACTGATTAATTTGGTATATATATCAAATATATATATATATGGATATTTATATCCATATTTATATATCAAATATATATATTTGGCCCTGGCTGGTATAGCTCAGTGGATTGAGCGCGGGCCTGCGAACCAGAGGATCGTGGTTCAATTCCCAGTCAGGGCACATGCCTGGGTTACAAGCCAGTTCCCTGCAGGGGACCCAGGAGAGGCAACCATACATTGATGTTCTCTCCCTCTCTCCTTCCTTTCCCCCTCTAGAGATAAATAAATAAAATCTTAAAAAAGAATATTTAAAAAATAAAATAATATATATATTGTTGGATATATATTTTTGAAATTTATATATACATATAATCAGTTTCCAGTGAGTATGGTTTGCTAATAGAAAATATTATCTGGAGGTCTTGATAGAGGATATTGCAGGCAAGGCAAGGCAATGGATGCCAGATATTACATCAGACAGAACCTTCTACATAGAACTAAAGAGATGCACAGTTGCTTGCCCCGCTTCAGTGGTAATATATTCTTTGCTTTCTTCAGATTCATGAGAATCCTGGACAACTGATTTAAAAACAAAAGCTTCAACAATATGAAACACTACAGATAATGTTTAGAAAAAAATTTATTCACACTATGTGCAGTGATTACTGTTCAAATAGTTGTGATTTTAGCAATGACTTGCAAATTATTGCCATTGTATGTGAACAGTGTCACTGAGAAGACACAGCCAGACATGTTTCCCCATAGTTCACCTTGGATGATTTTTTTCAATAACTATAAGCAAACTTGACTCAAAATGTATACAGTGACTTATGTAAATGCTTTACATAATCCACTACATGTGAGAGAAAGAATCTGTTTATTAGTTCAAAATATTTTGTTATTGTTCTCATTTTGTTTTGTTTTTGTTAGAGAACACTTGCCCCTAACCTAATACTTACTTTTGAAGACTCTAGCAAAAACCATTCCTCTGAGAAAGCATGCTAGGTATTAGGCATTTGGGGCAAGACAATTCCAAACTATGAAAACCCAGCCTGCCACAGAAAAGGATGAATTAAACCCATCAAGTGACCGGAATGGAAATCAGAAAGCTTGGGGTCTTCTTCTGGCTCTTCTGCTAACTCCTGTTTTTAGGGGCAAAGTACTTAGCCTATTATAATAGCTAACATGTGTTTAGTCCTTGCAACATGGTAGGAATTTCACCGAGCATTGAAAAAGGGTTTTCTCACTGAACAAATGTGTATAATCCCTATTAGGAACCTAACATAACATTACTGACTTCATTCTCACATCAGAAAACTGAAGCTCAGAATTTACATCTAATTTCACAGCTAGGGAGTATAGTCTTAACCACATAGTCTTCCCTCCTCTCTTAACCTCATTTTCCTTTTGTATATAACTACAAAATAACTATATTTAAAGGATTATTTCCAAGGCATTTTTATGCTTTAAATTTTTTTAACATTTATTTTCCAGGTACTTTGCCCTTAAGCAAGTCAGCAAGAAAGTTAAGTCTTAAATACAAATATACACACTAGAAGGCTATACATAATTAAAATGGCAAAATTCAACTAAATAAATATTATTTCAGCACCATGAATTTACCAGATGCAGTTTAGTTATATAATCAATAATACGTTGTATATTTATACATACACAAATAAAATATTCAAAACTGGAAAGCTTCCAGTTTCAAGAGGAAATGGGAAGTGCAAACTGATCATTTTTGTAATACAAAATAAACACTAAAATGGAGATATTCTTAGGACAGTGTGACAAGGAAGCACAAGGCACTGAATCCAGCCTGAAATAACAGGGGGAGAGAGAAAAGGTCAGAAAAATCATCCTCTGCAAGATGTCCTGGCCGAGCCTTAAACAGAAAGTAGGAGTCAGCCAGAAGAGAAGGAGGTGGAGGATGAAAACTGCCACAGAACACAGAACAGAATGACATGTGTGGGAAGCAACAAGTACCTTGAATTTGCTGAAGCTTCACATATGAAGCAGGACACAGTGGAAGACAAGACTAGAGAAAGGGGAGGGCATCACATCATGGAGCAAAATATTATTTTTTAAAGCATAAATCCTGCCCAGTGGGTCATGGTCAGCAAAGAAACTACACACGTACCACATTTCCCCTTTCTGCCATTCCAGTTACCACCGATGGGCATTTAGCCAGAAGTTCTTGCTGGGCTTGCTGTAGATACACAGTAAGGGAGTTGCTAGTTTCAAATTTAGTACACAAGTGGGGACTGAGAGTCTGTATGTCCTGCAACGTCCACAGGGAGTCCTTACACACTGCCATGTTTTGGGAACCTACGATGAGGAGTATACAGGACAAATGGAATGACAGAAGTCCAAAGTTGCAGAGTGGTGGTCCATAAGCTAAATTTGGCTTTCAGTGTGTTGTACAGGGTTGGATACGTGATTTTTATTCATTATACTTTGTATTAATATCTTATATTTCTCAGTATTTACAAATTTGGGAAAATCCTATAACTTTGGGATTTTTCACTTCTCTTTAAAAATTACAAAATTTGCAACACTAGATTCCCATCTGACATGGTGACAACCAGCTGGAATTGAACAGAGCTGCCTCCTTTGGACAGGACATGCACCGGGTGTTTTGCCACAGTCCTCCTCATTCCCTGATGTCTCCCTGCTAGTGAGGGGAATAACACTGCTGGTTCCCATTGTGTTTCCACACTTGTTTTGCTTATACTGATAGTGTGTGCAGAGAAGGAGAAAGTGAAATGTTTTGTGGACCCTTGTCTTTGTCAAAAAGCAGGGAAACAAATAATAGCCCTAGAAGGCAAATATCAGTGGCAGAAAATTCAGGGATAGTAGGGCACTGATCTCCTTTTCATGAAATTTCAGGAAAGATTAATGATGTCCTTGTGCAATGGCTTTGCCAAACAACAGTTTCACAATCCTAATGATGCCAGGGAAGTTTTATTCTGCTGCTGTTTTTCTTATATGCTAAAGAGCCAAAGTTCAGTAGGATTGCAGCAGAGAAAGAAAGTCCATCCCAGAGGCTGACATTGCTTGCTGCAGTGCAAAATTCAGTATGATGGCTTTGGGGGCAGTTTGTCAGCAAAATCACCTCATTATACCTGGCTCCCACTCTAACGAGGACTTCAGCATTATCTTAAAACATGTGCTGTGGTGAAGCCAGCCTTAAATTTAGTGGTTTGTGAGCAATCCTGTTACATGCCCTGATTATTTGTGACCTCATAATTGCTCTTCCAACTGTATTCTGAAAATATGAATTATCTTAGGTAAGTTTTTGATATAATCATTCCATTAAACTTCATGGCAAGCCAGTAGTATGTGAGGAGAACCATGAAACAGTTTTAAAAAAATTTTAGTTAACACGAGCACTTGAATACCTTCTAATCATAAATCTTTTAAACAATGAAGAGGTAGAGACATACCTCGTTCTATTGTATTTTGCTTTATTGTGCTTCACAGCTGTTGCATTTTTTTACAAATGGCAAAAAGTATTATGACTGCCTTTATTGCAGTACCCGCTTTATTGCAGTGGTCTGGATCCAAACCTACAACATCCCTGAGGATTGCCTGGGTAGAGAATGAGAAGAGAAAATTTCCCGTATTGTCTTGCCTAACTACCTCCCACTGCACCCAGCCCCATCAAAAGATCCCATTCTCCTTATCGAAAGCACTCTAAATAAACATTTAGGTGTGTATATTCCCAGGCATTTCCTACATAGTTATATATACAGTACATACTTTCGTCTGGAATATTTCTCATCATTTACGGAATCACGCTATATATCATGATTTGTTCTACAACTTGCTTTTTCATTTAATATGTTTGAAAAATCTTTCCTTCTCAGAATTTATATGATTTTCGGGTTTGGTAGCCTAGGTGAAAGAGGTGAAGGTATTAAAAAAGTACAAATTGGGCCCTGGCTGGTGCAGCTCAGTGGATTGAGCATGAGCCTGTGAAGCAAAGGGTCACTAGTTCAATTCCCAGTCAGGGCACATGCCAGGGTTGCAGACCAGGTTCCCAGTAGGGCACACATGAGAGGCAACCACACAATGATGTTTCTCTCTCACACTTTCTCCTTCCCTTCCCCTTTCTCTAAAAATAAATAAATTGAATATATTTTTTAAAAAGTACAAATTGGTAGTCATGAAATAGTCATAGGAATGTAAAGTACAGCATAGGGAATATAGGCAATAATAATGTAACAAACATTATTGTACCAGGTAGGTATTAAACTTATCAGGGGGATCAATTCATAACATACATAAATGTCTAACCATTATGCTGTATACATGAAATTAATATAAAATATTAAATGTTAACTGTAATTGAAAGATAAAAATAAACAATATATATGATTTTAACCATTATTTAAGATTTCATATTCATCATTCCTCTACTAATAAATATTTAGATTATTATCACTTTTTCTTTATGATGTGACAATTCCCTTAACCATATATCTTAGGGCACACATGTATGTTGAAAAGATATGTAGATGTGGCATCTGCCTATTAAATGTGTAGGTATTGTATCATTTTTTAAGTACTTCCAAATCGCATTCTACTTACAATGTGCCCTGACTTTTACCTATTATAAATATTTTAAACATTTATCTCTTTGAAAGGCAAAAATATATCTCTGTTCTAATATTCATTTGAAGATTTTTCACATATGTATTAAATATTTGTAATTTTTAATTTCTATTAGGTTGTTTTCTTCTTTATTTTCATGAAGTCCTTATACATGCAAATTTTTTATCAGACTTCCAGTCAAGATAGAGGCATAGGTAGATACAGCTCACCTCCTTGCACCAAACTGGACATTTGGTGACAGTAATAGACCTGGAAATCCAGGAACCACAGCAAGTCTCAAATAAGATGGATGTAAATAGGTCCACACCAAGACACAACATGATTAAAATGCTAAAGGTTAAAGATAAAGAGAGAACTTACAAGCAGCAAGAGAAAAGCAGTTAGTTACCTACAGGAGAATTTCCATAAGGTTGTCAGCTGATTTCTCAAAAGAAACTTTGCAGGCTAGAAGGAATTGGCAAGAAATATGGAAAGCCAAAAAAAGCAGGGATATATAGCCAAGATTGCTCTACCCAGCAAACCTATCATTTAGAATTGAAGGGCAGATAAAGAGTTTCTCAAACAAACAAAAAACTAAAGGTGAAATGTTACAAAACCATCATTACATGAAATATTAAAGGGATTTATTTAAGAAAAAGAAGACCCAAACTGTGAACACTAAAATGGCAATAAATGCATATCTATCAACAGTTCTGTCTAAAAAAAACAAACTAAGCAAACAAGAAGAACAGAGATAGAATCATGGATATGGAGAGCATTTTGGTGGTTGCCAGATGGGAGGATGGGGTGGGGGAATGGGTGAGCAGATGAGGGGATTGAGGAGTATATAGTAGTGGTCACAGAATAGCCAATGGGGATGAAAATACAGTATAGGAAATGGAGAGGCTAAAGAACTTATATTCATGACCCATGGACATGAACAATGCTGGGAAGATTGCCTAAGAGGAGTGGGCACCCCCTAAGGGGGGTGCTGGGTGGGAAGTAAAAGGGGGAAATTGGGACCACTGTAACAGCATAATCAACACAATATATTTTTATATTTGTCAGATCAAAAATTATCTTTTAACGTTGCCTTTGACATCTATTGCACAGAAAGTCTAAACTTTTAAATATTAAAATCTATTATGCTTTCCTTTATTACTTAGACTGTTTGTGAATCCCCAGGGTAATAAATATACTCACCTTTACTTTTTATACCTGTTACTCACCAGAGCTATTGGCCTGAGTTTCAGTCTAGTAACTAGATAATGTGGGCCTACAGCCTTCTTCTTGGTGGACCTTGGACATGAGCAAGGCTTTTCAGGAGCCAGGCAGCCATGTGCAGTGCACAGTCAGGAAACACGCTCTCTCCCTACCTATCAACATAATCCAGCTCTAAAAGTCTTGTGACTTTCTCCCTGGACGGTGTGGCTTAGTTTCTTGGGCATCATCCTGCAAACCAAAAGGTAGTAGGTTCGTTTCCAGGTCAAGGCACATACCTAGGTTGCAGGTTCGGTCCCCATCTGGGGCATGGACAAAAGACATCTGATCCAAGTGTCTCTCTCACACTGGTCCTTCTCTCCCTTCCTTCTCCTCTCTCTGAAATCAATAAAAGAAAAAATTATAAATTCTCATGGCTTTCGAGTGTGGTGAACGTAGAAACAGCATCTTAGACAGTGACATCCCCGCTAAGTGTATATCTGGCATCCCTCAAGTTCCTCTCGAGATCAGCAGAAGAAGCTGTCTCAATGGTGCTCCACCAGCCCAATTGACTTTTATAGTAATAATTATAACATTATTAACTATTAGCATCTGCATTAATAATGATGATAATCATGTTTAACATTGGCAAGAACTTACTGTGCACCAGGATGACACACACCATCTCCTGTACTACTCCCACTAACCTCACGATGCAGGCATTACTACTGCTATCACCATCAGCTTCTACTCATGTTTTCTGAAGGTGCCACAGCTACTGAGTAGCACAGCCAGGATTTAAATCAAAGTCTGTCTGATTCCAGAAACTATAAATACAGCCAAGAAATTGTCTTGCTTCATATTCACATAGTTTAGGAAATAACCCTTTGAGAGTATCCAAAAAACAGCTGAGGGAGACCAAGAAAGGGGCTGAGTCTCTCAAATCTGGTAAGTAGGGGTTTGTGCCACGTATGGACACTGAGTGTTAAAAAAGTGTAAGAAGAGCCCAAATTTGATACAGAAAAAGAAATAGAATAATTTTAAGATGGTTAGAAGATCTAAATATGAAAAAAATTAACCCATAAAAGTGTTAAAAAGATCAAATGATTTTTTAAAACAGCTTGGAAGAGGAAAGGAACTTTCTAAATGTCAAACAAAACTCAGAAACCACTAAAAATACATGATAAATTCTACTACATAAATAAAAACTTTTGAATTGAAAAAAGGGCCAAAAGTCAAATGACAAATGACAACTTAGGGGAAGACAGGAGTGGATATTTTCAATCAACATCACTAATATTAAAAATGCTAATAAATAGCATTCGTGTAACTCAGCAAGAAAAGTCTAATAATCAAACTGGAAGAAGTGAAAATTAATAGAAAAGATTCTACAATGGTTCTTAAACACATGATTTATTGTTTAGCCTCAATGATAATTTTTTAAAATGGTAAACAGAATCAGAATGAGGTTATATTTTCATCTACCTTTTTACCATGATAAGGAAGAGAGAAGTAGGAATAATATTAAAGAAAAGTGCATATGTAAAATAAATTATAAAAATATACATTATACATTTTTGGTTGAAAAGTGTATTGGTACTACCCCTCTGAACAGAAGGCTTGAAATTAAAAGTTTTTCAAAATAAAATTACACATAAACTTGGTTCAACAATTCCACACTTAAGATGCTACAAATATATGATCATCTGTGAAAATGGTATGCACATACAGATATTCACTTTATTGTAATAGCAAAAATAGGAAACAACTTAATAAAAGATTATTTAATATTCAATAGGGTTAATAATTTATAGTACCCCTATAAGGGGGATACTTCAAAGTCAATGCAAAGAAGTAAGCAGCTTGAACTTGATCTATTACTAACTTAAAAAGCAAGGTACAGAGAAGTATATAGATTATGGCAGCATATGTGGAGGAAAATTTTAAAATATGTTTTTATTTTTCAATATTGTTGACACACAATATTATATTAGTTTTAGGTATACAACCCAGTGATTAGACATTATATAGCTTACAAAGTGATCACTTGCAAAGTGATAAATCTTGTACCCACCTGGCACCATACATAGTTATTACCAAATTATTGACTGTATTTCCTGTGCTGTACTTCACATCCCTGTGACTATTTTGTAACTGCCAGTCGGTACTTCTGAATCCCTTCACCTACTTCACCTCATCCCTCTAGCCACCCTCACCATCTGGCAATTTTCAAATAGTAACTTTTGTACACACACACACAGAAAACTCCTGGAATGATTTACAAGAAAAGGAAGGAAACTGAATGATTCTGAAATAAGAATGGGAGATTTATTTTATCATATATTTATGTATCTTTTGAATTTTGAATCAAGTATAAATATAACCTATTAAAATCACAATGATTACTCTTACAAGGATGTCTTCAACAGGAAGTATGTTTTACTTTCAGAAATGAGGACAATTTCAATATCTATCAACAAGTGAATGATTTTTTAAAAGGTGATACATGGAATAATATGAAGCTATTATAAATTAATTTACTCTTTATACGATGTTGTCACTTCTAAGATTAAAAACACAAGTTACTATACAATAAGTTTAATTTGGTGTCAATGTGTTTAAAACAAAAATTACTTATCTATGTGTATATACACACATCTAAGTATGTTTGTGAAAGGACATGGAATTTTGTGCTCTACAGACACCTAAACAGTAGGAGGTAGTGGTAGGTGATTACTCTCATTTTTATTAACTTGTGTGTTGTTTGAATTGTACAATGTCATGTGTTACATTTATCATTAAATAGATATACTCTTCATAATTAAAGTCTTTATTTGTATTTGGGCATGGAAAAGTCAGAGACTTGGTGGTTATATAATATTAAGTTAGTTTATTATTTTTTTCTGAGTCTCCCAGACATGCATATTTTCTACTTAATATACTGAAACATTAGGAAATGTATATAAAATAAATGAGAAATATTTACTTATTCACCATATGTTAAAGTATATATACTGAAATTAACTTACCATCAACATTTAGAGCTTAATGAAATGTTTGATAAAGAGCTTAAAATAAAAGGCAATTGACTGGGTTAAAAAGAAAAACATGAAAGCTCTGGGATTTCAAATTAAGTTAAGAAAACAGCCTCAATCCTAACTCAGAATTTTTTATTATGTATTTATTCTTTTGAAGCCTGCTGTCAGGCCAATTTACAGATGGTCTGGTGAGCCACAGGAAAATAACCTCGCTTAGCTCATGAATCATAAACAGTTACTTTATATAGTTATTAATGCAACTTTTTTAAGCATCTGCATCACCCCAAGGGATATTTTACCCCTAAGTTTGATTCTTGCTCAAAAGCAAAATAGGTGGATTGATGTCCTGCTTATAAGGGAAGCTGCCTCGTAATGAAGTCCTTTGGGTACTTCATAATCTAAATTCCTCACCACAAAGGATTAAAATTAATTCAATTTCAGACAGAAATTCTATTCTGCAATTAACAGAGTTTATAAGAGGAACCATGTTTCGTTTTTACAATTAAATACCATTGAGCACCCTAAAAGACTTTAGATTTTTATACTTTCAGATTTTTAGAACGCCATCTATTAAAGGGCAGAAAGCATGTTTTCCACGTGTTCTTTACTGCACTTGAATCTTTCATTGCATTTAACATTTTCAGAAGTCACGTATCTTACATAGGCCTGAAGAAATAGTTCTGGATGGGAATGAAATTCTCCAAGGACTGAAGGAGAATCGAGTCCTCTTCCCAGTTCAGAGTACTGTTCAACTTTGTTCCAGGGACATGATATTTCACTTTATTGTTTTGGATAGGAGGAATGTATACTATCTGTTTTTACAATATAACTGAACATGACTTGTTTATAAATGATATTAAAGAGAATGAGTATATGAATACTAGACTACACTCCTTCATAATTAAAGACATTGGCAATAAGACAGCTTCTCTAATGGTTATAAATTGTTAATATTCTATGCCATCTATGGAATATACAGGTTAACAGGGCCTCACGAGGAGCAGTGAATATAAAAATATTCCAAGAATCCTATTTTAATCAATGGGCTGTCTCCATTCCTACCAAATATTTTATTTATGGAAGAGTAAATGGCTTTGGTTTCAGCATTTTCTCCCACGAAGCAGTTATTCTGTGAAGATCATATGACCCAGAAAATAAGGGCAATGCACACTATGAGAAAGACCGAGGCACTGAAAATCAGAGCATGTAAGTTCTAACCAAAGCTCTGTCAAGTA
The DNA here is from genome assembly GCF_014824575.4 of Sturnira hondurensis. Classification (NCBI taxonomy): domain Eukaryota; kingdom Metazoa; phylum Chordata; class Mammalia; order Chiroptera; family Phyllostomidae; genus Sturnira; species Sturnira hondurensis. Next base: position 55,890,641 of record NW_028076767.1, on the reverse strand, counting down.
TTGGCTGAATGTCAGAGGAAAGTCATTTCTTTTCAGTGATCTTTAGCTCCCTCAGTTTGCAAAGTAAAGGGCTAAAATTAAAAATTTTCTAAGGTCTCATCAGGTCTAAAGCAATATAGAAAAACGTTTAAGAGCCCTGGCTGGTGTTGCTCAGTGGATTGAGCACGGGCCTGCGAACCACATGACTGTTGTTCGATTCCCAGTCAGGGCACATGCCTGGGTTGCAGGCTAGTTCCCAGCAGTGGACGCATGAGAGGCAACCATACACTGATATTTCTCTCCTTCTCTCCTTCCCTTCCCCTCTAAAGATAAATAAATAAAATCTTTAAAAAAACCGTTTAAGAGACTACCCTCTTCAGTGATGTTTATTACCTCATTGGATAGTTGGGAGTTAGCAATGAGTTAATGCAAGTCAACACCTTCACACATTCTCATTAATAATGATGATGATGATTAGTGGTGGTGGTGGTAGTAATGATGATGAGCTTATGAACTGAGCATTATGAGATAAGAAGCTAAGGTAAAAATATTTGGATCATCTAAAAGCTGTCTAAAATCCTAGAAAATACAAAATGTGATTATACATAGTAGTCAAAGGAGAAATTCGGTGGAGAAATTTTGTAATATGTCATCTGCATATATTCCTTTTAAGGCAATTTGTGCCTTAGACACCTAGACACTAGGAAAATAAATGTCAAATTCTTTTAATGGCTTTAAATACAAAAGTACCTTAAACCTAATTATCTGATATGAAGAATAGGCACTAAACAAGAGTCCCATGTAAGGTTTTCAAAATTAAACACAGAAACTCATTGAGAGTGATACTAAACATATTATTCCTTCTCTATCCTTTGCACCAGGCCTCTCTCACCATCCTCGACCCAGAGACCCGTGTTTCCCACTCATCTGGTCGTAAAACATTAATCTTTGAAGAGTGGCACCTTATCCAAAAGAGTTATGAAAACTTGAGCCCAGCATATAGAACACGTAAGTGCAAGTCAAGACATCTGCTTTTCATTTCTATTTCTTTTCATCTTGTTTTACTCTGCTACCCTGAGTTCAGATTCTAAATTGCTTTGTGTCCACATATGGGATTCTTTAAAGTGACAAGAACTCTACATGTCTCTTTTGTTCCTCATTCAATGAAAAAGAAAAATTTATAGTTGATATCTCATCTTCAGCTTCAAATATTTACTTTTCCTTAGGTAATTAATATATTATAATTCTTCAAAATATCAAAATGAAGTCCTCCTGATACTCTTTTTTACTTCTTCTTCCCCCCTCAAGAACAGAACCACTATTGCATACTGTTTTATAAATCTGCTCTCAGATAGATTTAATCACATAACTCCTACCAAAAAAAAGACTCTTTACATGTTAACAAAATAATTGCTGCACTACCTAGAAATGGAAGTTTGTAAGCAAAGATCCACCATCACTGTGCCCATATGGCTGGCAATTTCACCCCTGACTTCGGTGTGCCCATTGGCTCCCCTTATTCATAGGCTCCCTCTCTCATCAGTATAGCTGTTCCCTGGAAAAGCCTCATCTAGTGATGGACAACATGAAGCCTGTAGGCAAGCTTCCAGCAAGTACTGTTTTGCTAAAAGACAGTGAATCTTCTAGCTTGATGTTTTCCACCTCAAGTCCATGTCCTTGTTAAACTGTGAGCATGTAGGATTAAAAGCCACTCTCTTTGAATTTGTAGACACTTTACAGTTAACAATTGACTGGCGCTATCAACACACTAAAGCCATGTCAGTGCACACAAACGAATGCGAGATGAGCAGAGATGGAGAAAAGGGTAAAGGATACAATCATTTTCAGTAAAATGTATGGTGGTTCTGAAAACACTGCTAAATTCAATCACAGTCTTTCCAGGAGAATCAAATCAGATGCACGTGATTTGAACTCTTCTGTGTTGCTAAACACATTTTCTGTGCTATCTCCCAGTTCAGGTGGACAAAATAAGCCTCCAGCAAAATTGTTACTTTTTTAAAAGATAATCTAATTTCCTTTTTTCTCTATTCAATGCCCAAGGATAAAAGTCTTTTTTTAATTTACTGTAGGCTGCAAACAGATAACCAATCACGTTAAAATTCTGTGTGAGTTAAGAGTAAATTGGCTCAAAGTGAGGGCCCAAATGTTTTTCCTGCTAATAAAGTAATGAGTGTTAGTAAATAGACTCAGTGATTGCCATTTGGAGAACTCAAAGTCTCATCTTTACTTACTGGATGGATATTATTTTTCAAAGTTTGAGATTCTTGAATTAGTGAGATATAGCTAATGAACACAATTGTCACTGCCTTACAGTTGTTTGTGACCCCCACGCCCATGTCTGTCCCACAGGTCCAACCCGGCATGGGCCGTGTAGCAAGTATGCTCTTAAAGCCAAGTATAAGCAGTAAAGGAGATTTAAAACAACAGAAACCACAATATCTCAAATTTGTAATGAAAAATAAAATCTGTATAATCTTATTTGGTATATAGCCCCATGAGGACAAAAACAGTGATTCATTTACCTTTGTATCCCCAACATTGAATATAGTGCCTGGCATTTTATAGATTAGTTGCCTTAATCATTACTTTTTAACAATGAATAAATAAAGCAGGTCTTTTAACTCACACAAAACACAATGCAGCACGGCGCAGTGGCTAGAACACCCTCTATGAGTCAACTTCCTAGTCTGTGCATTGACTGATAACACCGCTCCTACAGAGTTGTAAGGAGTAACCGAAAGAACCTGTGCTGATACAGAACCTGACCCTGCACAGGCACTATTTGCTGAATTAGAATCTTAAATGCTTCTAGATGAATTTATAGGCAAGGAAAGAGCATCAATTCCACCCATTCTCAGAGTCTATTTGGACCAGAACAGCCTGCTACAGGAAGAGAAAGTGAATTTTCCCTAAATATGGGAAATATTTATAGGTTAGTCTCTATTCCCTAGATATAGAAACTACATTTATAACAGCAAAGGATTTGACAAGAAGCATTTGCAACAGTCCAGAATCTTAAATCTCTATATATGCTCCCTGAGCTACTGGGCAAAGAGTCATTCAGAGGAACTAGGGAACACAACTGAAATTTAAGTCTGTAAAGCCCCGCCTCCCCCCAGTGTCGCCAACCCTGCCCAACTGAGGGACAGCTTCGTTGTTCCAGGACCTGAGTATTCATTCTGGTGTACCCAAGTCTCTTCTGTTCCCCCCTTTTTTTTCTTGTAGATGAATTTTAATTTTAACTACCTCGTTTGAATTTACATTAGGAAAATGGTAAGGTGAGAAAAAGTTTATGGAAATCAGTTGAATTTATTAACTATAGGTATAGGTGTAGCGAGGACAGAAAAACCATGGCTGTTAAGCCATCTCTGTTCCCTGTTACAGCTGTGCATTCAGCAGGAGGACTATTCTTCTCAGGTTCCACATACAAAGTGTACTTTTATCCAGATCAATAAGCTAGTAAATTTAGAGTGTTCCTTCCTCTTTGATAAAGGAATCTGAGCCCAAGGTCAGTGAAATTAAAAATCTTGAGCAGAGCAACAGCAACAAAACTGACAAACAAAAATAAATTTTTTATATGTTCCTTCCTGGGACAATGTGTTATGGTGATGGAGCTGACGATGATGAGACTGATTAAATTTCCCCAGTCGACACACTGGAACTGTTCATTTACTGTAAAACAGAGCACACGGTGTCTGTGGGTCCAGATTTTGTTTTGGATTGTTTGGAAAGGACAAACACATCCCCTGTTCGAAAGAGGAACACCGTGTGCTATTGGAGACATTCACTGCCTTACCACCTAAGTAGCTTACAGAACATTCTATGGCTTGTGCTGGTATTCACATAAAAGCATTGTTTGATGGCAATCAACTTATTTCTTGTGTTGGAACTGACACGATCACACTGTCCCACTGTTCAATGTGATTCTTGCAGGGTTCCGGGAATTTTCCCCTGTGTGATATATCTCAAGAACAACAGAAAAATAGCCTTGTTTTGTATTGCATTTATTTTTCATTTTAGAGCCACCAAAACAAACTATGGAGAGCAAATAACTTTTTTAAAATGAACCAAACTTCACCCTCTCAAAACTGCAGTACCAACTGCAGTGATAGGGGACAAGAGCTCAGAAACAGTGAGGTGGACAAAGAGAGAGGAGGTATTTTTGTCATTGCCATAAAATGGAGCATGACCCAGGTAATAAAAAAGCATCTGCTTCTGACCAGCACTACTAAATCCTAGCCACCCTTGGGCTCGAAAGATGTTCAAGGTTGGCTTCCTTCATAGTCAGAGTATGTGACTGCCTAGTACTGTGATTTGCACTGTATTTGGGGTGTCCCTGACCCAAAAATATTTGCTCTTCATCGTTCTAAAAGTCTACTGTTAAGGTTCTATTTGTCAGACTTAAGTAGTATGGCTTGGTTGCATTGTGATACTCCCAACACACATAAATCTAGGCCGCCCAACACCAAACTTTATGTATGACTTAGACACAATGTTCTCCCAAGAGTGGGTATTTTGGTAGTGGTCCTCCTCGATCTCCTGGATCAGCACACTTCAACTTTGATGTGCACACAAATCACCTGGAGATCTTGTGAAGATACAGTTTAAGGTCCAGTAGGTCTGGGATTGGGCCCAAGTATTCACAGTAAAGTCATTGATGCTGTCAGTGATTTTATTGTCACAAGCCTATGGACCACACTCGAAGAAGCAAGCTCCTAGACTCTTCCCAAGGTCTCCTAGGTTGGGATGCAAGACCAAGAGGCAGTAAGCTTTTACTATAAAGGGTCAGGTTGTAAATATTTTAGGTTTTGCTGGACACAAGGTCTTCACTGCAAGCATTTGACTCTACCATCACAGCAGGAAAGTTTCATAAACAGTATGTAAGTGAATAGTCATGGCTGTGTTCTAATAAAACTTTATTTACAAAAACAAGCAGCAGACTAGATTTGGCCCATAGGCCATGGTTTGTGGATTCCTGTTCTTCCCATGGTTAATCAGAGTGAAGAAAAATATGTTCAGAATGTAACCAAAAAAGCCACTAGGAAGCAAAACTATGGGTTTGCTTATCTTCATGGAAAATTCTAAATTCCCTTCAGAAGGCTAGCTTGGTGCCCTAGAGAGACAGAACCCGAGAAGTGGAGGTGCAAGAGCACCAGACCACTTACCCCTTCCCAATACCATGTACAACACACCTTGAGCTTGTTTGGGGGTTTTCCTAGCAGGATAAGGGGCCTATGAGTGGAAGGGAACAAGGCAAGTTTATATCCTGAAATCTCGTGCCTCAACCACCAGTCTTTGCAGATATAGGTAAATTTACACTTAAAAAATGGATTCTGGCAGCCAGGAAGAGAAAAGACATTCCTGATGGGCACAGTGTGGTCCTCTGTGCAGGTAACACACACAGCCTGCCCCTTTGTCTTACTGACGTTGAGCTCCTTGAGCCTATTCGCAAGGCACTTGATGTGCCTAGATATGTTGATACTCCGACCGGCAGTCTTATACGCCCAAACTCATTCACTTACTCATCAAATACTTACTAAGCATCTGTTTTGTACCTGGGAGAAGAGGAGATCCTGGGGAAAATATAAGCAAAACGGACCTGATCCCTAACATAGAGTTTATTGTAGTGCAGTGGCTGCAGACAAATATATAAATAATTAAGCCTCAATGTGCTAAAAATTTTGAGGACAAAAATGCTGGTGTTTTGAGTGGTGACTGGTCAGACATATCACTAAACTAAGGTGTGAGCTGAAGAATGAGCCCCTATGACTAGGGTTGAAAGATGAAAGGGCCCAGGAGGAGAGAGAATATGGGCGATAGTCTGGAAGGAAAATAAAGAGTGTGTGTCAGAAGAATTAAAAGGTATTAGTAAGCCTGGAACAGAGTTTAAGTGAGAGATAAAACTAGCAAAGTACACAAAACCCAAAGCCTTACAAACAGGGTGACCTTATAATTCATTGACTAATCCAGAACATACTTGTGATCGAAAGAGGAGCCTGTTAATAATTATGCTGAAATAACAAGCATAAATGGAGACTATTCCAGAAAAGTGGGACATATGGTCAGCTTACTTATAAATCCTATAGAGGAAATGGGTCTATATACAAAGGGCAATGGGAAGCTGTTATATATTTAGGATAAGTGGTGATATGACCCAGATTTGTTTTGCAAAATGAATATTCTGGCTGCATTATGGCCAAATTAGAGTGAGGAAAATCATTAGGCAACTACTGCAGTATCCAATGGGAGATGATGGTATCCTCAACTAGAGTAGGGTTGATGGGCCTAAAATAAGTGAGTGAAGTCCAGTGCTCTTTGGGACCTCAAATCTGCACAGTGTAGGTTAGCTATTGAGAGGACATGGCAAGGTGAAATGGGAAGTCAGGGATAAATTCCAGGCCCCCACCCTGCGCAAGTGGATTTGTAGTGGTGCCATTCAATAAGATTAGGAAGCACAGGAGTCATTATGAATTCGGTGGAATAATTATAAACAAACTTTTGTACATGGTAAGTTTAAAAGGCTGTGGAAAATCCCAGGGGAAATGTCCACTAGGCAATTAGCTACAAATATAGATCTGAAACACAGGAGAAAAATTAGATTGGAGACATGATTGCCTTGTAGGTGGCAAATGAAACCATAAATTGCTCGTATATAATGCTCAGTATGAGAAAAGGAAGTAGCTTAAGACTGAGCAGATAGAAGCTTCACAGATCCTAGATTAAGCCAAGGAAAAATGTTAACTTCCTTTATTTTGGGAAACATCGTATTACATTTTACTGCCCCATGTAAATTATGCATCTTCAGTTCTGTGAATTTCTTTATATACAGCTGCTGTTTATTAACTGCATATTCTACAAAAAGCCTTTACTTAGTGTGGCACTTAGTAGGATCTTTATTGTACCTGTAATGCTAATAGACATCAAGACCTTGTATTATTCCTAGCAAAGAACCCAGCCATACTTACGCTAGTACCTCTAACTGAGGCAGTGATCCCAAATGTTTGTTCTTGCAGAAATGAAGCAAAGGGTGTGACCTCCGAGATGGCCAGACAAGACCAGAAACTATTCTCCACAGTCTGCATTGGCGATGCCCTCTTGGCTGTTTCCCGAGCAACACAATTTAATTCTGTCTCCCCACTGGCCACTTCGTGTTGTATCATGTGTGGCCTTGCCATCTTCTCCCCTGGGCCAAAGCCTGGGATGACAGGGACCGTATCTGGTTCACAGCTATGGCCCAGGAGCACACCTACAGTGCCTAATAGGTAATAGACTTCTTAAATATTTGTCGAACAGAGAGGATGAATGAAAGAAAAGGAGATGTTTATGGTATTTTCCTCTTCACTGTTCTTCCCGGTATGCTTTTAACCTTGTACTTACTGCTTTTAGAAAAGAATGACTCTGCCAAGTGAAAGGAATAGTTGGATGAAGAGTGTTGTGCTGATATCCTGTGTAGGTCATAGCAGGTGGTATCAGGATCTCTGAAAATTTTCCTCTGGACAAAAACATCAACTGAGAGGAGAAGCCCAGCAGACACTGAATATTAAATGCTACTGAGAAAGAAACACCTCAAACAACAAAACGACTTTGGTTTCAAATCTCACAAGCACGGACTCTGAGGCATATTTCTAGCCTGTAACCTCGGCACACTGAATAACCTGCCAGTGCCTCCACTTCCTCAATGGTGAAGTGAACATGAAACCCTCTTTCCGGGTGGTAAGAACGGCTGGAAGAGACTTGTGTAAAGCACCATCACATGATGACACAGGCCACATCACGGCTGTACCCAATGCAGACAAGGTACCTGACAAATGGTAATCGCTAATGTGGAACATGTTTTAAATGTGGGGCATTACACACAAAACACATTTTTTATTTGTTAGGCCAATAATGGCCTGTTGCTCAGTGCTGATAAAATGTGGCATGGACAATGCTAAGCCTTGACAAAAAAAAAAGAGAGAAAGTGTGCTCAAAGTATATTATGAACATCATGAAATGAACTACTGAATACATCGGTAGTTCTCCATTGCAAAAATGTAGAGTCCCAGAGGTTAGCAGATATTCTAGAAACTACCAAGTCATCTTAGAGAATGAGGAACTAGAAAAGAGAATGTGATCAGAGTCCCTGGTGGTCTAGTGGCTAAGAGAATAGAATATGAGGCTTTTGTTCCTTGTGCATGAAGAGGTTCTCACCAAGAATGGACAGAATAAGACTGTGTGTTTGATGCCATGGCTGGTGTGGCTCAGTGGATTGAGCACCATACTGTGAACCAGAGGGTCACTGGTTCAATTCCCAGTCAGGGCACATGCCTGAGTCATGGGAGAGTTCCCCAGTAAGGGGCAAGCGAGAGCCAACCACACATGGATGTTTCACTCCCTCTCTTTCTCCCTCCTTTCCCCTCTGTTGAAAAATAAATAAATAAAATATTTTTTTAAAAAGGCTGTATGTTTGATATAGAGACATCCGGGAGTCTGTCTTGACTAATCTTTTTGCATTAATTCACATGTAGCTATTGACCAGCTCCCCATAGCCTGGACAAACAATGACAGGTTCTGGGGGCAATTAAAATAGCAATTTACTAGGTAAGCGATATTAGAACATGAAAAAGAAACAACAATCATGATATTGCTACTAAAGAAGTTGGCCTACCTTTTCCTTCTAATTACTCATATTTCACAAGGAAAGAGAGATAGCACCGGAAGCACTTCTGTCTACTGATTCCGCAAGCATCACTCCAAACAACCTTTTTCATCCACAAGCGGAGGCTCCTTTGATGTGCAGGAAGGGCGAGCACTGCCAGAGAGGTCAGCTTGTTCATAAGAAAGATTAGGATGTCCCCGCTCCAAGAACATAGCCCCCAAATTTAAGGAGTTTAAAACACCCCTCATTGATTAAACTGTGTAAAGACCTTTTTCGGGAAACAGAAAACTTGAATATTCAAACGGAATATGTTCAAGTACTTACCCTTAACAGAGGGTAAGTACTTGAACATATATTAACTGAATAAGTACATAATAAATAATGGTGGACAGAATGAATGAATGAATGAATGAATAAAAAATGAAAATGTTTTGTTGCCAGATGGTATAGAAGAAATTAGTTGGCCCAAGCTCCATTTTACCCCTCTTCCTGCACACATGGCCAATAAGGTAAAGAAAGTATTTCCTAATCTTCTTGGTCATAGCTAAATGTGACCAAGTTTTGGCCATCACATCACTTCTGTGATGTGTGCCACTTCCAAGTCATCTTTAATTTGAAGACAAACTGTCTTCTTGGTTTTTGGCACTTCCTTTTCTCATGAAGACATCACATGTAACTCAGCTTCAATCTTATAAGTGAGGACCGTGTCCTAATTATATTAGAAGAAACACAAATCCCTGAATATCCTCACAGGCCACACTTGCGTAGCCAACCTAGACTAACCAGACAATCACAGGAGAGTGGAATGAGCTAATATTAACCCGCTGTATTCTGGGGGTCTCTTTGTTTACTAGCTAAGCCTTTACCACAGCTAATGCAATGATCAGCAGTATCAGTAAAGGAATGGAAAGAGCTGAGGAGCATAAATGACAACCTTGACCTTCACGAGTAAAGCATTTTTCTAAGGCTCAAGGGAGATCAAAATTAATTAATTGAAATCTTTTTCTTCAAGTGCTTTAAAGCTTTGTTGAGAAATAGAAGGAAACAATGAGGACATAAAACACTCCTGAGGAATTTTGAAGAATGAAATAGCAGGTTCAAGATTTTGAACCTGGAGAACTGAGAAGGTAATTTTAAAATATTGGAAAATTTAGGGAAGAAAGAAGCCTGATTGTGGAACAAATTAATGAGTTCAACTTTCCAAATGTTAAGCTGAAAATGAGAGTTTAAAAAATGAAAATACATTCTGGGGTTAAGTTCCTTTGGGTAACATTTGGTTAATAGGTTTCTTAACACAGAACTTCTGAGTACCTTTAATACGCTAATGTGCAAGAGGAATCCCAAGGGGGAAGACATAGCATATTATCCAAATTTAGTTGATGGCAGATCATCTCCCAAGAGAAAGTGAGCTTGCTATTCTTTGATTCTATGTTACAGTCACTACTCAGGTTCAAATTTCAGATGCTGTGGTGGTGCCACTCAAAAGGAATGGAGCCCGGCTTTGAAAGTGATTTGATTGATTTTATGTGGTCATAGATGGAGAGTATTTTAAGATTCTAGAGTCTCAGTCGCCACTGAAAGAGACATACCACTCTGTAAAGATCAGTCCTGACATAAAGCTATCTGCACTCTCAACTCTCATGTTCATTGCACTGTTATTCACAAGAGCCAAGCTGTGGAAGCAATGTAAATGTTCATTGATGGATGACTGTATAAAGAAAATGTGGCATGCACATACAATAGAATTCAATTTTACCTTAAAAAATAAGGCAACCCTGCCATGTACAACAGCATGGATGAACCTGAAGGGCCTTATGCTAAGTGATATGTCAGTCACAGAAGGACAGCTGACGTAAAATTCAATTTACATGAGGTATCTAAAATAGGTGTCTCTCTCATTCTTTTACATATACCTAAACCACCTAAAAAACCTTGAATCTGAAAAAGCTACAACAGTTATCAAAGTTTTTCTTGTCCTGGGTCTTGATGTTTCCCATGCTCTTTCAGCTCTGGCAGGTTTCAAGGCCTCTGTTTTTGGCCTTGGCTTTCAAACACTTGCATTCCTCTCTCCATAAGTATTTTTTTCCTCCTCACATAGAAGTTGAAGTATTTGGTTCTTCAACTCAGGCTACCCAGGTCTTATAGTTGGACTTCAGGAAGTATGATCCCCTCCGCTTCTGAATCTCCAGAAAAATAAAAATAAAAATGAGTGTGAACACTCAGAAGACTCCTGGGAAACATTAGCAAAAGGAATCCTGAGGTCCTGTTGAACACGTGTTGTCTTCACCCTCATCATTAGCACATTGTCATCAGGAGTGCCTGCCCAATTTGCGAACTGTCAGGGTAGGAGCTGTGCCCCCAAGAAGTAAATAGTCTCAACAGTGGAGTCTTTGATGATAGGAAACACCTAAAATGGGATAATTCATACCTAAAAACTATAATACCCCCAACTGCAACTCTCCATTACTTTGCCCGTATCTAAGACTCCGTCGATTAGTCTCTGTCCATCATGATTAGTCCACAAAGCAGGCATTTGGAATCCCTCCTAGACCGTGAATGAAGATTTTCTAATCTGAGGTGGTAAGCTATACCAGCCACATAAGACCCGAGTCACTCCCCACAATGCCCATCATGTAGAGAAAGCCTGCACCCAAATCAAGCCGACATAAAGGAAAGCAGAACCAAGAGACAAAGAAAAAGAAATTTCAGGTGACATTATCTGACATCTAGGTATATTCATACCTAATCCATTCTATCCTTGACCTTCTCAATCACATTGGTCAACAATTTTTTCATGTATAAACATACTTTTTTGCTTAGTGTATTTTAAAATGGGTTTATTCACCAGAATAAGCCTGATCAATAAATACAAATATATGTAATATATATTATTCTATTTGAAATATGATCTTCATGGAATTTTGGAAACCCAAAGTATACTTTGAAATCTAACCATTGAAGCTGCCACTATATTCCAACTTGCTGCAACTGCACAATACCCCCGAGTTCCTACCATCCAAAACCTAAGGGCGAGCTGAGAAGCAAAAGTGAGATCACCTTTATTCTCTCTCTCATTGGTGGATCCACCTGGCTCTTGAATGAAGTCTTCCTACCTTTTTTATGTTATTCCTAAAGCTGTTCACATCTCTACCATGAACACAGTGTGTACCTTCCTACTTAAACTTTATTTGTTTATGTAGTCATTCTCTTTGACCAAATTATGAGACCCTCAAAGACAAAGACTCTGTTTCACACTAGTTTGAGTTCCCAAGAACTCAGAGATGAAGGTCTGTCTCAAAATGTTTTCTTGGGATACTTCATGCGAAGTATTGATTTTCCATAGAAGATCGTTTCTCTTGTTCTTTGTGATTCTGGAAGTTTCACTAGAGACAGCAAGTGTAAAGCAATTACTAAAACAAATTCTATGTGAAAAATAGTTTGTTGCTGTAAATGTAGGTTCAAGCCTACAATTCTGTAGATTCAGCTTGTTCTGACTAAGGACATCTCCTAGGCAAATATTCTGGGCAATCATTCATTTATTAATTTCTGTGCTGTAAAACCAGAATAACCTTGGGAACTTAAGCATTCTGGTCAATGGCTTACAGATAACCTGAGATCTCTTTGTGTTTCAATGTCATTGTTAAAAAAATTTCTAAAATATCTAAAGTTCTACCTTAAAAATTAAAGATATAATATAAATTTAACTTCTATTTGATAGAAGATGCTATAGTATCTTGAGGTTGTCATTCAGAAAATCAGTTATTTTTGTTATTTAAATATAGAAAATGTAAAATGTGGCTGCACAGCTCTTCTTTAGTAATTTTAACTAAGTTCCTGACAGCTTTGTTATATTTGAACTATTCCTCTCACCTAGAAGCTGAGTGCAGAGGAAAACAATCAAATCAATGGAAGATTTGTAGGTCTACACTGCATTTGGAAGGAGTAAACATTCATGAATGAGATCTTATTTTACATAGAATATTAAGTGTAGTTTTCTGTAATCCCCCCAGTAAGCCAGGGTCGATGCATTAAGAGACACAAATTCTATTATGCAACAAACACATTGAGAAATTCTAGTTTTTCCAAGACACAGGGAACAGTGGAATTACCCCTAAACTCAATTTGGTCAGCATCTCTATTTGTTAGAGTAAAGGGAAAATAGACCTAAAAGTGTTCATTAATCTTCTATGAGAAAGATATTTGGAAAAGAATACCACAAGGAAAACAGAAGAAGAGATTCCAGCCAAAATTTTTCAGAAGCTAGAAAAAGATGAATGACTTAGCAGACCCAAGAAGCTGAATCCTAAACTGGCAGTGTGGAGATCTGAAAAGCGATTCATTTCACACTGCAGAACCCCCAGTGACTCAAGAATTACTGGCACTAGGCTGTACAAAAAACGGTGTGGCGGTGGGGTTAAAATCAGAGTGATTGGTTCCAACTCTATTTTAGAAACAGCCTCCAAGGTCTCCCCTCCCTCTTGGGAGAGGAGCAAGTGACAATATTGCACAAATTCACTTCAGAAATGCTTAACATTTAAATATCAACTGATACATTCCATTATCTTAACAGAATAAAAGAAAAAACATATGACCATATTAATAGATATAAAAACAAACAATTGACAAGTTTTAACATTTGTTCACAATAAAATTTAGCAATCTAGAAATAGAAAGGTACTTTATCAGCCAAAGGAAAAGCATTTGCAAGCACCCTACAGCTAACTTAATAGTAAGAGACTAAATGTTTTTTTTTTAAGATTGGGAATAAGACAGGGTATCCCTCTCACCAGTTCTCTTCAACTGTATTAGAGGTCCTCGTCAGTGCAATTGGCAAGAAAAACAAATAAAATTATACATGTTAGAAAAGAAAAAGTAAAACTCCTTTTATTTGTAGATGATATCATTGTCTGTGTACACATACTAAGAAATCCACATTTAAAAAAAAACCTGCAAGCAATAAGTGGATTTAGCAAGGTCTCAGGAAACACTACTAATACACACAAGTCAATTGTACTTAAACATTCTAGCAATCAACATTTAGGATATGAAATTTTAACACAAATTAAAACATTTAAAATAACATCTAAACATTTAGGAGTAAATTTTTTCAAGAGTTATATATCAGTTATATACCTATACTAAAAACTAAATTGTATCACTAAAGAAATTAATAAGATCTAAATAAATGAAAAGATACCCCATACTTGGATAGGAAAAATATTTTTAAGATGCCAGTTCTTCAGAAAGAGATTCTATTTAATCTCAGTGAAAATCACAGCAGCATTTTAGTGGAAAATGCCAAGCAGATTCTAAAATTCGTATAGAAATACAATGAAGCTAAAATAGTCAAAAGATTACATTGGCAAAAGAAAAAAGTTTGAGATCTACACCCACCTGATTTCAAGACTTATTATAAAGTCACAATAATCAAAAGAGTGTGTTTATGGCACAACATACAGGAAATGAAACGGACCTAGGCCAAGTTATGTTGTCATACAATTTTTGACAAAGGTGCCAAACTAATTCAATGTGGAAAAGAGAGACTTTGTAATATAAGGCATTGGAGTGCGGTATCCATAGGAAAAAAATGAGACTTATACCTTACATCATGTGAGAGAGTTAACTTCAAATGGAATATAGTCCTAAATATGAAACTAAAGATGTACTACTCCAAGGGAAGAATATATGAGAAAGTCTTTGCAACCTTGGAGTCTTGGAGTTGCCAAAACTTTCTTAAGTAACACATAAAGAGCTTAATAATAATAATAATAATGATGATGATTTGTCTTCATCAAAACTTAAAACTGTTCTTTAAAAAATGACCCCCAAAATTATGGCAAGCCACAAATCAAGAGAAAATATTCACAATTTATATATCTAAGAAAGAAGTGACATCCAAAATACACACCAAACTTAGAAAATTCAATGACAGGAAAACAAGCAACCCAATTAAAAATGAGCAAAATAATGTTGCATTTCTGCATGCCTCTGCTAATGGCACTTTGGAATTGTTTTACTTGTCATTTTAGACATAACATTTATTATCACTGTGGTTCCAGTTGTCGAGTATTGAGTTATCAGTTATTTGAAGAAATAAATTTTGAGCAGATGTGGGAGGAAAGGGTACATTTTGTAAAATCGCACAGTGAAGCTCACAACTAAACTTTGAATAACAGGAGTTTTAAGTCTGATGTTAAAAAATCTGTAATGGACAGTTTCAGGAATTACCAGACAGTGAAAGAAGTGCGTGAGCTTGCCAAGGTAAGACTTCAGTGCAGATTCTGTCTTTGTGCAGTGATCTTAAAGGAACAACCCACAGTTAAAGACTGAGTGGAAGCACCTGCCATTGTTGTTCCATGTCTGGTTGTTGCTGTTTCCACGCCTTTGTCGAGTCTGTATCTTCATCAGCATTTTAGCAGGTGTTTGTTCAATGCTTGTGTTTCATAGTCAGGACAGGACCACAGGCCATGGAGACTGATAACGGATTTATCTGTTTTACTATGTCTTTCTTCCCCACGACTCTATCTACTGTCTTGCGTTGATTTATAAGCAAACTTAGAAAACCTACAAAAATGTGTTTGTGGCTATCTAGGAATAATACAGAATATGTTGCTATTATTTTGGGTGAAGAAAGTAAATTTTATATAGTTTATTTCAACATACATGAAATGCAAATTTTATTTGGAAAAGGGCAAAATATTTTAACAAATGCTTCACACAAAAATTTCAAAAGACCATTAAAGCATGAAATAATGCTTAATATGTTAGTCATCAGGGAAAAGCAAATTGAATCACAATGAGATACTTTCACTTCACACCTACTAGAATAGCTCATATAACACTGACAGTACCCAGTGTTGGAGAAAATGTGGTACAACAGGAGCTTACGTACATTTTATGTGGAATACAACATGCCGTTGGCATTTTTCTTCTAAAGTTAAACAATGTATTACTCAGCAGTTCTGCAAAAGAAATAAAGTCATATATCCACACACAGACTTCTACATAAATGTTCCTAGCAGACTTATTCAAAATAGCTGAAATTTGGAAACAACCAATGCCCAACACCTGGTAAATAGGAAAAGAAATTGTAATACGTTTATACAATAGATACCGCATAGCAATAAAAATACTGCACACAACATGGATAATGTCAAAAATATCACATTGAAAGAAAAAAACTAAACACAAAAGAGTGCATACTGATGAATTACATTCATATGAAACTCTAGAAAAAAAAATCAATCCACTCTATGGTGACATAGGAAGCAGATCAATGGTTACCCTGCTGGCGTGCAGGGCGGGGACTGACTGAGAAGAGGTACGAGACCACCTGTATGGTGATGAAAATGTTCTGCACCCTGATTGAAGTGGTGGATCCATAGATGTATACATTTTTTCGACACCAATCTCCCGGACAGTTAGAATGCATCCATTAGTTATGTGTAAGTTATGCCTCAATAACATTGATTAAAGGACTAAATTAAAATTAAAAGAGGAAGACAAATGGAAGGACAGAAAGGGAACATGTGAAATAAGAGAAAAGAAAATTACAACCAACTTAGAAAGTGGAAGAAGATCAAGAAAATGGAAGGAAACAAGAAGGTAAAATGGAAGGAACCTCAAATGAACTCTTACAGAACTCACTGCTATGGGGTGCGCACTATACTATTTCCCCTACTCCTCACAAGTTAAAGACAATAGCCCTCACTTTGTTGCTATGGAAACTGAGACCCTGAGAGATCAAATGTTTTTCAGATTTGTATATGTTGTCAGTGGCCCCCAAACTCTTTCTACTACATGTTAACAACATCCTTTGAAAATCAATTTTCGTACAGTGGGTTCTCCAAGTGCTGAGAAGGAGTTTACATGCTGAGGATCAGAGATCAGCCTCCGAAGGAGGAAGGAGGAAGAAGCAAGACTGGACAGAGGGTGAAGTCACACTCAGTGCAAGCTCAGCAAAGTCTCGGCCAACACCAGGGGGTCACAGAAGAGTGTGTGACCCTCAGAATGGTCCACGTGGCATTTGCTGTCCTGAAGGCCCATGTGGAGGAGTCCTCCCCTAGAGGTCACCCGCCTTCCACTGAACTGACTCCAAAAGGAAAAGAGAAGGAATCCTATCAATAACTATAATAACAAAAAGTCACCAATATGTTTTATGTGCCAGGTATGAAGTTTTAACCCATTTGAAACACAACAACCCTCTGAGGTTTATGTTATTTATTATCTCCGCTTGACATCAGAAATTGAGGGACAGAGAGATTTAGCTTCTAAACTAAGACCACATAGCTGGAAACTAGAGGTGCTTGGACAGGATTCCACAGCTTGGCTCTAGACTATGTGTTCCTAGCATCCAAGAGCACCTAGCTCTTCTAGTGACATCCTCAGGATACACCCGGTCAAGTGCCACCTGGACTCCCATAGCTCCTTTTCAAAGAAAAGCCATCAACCAAAGTCCTCACGTTGCTTTTATATTTGAAAGAAGATTCTTCTAATTAAACACATCTTTCTCCGCAAGCAGTTGGTTTGGATATACTGGCCTTGAAGATAACAGTAATGTTTCTGCACATAGGAACTTCTTACAGTAGTTTAAGCTGTGAGGGAGAAGTTCTAGCTAAAGTGAAGAGCCACATTGAGGGAAACTAGATTGACTTGGCTTTGAATTTGAAATGAAGTGCTTTGGGTGCTGATATTCTGCTTTCACCAAGCCCAGATTGGTCTGTAACACAATCTGACTCTTGAATACTTAAAAATAGAGATAATTGAACTCCCCACGCTGTGATGTGGGGCCTTGAAATTCATTGCTAAATTCAGTGGTGGGAGTATTGATTTGCATTAATTTAGTCATGTCTACAGCATCAACTCAGGTAACTGGTGTTAGGGCCTAGAATTTCCTAGGAACCTGAGTGTTCCTAGGAACACACTAGAATAGGACTCAAACCAGGATTTCATTCCTAGTTCTGCTTTTAACTAGTTTTGTTACTTTTGACAATTCACCCAGTTTCTCTGCTCTTCAGTTCCTCATCCACAGACTTCACAGGTTGGATTGAATAGCCTCCCTTACAGTGATAACCCTCAGAAATCAATCAGGAAACTCACAAAAGACTTCAACATAGAGAGGAGCTAACAGATTTTCATTAGAAAACAGTTCTTCCCTGAAATGTTTATCTGGATTCTGATTTATAACTACAGGGACACAATTTACTCTGTCCATAATAAGCCTCTTAAAGCACACAGTGTCCTCAACATTCCTATGTTGAAATAAATGACGAGCCCCAAAGAGTTGACATGTGGTCAGGAGGCAGCATAATTTAGGGGAAGAGGCAGAGTTGGAAGACAATTCTAATATAGTTCTGCCATAACTCAACTTCCCTCTCCCATTTTAATCAGGCTCGATGGTAACTGTTTCCTCCCAGTAGAAAGGATTAAAGGACAAAATGAAAGAAGAGATAATTAACTCTTATAAAATACATTTTGACTCTAAAATGATTTGAGCTCCAGAATAAGGTTAGGGAAGCCCAAGAAGGTTCAGAAGAGAACCCCTCTGCCTTTATGCAGCCATTAGGAGAATGTCTTCCAAAAATATTCCCTGGAGTGAGAAGGGGGAAGAAGGGAGAGTAGTGGTAGGTACCTATTTCATCTCTTGGAGTATTCCAGAGAGCAGGAGGAAACTCCAAAAATTGGCAAAAGAGCTGGAAACGAACCTTTCCCAAATGATAGAAATAGCCTCTAAGGTGTTTAATAGTAGAGACATGGCAGGAAAAAAGATACAGAGATAAAGAACTAGACAGCTTGGTTGGAGGTAGCCCTTTGTTCAGGACAGGTAATCCCAGAAAATATGACATGTCGGGTGAGTACCGTAATCCCAGTTCCCACGGTGGGACAGGTTCATAAGCACAACCTGACCCTAGGACAAGACCAATGTGCATACTTCAACCAGCAAGAGCCCTGGAAGAGGGAATGCCCCAACGGTACCAGAGAGGGGAGGTGGGGGGCAATGCCCAGTCTCCAAGTGCCTCTTGAAGATGAAATTGACAGGGCCAAGGACCCCAGGAAAGGCTCTGGGAAAGATCATTGTCTCTCCTGAGTAGCCAAGGATTAGTTCAGAGGAGAATCAGTAAAATTTCTACTGGATAGTGGAGCCAGTTACTCTGTACTGACCACTAAAAAGGGCACCCTGTGTGGTAAGGCTTGCAATATATAAGGAGCATCAGGAAAAGGAAAAACAAAACAACTTCTGGAATCTCCGACTTGTGAAATAGGTTCCAGGTCACTCACCTAGTTTCTCCTGTATGTCCCAGAATGCTCTGTCCCTTCACTAGGAAGAGAGTTACTAAGTTAGGAGCACCAGTCAGTATATTTGAACATACCATTAAGGTGGAAGCCCCTAGAAACAAGGGAGTAGATTCTGTGGCTTTTGGCTCATTCAGAATGACCCAAAAGCTGCCAAAAAGTGAGAGGCTTGGGCAAGCCAACAGCCAGGAGGGGAGGCTCTGGGCCAGCCCCTCTCAGTTGCTTTTACCTACTTAGACTGGCATGAAGAAACAGCCCCCATCCATACTTTCACAAAGGGTAGAAGTTCCTTCTTTCTTTCTGCTGCATAGAATTCCATTGTGTAAATGTCCCACAGTTTTTTGATCCATTCATTTACTGATGGGCACCTAGGTTGCCCAGCACTTAGTTACTATAAATTGTGCTGCCATGAACATTAGGGTGAATAGGTTCTTTTGGACTGGTGTTTCAGGATTCTTAGGATATAATCCTAGCCATAGAATTGCCGGGTCAAAAGGCAGTTCCATTTTTAGTTTTCTGAGAAAATTCCATACTGTTTTCCATAGTGACTACACTAGTCTGCAATCCCACCAGGAGTGCACTAGTGTTCCCTTTTCTTCGCAGCCTTGCCAGTACTTGCTGTTTGTTGCTTCATTTATGATGGCCATTCTGACTGCTGTGAAGTGGTATCTCATTGTGGTTTTAATTTGCATTTCTCTGATGGCTAGTGATGCTGAGCATCTTTTCGTATGTCTCTGGACCCTCTGTATGTCCTTCTTGGAGAAATGTCTATTCAAGTCCTTTGCCCACTTTTTAATTCGGGTGTTTGTTCTCCTGGAGTGGAGTCATGTGAGTCCTTTATATATTTTGGAGATCAAACCCTTGTCTGAGGTATCATTGACAAATATGTTTTCCCATACAGTTGGTTCTGTTTTCATTTTAATGCTGTTTTCTTTAGTTGTGCAGAAGCTTTTATTTTTTTTATTTTTTTAAAGATTTTATTTATTTATATTTAGAGGGGAAGGGAAGGAGAGAGGGAGAGAAATATCAGTGTATGGTTGCCTCTCCTGCACCCCCCACTGGGGACTGGCCTGCAACCCAGGCATGTGCCCTGATTGGAAATTGAACCGGGATCCCTTGCTTTGCAGGCCCGTGCTCAATTCACTGAGCCACACCAGCCAGGGGTAGAAGCTTTTTATTTTGACGGGATCCATAGTGTTCTTGTTTATTCTTTCCTTTATGTCCCTTACTCTAGGGGACAAATCAGTGAAAATATTGCTGCATAGACTATCTTAGATTTTCCTGCCTATGTTCTCCTGAAGGACTTTTAGGGTGTCATGACTTATATTTGAGTCTTTTATCCACCTTAAATTTATTTTTATGTATGGCATAAGTTGGTGATCAAGTTTCATTTTTTTTGCATGTAGCTGTTACGCTAAGTGAAATAAGCCAGGCGGTAAAAGACAAATACCATACAGTCTCACCTTTAAGTGGAACCTAATCAACAAAACAAACAAGCAAGCAAAATACAACCAGAGACATTAAAATTAAGAACAATCTGACAGTAACCAGAATGGAGATGGGAGGAGATAATAGGGGGAAAGGTGAAGGAGTTTCAGGAACAACTATAAAGGACACACGGACAAAACCAAGGGGAGGTGGAATCAGGAGAGGGAGGTGGGGAGGAGTGGTGGGGAGGGGGCGGCAGAAAACTGTACTTGAACAACAATAAAATTTTAAAAAGAAATAAAAAAAAGAAACAGCCTCCTCAACCTCCCACCCAAACCCCACCCTCCCACTCCTACCCTCAACGTGCAACAGACCTACAGTTTCACTTGACATTTCCCCTTTTTCAAAAAAGCTCCTTAAGGCTGGTGGAATACCATCTGTCACAATCCCTGCTTCCAGGACAACTTTGAGGAAGTGTGGGCCAACATAAGCTTGGAGCCAGCACAGGCCTCTATCGTGCCTCTGAAAGTTTATTTCAAGGGACACTGCACCTTGACCTCCACACTTCTGGGAAGTATCCAACAGCACATGAGACCTGCAGGTGTGATGTCCTTCCTCTTTGATCTTTAACTCCAAGTAGCAAGAGTCAGCCCTTATTAAAGTCACCTTCAGGAAAAAAACAAAACAAAACAAAACCCCCCATAACTAATCAACTATGACTATAGGGCACTCAAGTATATAATTAGGAATAGATGTGTGCCAATAAGTCATTATAAAAAGAGAGAGTGGACCATATTTGGCTTGAAGACTGGAGTTTGCCCATCCTTCATCTAAGTTTGGCCTTATAGCAGCTCTGTGACCCCAAGGGTCCACTTGAGTGACTACTCAAACATTATGAACCCCACTTTTTCATATATAACTATGAAGATCTGCTACCATCTCAACTTGTAGATATAAGCAAGAATCAAATTAAATAATTTACATAAAAGCACTTTGTGAACTGCCTAGTGCCAGAGTACCTATTTAATAACAGTACACAAATATTGAGGCTTAACAAAATATTATTGGGCATCCTGGCAAATTATGTTTTTCTCTTTTCTTCTACCCCTGAACTCAATTCCCTGCCTGTTAATTCCTGTTCACACACCCTCCAGTGCACACGCATGTGCACACCCTAAGCACCGCCTCTCTAGCACTTTCTTTTTTATTCTTTTTTTAGATTTTATTTATTTATTTTCAGAGATAGGGGAAGGGAAGGAGAAAGACAGGGAGAGAAACATTGATGCATGGTTGCCTCTTGTATGCCCTCAACTGGGGACCCAGCCTGCAACCCAGGCACGTGCCCTGACTGGGAATTGAACCAGCAAGCCTCTGGTTAGCAGGCCAAACCTCAATCCACTTAACCACACCAGCCAGGGTCTAGCACTACTTTTCTTATTTGCTGCAGCTGTACCCTAGAGCCCTCTTTTTCCACCCCCGCACACCAGGCTTCATTTTTGCATGCTCCCTCTCAGCTGTTCCTCTACTGATTAGACCACTAATACAGAGTAAATTTTATGACTGGCCCAACTTTCTTTTTAAAAGGCCTGATGTGTTGACAAGTGGATCATTCCAAGATGCCAACAGAGCATCTCACAAAGTCTAAAAATTCAAGTGAACTATGTGATTCTTTGTAGACTACACTAAATTATTTCTGAGAAACTCATAGCCCTAAATAGCAACTCAGCTCTAGGAAAGTAGAAGTTTGGTTTTAGAGCAGGGGTGTCAAACTCATTTTTACTGGGGGCCACATCAGCCTTGCACTTGCCTTCAAAGGGCCAAATGTAATTTCAACTCCTTAACCATTAAGGAGTAGTTACATTTATACAGTTCTAAAATTATTTTGACCCTTTGAAGTCAACCTCAAGGCTGATGTGGCCCCCGCTGAAAATGAGTTGGACACCCCTGGTTTAGAGGATGGCATGAGAAGCTACTTGGACACCTAGAATTGCATTTACCTTCGAAAGTGTGCAAAGGCAGATAGGCTCAGGGGAAAGCCTGGGTCTGTGTCCAGAATACTACCTGTCAGTTGCTGAGATGAACAAGTTGAAAGGAACCATGGGTCTGTGGCAGTGGTATGCTGTGAAACTGGCATCCTAGAGGAAAAAGAGAGAGCAAGCCAGCCCTGTCTGCAGCATTTATCAATGTCCAAGGTGCAGATACTCCCACCACAGATAATATCAAGCTACTAATGATTTAATACCCAGTTCACAAAACTGGTGGTAATTTCACAATCACTTCTTCCTGCTGGCTCTGACACATCACTGGCTCCTTGGCAATTTAGGTTAAGTTTACCTCCAAGAGTCCCTAGAGAAATGAAATCCCCCAATTCTCTAACCCAAACCAGATAGGTTCACAAGCAAAGACTTTCTTCCATTTCTGGGTCCTTAGTTCCAAGAAAATATACAAATATTAACCACATCCTTCTGAATTGAACTAGTTAATAAACTATTTTATCTACACACACACACACAATATGCACACCCCTTACTAAATTCTTCATGAGCTAATGACTTCTATCTCCCCTGAGGTACACTCTCTACCTCAGGAGGGTATGTCAAGAGGATTTTTGACAATAGAGATTTTGATCCTTGCTATTCCATGTGTGGTCCTCAGATAAACACCACGTCACCAGAGAGGAGATTAGAGAGCAGGATTTCAGACCGTATCCCTGGTCCAATGAATCAGAATAATCTTCATTTTAACCAAATTTGTATTTATTAAATTTTGGAAGGTGCTGCTATATATGCTCTATCAATTTACACTTAGGAGTTAGAAAAAAACGAAGAAGATAATTGCTATTTCCCATTCCACAAAAACAAATAATCATCTTTTCCCCTTGTAGTGATAACTTGAAAATTGTACATAGATTTTTTTTCACTTAAGACATAAAAATGTTCCAGAATTAGTCTGATTTAAAACATAAAGCAAACCGCCCTTTGCACAACTGTGACAGTGTACTCTTAGGCAACCACTGAAAATAAGGCAAGTTAGAGGTGTTCTTGTCTTGGTTCCAGCCTTCTTCTTAAGCCTTCTGTTCCTCGTTACATGCTGTGATACAAATAGTGCCCCTCCCCCAAGACGTGCTCTTCCAAATCCCTAAAATCTGTGAATATGTATGTAGCCTTGTATGACAAAAGGATTTTATAGATGAAATTAAGGATTTCTTGAGATGGAGAGAGTATCCAGGTGTGCCCAATGGAATCACAATGTTCTTAAAAGAGAAAGAGGCAGGCCAGAGAATCAGAGGAAATGTGACTGTGAAAGCCAAGGTCGGAGCAATGCAGGAGTGCAAGCCTAGCCCTGTGGTCTCTAGACGCTGAAAAATGGAAAAACAGCAATTCTCCCCTAGAACCTGTGGAAAGAACATAATCCTGGCAGCACCTGGATTTAGGGCCAGTAAAACCTGCGTTGGACTTCTGACCTTCAAACTGTATGTTAACAGATTTATGTTGTTTTCAATCCTGCATTTGTGGTCATTTGTTACAGCAGTCTAAGAAACTAACACACATGGCTTTGTCCCCAGTTAACCGGTGAGCATTTTAAGGGCATGACCTTCTCTATGTTTTGGTTGACTGCAGTGCCTGGCCATTGGGTTCTTCATCAAATTTGGAAAGTAAGTGAATGAAGCAGTAATCCCTTCTCCCACAGTGCAAGTAAACCTGATCTTTCTTCACTGCTTGAAACTCTCAGTGCTGGAAGGCTGTGCTCCCAGTGCCATGGTGCACAGGAGCCGTGGGAGCGAGCAACTTTGTCTTGTTTCTAATCTCGGAAGAAAAGCTTTTAACCTTTCACCATTAGGTGTCATGTTGATAGTGAGATTGTCATATATGGCCTCTATCATGTTGAGGTATGTTTCTTCTATACCTAATTTAGGAAGTTTTAATCATGAATGGATGTTGAATTTTGTCAAAGTAGTTTTCTACATCTATAGAGATGATCATGTGATTTTTTTCTTTATTCTATTAAGGTAACGTACTGTGTTGCCTCTGTGCAGGTTGAACCATCTCTGTATCCCAGGGATGAGTCTCCCTTCATGGGGTGAACGATCCTACGAATGCGCTGCAGCACTCAGCTTGCTAGTATTTTATTGGTGATGCTTTCTTCTGTTTTCATCGGGGATATTAGTCTATAGTTTTCTTGTCTTGTGGTGTATCTTTCTGGCTTTAACTGCAGCAATGACCTTTGAAATAAATATGGGTGTGTTGCCCCTTTGATTTTATCTGAAGACTTTGTGAAGGATTTGCGATATTCTTGAAATGTTTGGTAAAATTCACCAAGGAAGCCATCTAGTCCTGGGTTTGCCTTATTGGAAGACTTTTGATTACTCATTCAGCTTTCTTACTGGTAATTAGTCTGTTCAGATATTCTATTTATTCCAGACTCATTCTTGGTAAGTTGTCTGCTTTTAAAATATCCATTTCTTTTAAGTTGCTGAGTTTGTTGGCAACTTAAAAGTAGTCTCTTGTTCATAGCAATCTCTTATGATGCTTTCCATATCTGTGGTACTTTTTCTTGTAGTCTTCTTTTTCACTTTTAATCTTGTTAATTTGGATCCTCTCTATTCCCTTGGTTAGTCTAGCTACAGTTCTGTTAATGTCAATTCTTTTATATACTTAAACAACCAACTCAGTTTTATTAATCTTTTCCACTGTTTTCCAGTTCTCTATTTCATTTCTTTTCTGTACTAATTTTTATTTTCTTCTTCTGCTAATATCAGACTCTGTTGTTCTTTTTTCAGTTCCTGGAGATGTACAGTTAAGGTGTACATTTGAGATAATTTTTGTTTCTTAATGTAGATATTTGTTTCTGTAAACTTCTCTGTTAGAATGGCTTCTGCTGTAACTTGTAAGTTTTATGTTATGTTTCCATTTTCATTTGTTTTAAGATACATTTGTATTTTCCCTTTAATTTCTTCTTTGATCCATTGGTTGTTCAAGAAGGTATTGTCTAACTTCCATGTGTTTGTGAGTTTTCCAGTTTTCTTCCTGTCATAGCACTGCGGTCAGAGAAGATACTTATGACAATTCACTTTTGAATTTGCTAAGACTTGTTCTGTGGTCTAACATATGGTTTATTCTAGAAGAAGTTCCAGGTGCACTTGAGAATATGTCCTCTGCTTTTGTGGGGTAGAATATTCTGCACATTTCTATTAGGCCCATTTCATCTATAGCGTTGCTTAAACCATCTACTTCCTGTGGGTTCTCTGTCTGGATGCTCTATCCACTGCTGAGAATGGAGTATCATAGTCCCCAGTTATCATTGTATTGCTGTTTATTTCTCCTTTTAGCTCTGTTGGTTTTTGCTTTATATATGTAGTTGTTCCAAGATGGTGCATAAATACATATAGTTGATACATTTATGTATAGTTTGGTTGAAATAGTTTTTCCATCTCTTTGTTCTTGGTCTATGTGTGCTACTAAGGCTAATGTGAATCTAAGCAGGCACCACATCACCGAATCTTGTTCTTTTATGTAATCATCCATTTATGTCTTCCGACTGGAGAATCTAACCTACTTACATTTAAAGTAATTATTTGTAGTTAAGGAATTACTGTTGCCATCTTTCTTTCTGGCTGTTTTGTAGATCTATGGCTTCTTGTTTCCTGTCCTCCTCTCTTTGTTACGTTTTGGTGTCTTTTACTATCAGGATGCCTTGGCATCTCCATTATGTTCTTTTGTGTCATTAATACAGGTTTTTCCCTTTGGTTACCATGAGACTTACAAAAAGTACCAGAATTATAACACACCACTTTAAACCAGTAACACCTTAACTTTATTAGCATTCCTAAGCCTTACACTTTTACTTCCCCCCTCACACTTTAGGTTAATAATGTTACAGCTTACATATTTTTACATTGTAAAGAATAGTTTATTGTGTTCACTATTATTTTTACATTTTATTTTTAAGCTGGAGTTGTAAATTAATTATGCATCATTATTACCATATTATAAAATCAAACTTTGACTATCTAGTTAGCATCAGTCAGAGATGATGAATTTTATTTAACCTTCTTATGTTTTGTGAAGTTTATTATTACTCCTTTACTTCTATTCAAGGAACTCCCTTTACCATTGCTTTGAAGATAAATCAACTGATGATGAACTCCTTCAGTTTTTGCTTGGGAAAGTCTTTAACTCTTCTTCATTTCTGAAGGACAGCTTTTCCAGGTATAGAATTTTGTCTGATGGGTTTTTTACTTTGCATATTTTCAATATATTACATATATATCATCTCCTTTTCTCCTGGCTTGAAGTATACTTGTTGAGAAATCCCCTGATATTTTTATGTGAGTACCCATTTATGGCATTTCTCTCTTTTGCTGCTTTCAAGATTTTTTCTAGATTGTTGATTTTGGACAACTTAATTATCGTTTGTTTCAGTGTAGTCCTATTCAAGTTTAACCTGTGGGGGTCTTTGGGCCTCATGGTTTTGGGTTCTCATTTCTGTCTCCAGGTTTGGGAAGTTTTCAGTCATTGCTTTAAATATGTTTTTTGTCCCTTCCTCTTTCTATTCTCTTTCTGAATTTCTATAATGTGAGTATTGTTTCTCTTAATTGTCTCATACAATGTTAGGCTTTCTTCATGGTCTCTCTTTTTCCCCCTCTCTGTGTGTTTCTCTGACTGGACAACTCAGATGCCTTGTGTCCTAGGCCACCGATGCTTGCTACCGCACGATCAAGCCTGCTCATGGAGCTCTATTGGGTTCTTCAATGCAGTCATTGCGTTTTTTAGCTCTAGGATTTGTTTCTTTTTTCTTTGAGTTTCTCATTTTGCTCATCCTTTGTTTTACTAATTTTGTTAATTGTCTGTGCATTCTTGTCATTCAGTGGACTCCAGGATGATTATTCTGAATTCTTTGACATACGTGTCCATTCATTTAGAGTCATTTACTAGAGGTTTATTAGTTTCCTTTGCTGTCATGTTTACCTGATTTTTCATGATCCTTGATTCCTTATGTTGATACCTATGAATTTATGTAAGCAATCTCTTATTCTAGACTTTAAAGGTTCAATCTGGCAGAGTCAGTTCTGAACCAGGAAGCTCAGTCTGGGTCTGGACATGTCCTCTGATAACATCCTTGAGAAGATGCGGCTTGCTGTCAGGGTCTGTCACTGAGCAAGGCCACTGCCTGAGCTGTTAGGCTGGGTGAGGTGCTGCTGGCTGAGAGAAGCCTCCTGGCTTGATTTCATCCTCATGCCAGGCTATAGAATGGACTCCCTGGCTACCTGGGTTTTCTGGTTATGACTGGGTTCTATACTCAGTAGTAGGTGGTGCTATGAATTAGCTTCCCCACCCTGGTGGGACAGCAATGTGCAGCAGGCCTTGCATGACTTGCTGTTAAGGAACCGAGTGATGCAAGAATATGCACTGAACTCATTGCATAGACGACGCCACTGGCTTTCTTCTGTAGATGCAGAAAGCAACAGGTTTTGCTATCTTTTCAAGTGCCACTATATGCAGGGCCATTGGGTAGACTAGACAGGGGTTCCCTTTTTACGTAGTAGGAGGCTGTACTCAGCCCTGGGTAAGCCTAAAAACTAGCCTTTGTGCCCAGGCAGAACAGGATAACCAACTCCACGCTTGGAATGGCAGTTTTTAATGTCTGGACTCCAACTGACCCATGCCCCAATGTCTCTGGCTGACCAAGGCCCCTGGCTTTGCTCTGTGGATGATCAGCTCTGCCTGCCAGACTCTCTGATCAAGTGTTGCCAGACTGTGCACATTCTAGATGTCCTGGCCAGCCTTTCTGGTCATGAAGTGCTAGAAGCTGTACTCGGCAGTGGGCCAGACTATCACTCAGCTTTCCTGCTTCAGTCGGGGTAGATCAGGCCCCAGCACTGGGAAAGCTCACTGTTGGAGAACCCAAATCAGGTAGACCTATACGCACTTCAGTGAGTTCTCTGTTTGGACTGCACTAGTGTCTTGACTCTGCAGATGAGCAAAATCATGGTTGGGCCTACTACCTGGGTGCTTAAGGTAGGAACTTGTTCTGCCAGGATCTAAGCACTGGTTGTTGCAAGCCCAATCTCAGTTTCTTTGTCACAATCAGAGTCCCAGTGTTCAAGTCCCACAGATTTTCTTGCAATCCCCATGGAGTGAGACCAGAGTGGGGGGGGTGGGAATCTCCCAAGAAGTGACCCACAATACTAAGGAAGCAAATGTCCACCCTGGGCATTTTCTCCTGGAAGAACTGCAGGCTCAGAGGAGGCCTCTTGGCATGGCGCTGTGATGGCCTGGGCCAGGGACCATACAGTCAGTACACAGATGCAATTCATATTCTTTTCATGGGGTCTGTCTTGGTCTCTGGTCCAAAGGGGTCCTTCAGCCTCACTTCATGTTGTAGGAATTCCTCAGTGGTGTCTTGTCCATAAACAGTCGTTCTTGCGAGGAAAAGCAAAGTCAGGAATAACATGTTGCTACCTTGATCACATTACCCTGGTTTTTATTTGGTTATAATTCTCACTTTTTATATATGGGTCAACATTTAATCTACTGATCTTAGGTACAATATCACAGTTAGGAACATACTCTGAAAATTAAGCCATTCAGAGGCCATATTACGTTTTGTAATAATTGGTGAAAGCTATGAAGGCCTAGCTCTTCTTGAGTTAAAAATAGAAGGGAAAAATATCTGACTTCGTTTTGAAATATTAAAGATTGCAAGAGTGTGCAAAGTAAACAATAAGCCTTTACGCGCAGGGAGAAATTGGCAGAGATACTCTCAGCCAAAAGTCAGAATGTTTGTGTTCTGATTTCTCTTCCTTCCTCCTTCGCTTGGCAACCTCACTCAACACCTCCCCTGTGGCGGGCTCCATCGTCCCATCGTCTCCCCCAGCCAGTTGTACGTTTCTGAAAAGACAGTCATCACAGCTTTTGTTTCTCGTTACCCATTAGTTCTCAGTGAAAGTTGCTTTACAACTATAACTGCTGCATAATAGATGTTGAAGAAATAATCATAAATCAGAAAATCACCCTACTAAAGATGGTGTCATCTTCCATGAAATACTTAACATATTCCATATGAAGCTATGGTATTTCCTAAATCGTGTGTGTGTGTGTGTGTGTGAGAGAGAGAGAGAGAGAGAGTTTATCCTGTCTGGCCTTGTGTTGTTATGGGCCTTGCTGATATCACACATTAATAATGATTCTGGGTATGACTGCAGGCCAAAGGAATTCCTAGAACACTCTTCCTTGGAGCAACAGGTTCCTAAATAAGCAATGCTGCAAAGATGTTCCCCCCAAATCCAAAACATATTTAGTTGCCACCATTTCACCTTGATAAAATGATGATAAAGTATCACAACTCCTCAGCTGTATATCCTAAGAACTGCAACTTTATTGAGAGAACAGATTTGGTGAAGACCTGTTTTGGCTGGTGATTAGATTTTCTACACCTTTGCCTTTATCCCAAAGCTGTTCTCATTGGTCTCCGTTATTTCCCACCTGTATTGTCCCAGCTTGGCAATCTTCACCTCTGTCTGCCGGGTTCACGATTCTTCATCTGGTTTGGCTCTGTCACAGGATAGCATCACAATCCACCCTTTTGTTCAGTGCTCGTATGTGTGTTGGTGTTCTTGCATGCCAAGCAAATCATTGATTAAAAAAAACACTATTTAGCTTTTTACAAAAGAAAAGCATGTAGAACTCACATAGAAAATTTGGACCTCTGAGAGATTTTCTTGGTTTGATGGTATTTTTAAAAACGAGCAATTTTATATAACAATACAGAATCCTGACTTCTCTTGAAAAACCAAAAACTGTGGCTACCCGAGGGCCATCATGGCCGCATGGCCGCAATCAGCTGGAAGTGGATAATAGTCGCATCCAATGACTGGACCCACGCTTTCCCAGATGTCTCAGTCCCCCATTGCCCTCAACCGGCCTCGTTTGAAAGAGCCCTGGACTATCCAAAGCTGCCAAGCAAGGCAGGTACTATGCAAAGACCTTGCAGCACTATGGCACATCCTTTGTACAATGAAGGAAGGAGAAAAAGTAATGTTCACTAGCTATCAAGTATATTCCAAGTAAGCCCTGTTATGGAACAGCTCAATTTGAGAAGAGAGACAGCCAAGGAGACAAACAGCCCATGTACAACATAATACACACAAAGACCCCGGTTAAAAAACATGGCTTCCCATTTGCCCTGGCATTCCTCTAGGCATGCACCGACTGAGTGATTCCAGCAGCAAGTTTACACTCAGACGTGAGAATCTGTATTCAGGACGGAACTCCAAAAGCTAGAGACCATCCCTGCATGACAGGAATGAAAATTACCTAATTTCTCCATACCTCCATCTCCTCATCTTTAAACGGGGATAATTATAGCCTCTCCTGAGGTTGCTAAGTTGATGTATTAGAGTTAATGTTAAGCCCTTAGAGAACGTTGCTACATATTAAATGGCTTACAAATGCTAGTTATTGTTGTTACACTTGTAACTTTAGTAACTTTTAAGGCAAGGCTCTAAATAGGAACCTGACAATGGTGGTGACAGTGAGGTGAAGGAGTGTGGGGATGGGAGGCAGAGGCAGACTTAATGACAGGCAACGTGTACAGGATTCAGTGACTTAACCCAGGCCAAAGAAATTATGCAGGTCTACAGCCATACCACCCTGAACGTGCCCAATCTCGTCCCATCTCAGAAGCTAAGCGGGGTCGAGCCTGGTCAGTACTTGGATGGGAGAAACTATGCAGCTCTTGCAGCAATAAAAAGCTGCTGGCCCAGGATGCCTAATGCACTGAAGGTACCCACTGCATGTTGGCACAGCTGTTTTCACTGGAGGTGGGATGGCACTGTTGTTTGATGTTTCCTAGTACTTCCTACACACTGCCTCTTAGTAGATGATCAGTAAAACATAATCAAAAGAATCATATAAAAAGTATATGAATAATTAAGGATTTATAGCACAGCTTTGGCATTGACAGGTTGGAGCCTAGAAATGAGGGTAATAAAGGGGCCCAGCTGGGGGACTGAACAGCTTTATGGGCAAAAAAAAATGTCATACCCATTTAAACGATTCCTTAGCACTCACGATTTGGGGGCAATTGTATCAACTGTGTATATTGTTCAGCCACCAGCAATATGGACATCTTTAATAGACAGGATCATTTTTTCACACTACCCAAGTGTTGCTGAGGCCAACTAACATCTTTCGTTCCCAAATTATGGTCTGTTCAAAAAAGTACCTGAACATTTAGATGTGAATAAATTTACCCTTTGGCAAGGAAAAGACAAACTACTTACAGAAACAAAAAGAGCAGCAAGTTTTGTCTCCGTTTCTGTCCTTCTTGTCTCACTCTAGACTTCAGAGTGGAGGCAGGTGCCCAACAGAGACAGAGTGAGAGCGAGGCCCACAGGACCAGCAAATGCACCAGCCTGGGAACCTGGCCCGCTGCTGTTGAAAGGCCCTTTTTTTCCCCCTCAACATAAATGCTTTTGCCCAAAATGCTGCAAGTTCTCCAGTCTATGCTGCCCTGTGGCATGAACTCCTGTCCCCTTTTGTGCAGCCGCCGATTTCCCCTCTGGAGCCAAAAGTCTATTTATGAGACATGGCATCGGGGACAAGAAATCCCCACAGTGGGGGACGTGGTCTCTGTGCAGAGTCCTCTGGACGGTTTCCCTTGAGAACTTTATGTACCTAACAGGGTTTCTTACTGCCATTGCCCAAGTTTTTACAACCCTCTCATCTTCCAAACTCCCTCTGCTATGAGGGAAGAAAAAATTTAGAAAGAATTTTCCTAATCAAGAATATTGCCAAGAGGAAAGTTCAGATACAGATATTGGCATAAAAACAAATACGTAGAGCAATGGGACAAAATAGCCCAGATACAAATTTAGGCATATATGGTCAATTAATTATAGCAAAAGAGCCAAGAATACACAATGGGGAAAAGACAGTGTCTTCAATAAATGGTGTTGGGAAAGAAAACTGGACAGGTACATGCAAAAATATGACAGGGGACCACTGTCTCACACGTACACAAAAATTAACTCAAAATGAGTGTAAAACTTGAAACCATAAAACTCCCAAAAGAAAACATAAAGGGTAAGCTCCTTGACATTGGTTTTGGCCATGCTTTTGGGGATTTGATACCAAAAACAAAGGTGACTAAAGCAAAAGTAAATTGGTGGAACCACATCAAACTAAAAAGCTTCTCCTGCCCAGCAAAGGAAACCATCAACAAAACAAAAAGGCAACATTCCAAATGGGAGAAAATATTTGTATATTACCTATTTCGTTAGGGGGCTACTATCTAAATACATAAAGAAATACAACTCAAAAGCAAAAAAATCTAATTTTAAAAATGGGCAGTGGACCTGAATAAACATTTTTCCAAAGAAAACATATAGATGACCAACAAATACATGAAAAGCTGCTCAACAAACCATCAGGGAAATGCAAATTAATACCACAGTGAGCTGTCACCTCACACCTGTTATAATGGCTATTTTCAAAAAAGAGATAATCTTGGCAAGGATGTACGGAAAATGGAAGCCTTGTGCACTATTGGTGGGAGTGTAAATTGGTACAGCCACCGTGGGAAACAGTGTGATAGCAGCTCAAAAGTTAGACATCAAACTACTATATGATCCCATTATTCTACTTCTGGGTATTTATCTAAATAAAACAAAAACACTAACTTGAAATATACCTCTATTTTCATTGTAGCACTATTCACAAGTCAAGACATGGAAACAATCTAAGTAAAATGGATGAATGAATAAAGGAATTGTGAATAGATGAAATATTATTCAACCATAAAAAGGAATTCCTGTCATTTGCAACAACATGAATGAACCTTCAGTACACCACTTAGCATTGTGTGCTCCTGCTAAGTGGTGTACTCAAGGTGTACACTTTCTCTGACTGTGAAATAAGTCAGAGAAAGACAAGTACATGATCTCAATTATATGTGGAATCCCCCAAATCATTACACAAAAACCATAAAACTGAGCTAATAGATACAGATAACAGAATTGTGGTTGTCAGAGGTGGGGGATGGGAAGTGACACAGATGAAGGGGTCAAAGGTACAAACTTCCAGTGACAAAATAAATCAGGAGGATGTATAGCATGGTGGTATAGTTAATGATATTGCATTGCATATTTGAAAGTTGCTAAGAGTAGACTATGTTGAGTGAAAGTGGACATTTTTGTCTTGTTCCTATGCTTTAAAAAAACGCTTTCAGCTTTTCACTGTTGACTGTTAACTATGGGTTTGTCATACATGGCCTTTATTGTGCTGAGGTACGCTTCCTCTATTCCCACTTGGCAAGTTTCTTTCATAAATAGGTGCTTGATTTTGTCAAATGTTTTTTCTGCATCTATTGATATGATCATATTTCTATCCTTCATTTTGTTTATGTGGCATATCATATTCATCGATTTGCAGATATTGTACTAACTTTGCATCCCAGGAATAGATCCACTTAATCATGGTATGGGATCTTTTAATTTTATTGCTGAATTCTGTTTGCTAATTGTTTTTTGTTGAGGATTTTTGCATCTGTGTTCATCAGAGATATTGGCCTATAATTTTATTTTATTTTTTGTAGTATTTTTATCTGATTTTGTTATCAGGGTAATGCTAGCCTCATAAAATAAGTTTGGGAGCTTTTGCTCCTCTTCAGTCTTTTTGGACTAGTTTGAGAAAGATAAGTATTCATTCTTTGAATATTTGGTAAAATTCATCTGTGAAGCCACCTGATCCACAACTTTTTTGGGCTTTTTTTTTTAAATTACTGATGCAATTTTGTTAGTAGTTCCCAGTCTGTTCAGACTATGACTTCCTGATTCAGTCTTGGAAGATTCTATGTTTTTAGAAATTCATTCCTAATAGGTTATCCAATTTGATGGCCCATAGTATTTTCTTATATTTGTTGTGCCTGTTGTCTCTTCTGCTTTTTCGTTTGATTTATCTAAGCCCTCTTTGTTTTTGATGAGTTGTCTAAAGGTTTATCAGTTTTGTTTATATTTTCAAAGAAATGGCTTTTGATATCATTTCTTTAGACTCTGGTTTATTTCTACTCTGATTTTTATTATTGTTTCTTTTTAAAAAATAGTTTTGTAGTTTTATTCTGTTTTTGAGGTCAGGTTTGTAAATCTATTGTAATTTATTTATTTGTTTGTTTATTTATTTATTTATTGTTCAATTGCAGGTGCCTTCATTCCCCACCCCAACTTCCCCTCACCCAAGCCAAACCCACCTCCCTCCTTGCTTCCACACCCCTCCTTGGTTTTGTTCATGTGTCCTTTATAGAAGTTCCTGAAAACCCCTCTCACCAGTGTCCCTCCCCCTTCCCCTCTGTCTATTATTAGATTATTCTTAATTTCAATGTCTCTGGTAATATTTTGTTTGCTTTTTTCTTTTGTTGGTTATGTTCCAGTTAAACTAGCCATCAGAGAGATGCAAATTAAAACCACAATGAGATACCACTTATACCAGTTAGAATGGCTATCATAAACAAAGCAACAAATAAGTGTTGGAGAGGATGTAGAGAAAAGGGAACCCTAGTGCACTGTTGGTAGGAATGCAGATTGGTGCAGCCACTGTGGAAAACAGTATGGAGTTTCCTCAGACAACTAAAAATGGAACTGCCTTTTGACCCAGCAATTCCACTGCTGGGATTATACCCTCAGAATCCTGAAACATCAATCCAAAAGAATCTGTGCACCCCAATGTTCATAGCAGCACAATTTATAGTAGCCAACTTAATCTGCCTCATCTAATCTGCTACTGATTGCCTTGTAATACTTGTAATATTTCCTTGTAATACTGCGGGAAGAAACCTAAGTGCCCATCAGTAAATGAGTGGATCAAAAAACTACGGTACATTTACACAATGTAATACTATGCAGCAGAAAGGAGCTCTTACCCTTTGGGACAGCATGGATAGAACTGGAGAGCATTATGCTAAGTGAAATAAGCCAGGCAGTGAGGGACAAATACTGTATGCGCTCACCTTTAACTGGAATATTATTGGGGGTTTTTTTACTCATTTTGTGCTTGGATTGTTGTTTTTTTCTCTAGTTTTTTTAAAGTATATATATGTTTAGATTGAGATTTTTGTTGTTTCTTCTAATATACCTGTTGTGCTATGGATTTCTCTCTTAGAACTGCTTTGGTTGTGTACCATTGTTTTAAATATGCTTTTATTTTCATTTGTCTCAAGGCATCTTTTGATTTCATCCTTGAGCTTTTTGCTAACCCATTTATTGTTTACTAGCACATTATTTAGCCACCATATGTTTGTGCTTTTTGTGTTCCTTACTGTAACTGATTTCAGCTTCATGCCATTGTGATCAATGAGAGTAGATGCTTGACATGATTTGTGTTCTTAAATTTATTAAGACTGCTTTTGTGGCCAAATGTGATCTGTCCTGGAAATTTTTTCTTATGCCCTTGAAAAAAAATGTATATTCTGCTGCTTTTAGGTGAAATGTTCTAAAAATATTTAAGTCCATAGAGCTATGTATCATTTATAGTCAATGTCTCCATTGTTGATTTTGTGTGAGAATGATCCATTTATGTCAATATCAATTTAAGTTCTACTCTGACTATATTACAGTCTCTCCCTTTATGTTCTTCAATATTTGCTTTACATATTTAAGTGCTCTTTCATCAGGTGTA
Organism: Sturnira hondurensis; assembly: GCF_014824575.4. Classification (NCBI taxonomy): domain Eukaryota; kingdom Metazoa; phylum Chordata; class Mammalia; order Chiroptera; family Phyllostomidae; genus Sturnira; species Sturnira hondurensis. Next base: position 55,854,611 of record NW_028076767.1, on the reverse strand, counting down.
TAAATGTTTATGATTTATATCTTCTTGTTGATCACTTTAACATTATGAAATGCCCTTTTCCCGTTACAGACTTTCTTTTAAAGTCTATTTTGTCTGACATAAGTTCTATTACTCCACCTTTTCTTTCACTTCCATATGCATAAATATGCATATGGAAAATACATTTTCCATCCCTTTACTTTTAGTCTGTGCGCCTTTTAATCTAAAGCAAGTCTCTTGTAAACAGCGTATGTATGGGTCTTATTTTTTTTAGCCATTCAGGCACCCTATGTGTTTTGACTGGAGCATTTAGTACATTTACTTATAGAATATTTATTGATAGGTTATGTAGTTATTGCTATTTTTCTGTTTTCTGACTCTGTAGTTCTTTGTTCCTCTTATTCTCCTGCTCTTTCCACTGGTACGTTGATTGCTTTCTATAGTGTTATGTTTGGATTCTTTTCTTTATTTCTTGTATGTCTCTTGCAGATTTTTGATTTCTAGTTACCATATGCTCTGTATATACTAAGCAATGTTTATAACAGTTTATTTTAAGTTGATGGTCACTTAAATTAGAATTTAATTTAGATTTGACACATTCTAAAATCACTATTTTTATTCACTTCCTCCGCATTTGTTTTTGACATTATTTTTACTTGTTTATGTGTATTTCTTTATTGTTGTAACTATACATGATCTTCCTACTTTTGCCTTTTAACCTTAGCACTAGCATTACAGTTGGTGATCCATTGCTTTTACTAAGTGCTTGCCATTTCAGTGAGATTGTTTCCCTTTCTTATATATTTTTTAAGACTGTATTTATTTTTAGAGACAGGGGAAGGAAGAAAGAGAGGAAGAAAAACATCAATGTGTGGTTGCCTCTCACACACCCCACACTGGGTATCTAGCCTCACAATCTGGGCATACGCCCTTACTGGGAACTGAACCAGCAACCTTTTGTTTCTCAGGCCAGTACTTGATCTACTGAGCCACACCAGCCAGTGCACTTCCCTATATTTGTTTTTATATTTCTAATCTTTCCTTGTAATACTGCTTTAGTGTTGATGAAGTCCGTTAGCTTTTTGTCTGGGAAACTTTTTATCTCTGCTTCAATTCTAAATGGTACTCCCGCTAGGTAGAGTAATGTTGGTTCTAGTTTTTTTTGTCACTTTGAATATTTCATGCCAGTCTCTCTTGGTCTGGAATATTTCTGTTGAGAAGTCAGCTGATAGTCTTATGGAAGTACCCTTTGTATAACTACTGCTTTCCTTTTGCTACTTTTAAGATTCTCTCTTTTCTCTTTATCTCTTGACATTTTAATTTTATGTCTTGGTATGGACTTCTTCGCATTCATCTTGCTTGGGACTCCGCAATTCCAGACCTTGTGTATCTATTTCCTTCACAGCTTGGGAGAGTTTCCAGTCATTATTTTTTTAGATAGGTTTTCAATCACTTGCTTGTTCTTCTCTTTCTAGTACCCTATGATGCTAATGTTGTTACACTTGATGCGATCATGGAGGTCCCTTAGACTGTCCTCTTTTTTTATTTCTTTTATTTTGCTTTCTGTCTGTCGTCCACATTGCTGATTCAATCCTCTGCCTCATCTAATCTGCTACTGATTGCCTCTAATGTATCCATTCCAGTTATTATTAGTTTCTGACTGGTTCTTTTTAAATTTTTGTCTTCGTTGAAGTTCTCACTAAGTTTCTCTGTTCTTCTAACTTCAGTGAGCATCCTTAAAACCAGTATTTTCAATCTGTATCTGGTAGACTGCTTCTCTCCATTTTTTAAAGTTTTTTTTTTCTGGAGTTTTGTCATGTTCTTCCATATGGGACGTTTGTCTCCTCATTTTAGCTGGATCTTTGTGTGCGCGTTTTCTATGTTTTAGGTAGCTCTTCTACATCTCCCACTCTTGCTTTATGGCCTTATGTAGTAGGTGTCCTGTGAGGCAGTGTCCCTTGTCACCTGAGCCAGGTGCTCCTTGGTTGTCCTTTCTGTGGGTGTCACAGGCTGTGAAGGCTTGTGTGGGTACAGTGGAGAGCTACTTTGTGGGGGCTAATCCCACAGAGCAGTAGCCATTTCAGCAGTGCCAACCAAGTACACCCTTCAAATGTGTCATTTGTGGAGTTTGGTTGGTGGTGTTCTACCTTGGTCTACAGCTATGCACTAGGTGCTGGGTCTGGAGCCTCCTGGAAAAGGCTCCAGTGAAGTTCAAGATCAGCCACCGCTTTCATCTAATGTGGAGTCACCTGGTAGGAAATGAAAGTGATTTGCAGTTGGTGCTGCTTTTGCTGGGCTTGGAGGCACTCGGGAGAAGCCATGTTGTAAACCAAGGCTGGCTGCCACTAGTGTCAGGCTTGGGACCCTTTGGTGGGCTCCACAATGTGAGCTCATGCAAGCTGTCACTTGTGCCGATCTTTGGCCACTTAGTTGAGTTGTAACTTAGTTGGCTAACTTACAAGCTGAGATTGTAAGTTAAGACTGGTTGCCACTTGTATCAGGCTTGGAGTTGCTTAGAAAGAGGTACAGGGGATATGAGGCCAGCTGATGTGTTTTTAGGGGTTTGCGGACTTTTCAGATATCTTGAGAATGTTCACACCATAAGCCTACCTACCATAAGCTAAGGTAGGCCACTTTTGGGGAGCTGCTACCTGACGTGGGTCAGGTGCACAAGTTGTGTGGGGCGGGATCTCAGGAAATCACAAAGTGAGATGATGAACAGTGTTAGACAGGTTAAGGGACAGCTCAGATCTGACACCTACCTGCACCTCAGGAGCATTCAACAAAGCAACAGTGGTGCCTGCCACACTTCTGTCTCCAAGAGCTGCCCTGCCCCCAGCCGCTCCAACCCTTGCTTTGAAACTAGTGAATTTAGTTAGTCCCCATATGTCCCCGGCACCTTCTGAGCTATTGCCCTGTGCTAGAGCCCAGAGGGAATGAGTTCATGAGTAAGTCCACGCACAGGCTCTTGAGAGGATCCTTAGGTCTCCAGCAGCCCTCCATCTCAGGTGCAATTCCCACTGGTTCTCACATCCAAATGTTACGGGGAATCCTCTTCTTTGCATAGGTGTCGCAGCCTGGGAGCCCAGTGTGGGGCTGGGACATCTCGCTCCTCAAGGGAGATCTCAGCAGACCATGCTATACTTCCAGATGCTTAGTTGCCACACCGTGGGTGTGAGACCTGCCCATTCTGCAGCTTCACCCCTTCTGGTCTTGCTGTGGCTTCTTTATATCCTTAGTTATAAAGGATATAAAGGACTTCTGTTCAGCTAGTCTTTACATGGTTCTCAATGTCGGTTGTTCTATAACTTAGTTGTAATTTCGATGTGGCTGTGAGAGGAGATGAGTACAGTATTTCCCTACTCTGCCACCTAGACCAAAAGTCATGCTTTGGTTATTTTCGTGTTAGACGATATCCACTTCTGCTTTTACACTTAAAGTAGTGGACGTTTTCCTTCGTGAAGGATTTGTTTACTTTGGCTTTTATAGTTCAAAAGGCTGGCAATTAAAAACCTTTTTTTTTTTTGTACTCCAGAAGGTGGTGCTATAGCTCAAGGTTTAGGTTTCTCTTACCTGAGCAGGCTCTCAGGGCTGCTCCCTGAGAGAGGACAGAGAGGGCTGGCAGCAGCGTGTTGGGAGGTATAGACTTTGTGCCTGAGGCTTTGGGGGTACCCACAGCTCAACGGAAGGGTCCTTGAGTGGGTACTCCCGGAGGTCTGTGGGTGAACCTCCTGCTGAAATTCCAAATTTCCCTGCACTCCCAATGCCCCGCAGAGTCCTCCTCAGTAACACAGGTATTGCTAGAGAGAAACAGGTCCCTCCAGCTGCAACTCATGCCACCAGGCCACTTGCACTGCCACCTCCTCTGGCAAAGGGGTAGAGGCTAACAGCAATAAACGCCCAGTGCTCCACAATGCATCCTTGGGGAAGGGGGCGCCTCCGTCCATTCCGCCCTCTCCTCTGCCTCCAAACCGGGTTCTGTCTCCCTCTACTGCATGCCATGCTCTCCTGCCACACTGGCGGATCTCTGCAAAATCCGTCTCCCGAGGGTGTCTGGCCAGTTTGGCGCTCTCCCGGTTCCCCTTTTCCTGATTAGGGCATGAGGGGGCTGGGAGGCTCAGCAAATCCTGTGGATCCACAGACATTCTCCCTCCTCTGAGGTCTGATCCACCCACTTTCAGGCGTATTATGTGGGTGAAAACCGCCAGGGGTCCTGGTGTAACGTGCAGAGGCTCTTTTGTTCTGTAATGAACGTCCAGTTGGTTACAAATCAAAAGGGAGAGAAAAAAGAAGTGACTCGTGCTGCCATGACGCCAACACTCTAGAGAAGCCAAAGTTCTGCTGCTTGATCGGGGAGCAACCAATTAAAAAGTCTGATAAAAATACATCAAGCTGTCCTTGATGTATAAATACTTCTATATACATATACTTTTACATATATAATACTTCAATGAAAGTTCAATGGGATTCCACCCTACCTTTGGGTCTATGGCCAAAAGAATTGACAGCAAAAACTCAATTATACACCCAGGTTCATGGCAGCATTATTCACCACAGCTGAAAAGGAGGAAGGAGCTCAATATCCATCATTAGAAGAAGGAATAAACAAAATGCTGTTTATATCTACAGTGGAATATTATCAGCTATAAAAAGGAAGTAAATTCTGGCATATGTTACCATAGGATGAGCCTTGAGGACATTATGCTAAAGTGCAATAAGCCAGTCTCCCATTAAAGGGCAAATACTGCATGACTCCACTTCTATGAGGTACGAGGTGAACTCATAGAGACAGAAAGTAGAATGAGAGCTGCCAGGGACGGAGGCTGTGGAACAGGGAACTTCTGTTTAATAGGTATAGTTTCAGTTTTGCAAGATGAAGCGTTCTGGGGGTAGATGGTGACGGGCAGCAAGTTGTACATCAAGTTGTACACTTACTGTATTCTGCCCAAATTTGCATGTACAATGAGCACTTTTTTTGCTCAAATTTTTGAGGTAAAAATAAAGATGTGTATTATACGTGGGTAGTACCTGAAATACCTTGTATATGTTCTTGTGTTTTATAATTATTTGTTACAGAAAATTTCTCCTACCATAATTTGTTCAAAAATAAATGCTAAAACTCCTTTATAATACCAAAAAAGTATCTAAATATAAATAAATGAATTAAAAAATTAAAATGAAAGATTTTTTCCTGAAAGTTTGGGCCAAAAATGTGGGTATGCATTATACGTGTCAAACTGCAGCAAATGATTAAGATGAAAAATTTTAAGTTATGTGTATTTTACCACAAATTTAAAAAAGTTAAACACGACCTTAATACACAACCTCTAAATAAATGTATTATTAATTACCTCTGGAGAACATTCCAGAATCTTCACACCTCTTCTCTTTAGGGGCTGCTCTAACCCCTACCTTGTCAATCTCCTTGAACAGATTAAGCGGAAAAAAGCCAACACGGGACTCTGTTCAAACAGCCAGGTGAGATACGTACGGCTGCTTTCCACTCACACACGGCCATATGCTAAACAAAATGCTTTGACCTCTTCCTCCTACTTATACTCAAGATCATCTTGTGAGGAAAGCAGGACGGTCAGATCTGTTACCCTCACTCCAAAGTTGGGGAAATTGACCAAGAAAAAAACCTCACAACAAAAAATTAAAACAAAATCCAAATTATCTGATACAAGATTCAAGCTGGAAGACGTCCTCATAACACCCTCAAGTTCATTAGTACACTTGAAAAGCAAATTCAATTTATGATGTTTTTCTATTATTCCCATAAGAAAAGGCTCTACATTATGTAGATCTTTTTTAAACACTGAAAATTCACTTTTTGACTTGAAAACATTTTATTTAATTTATACAAATAACTACTAAATACAAAAAGTAGATTAAAACAAAATAGTTATTTTTTTTCTGGCAGAGTTTAAATGCACATAATGGATAATTCCGAAGAAAATGCATTTTCCCCACAGCGTTCAGGACTAAAATTCTACTGAAATCTTTGCTTCTAAATCAGTAATATATTCAGTGGTGTCACATGGGTAATGGCTAAATACGTTCTGCAGAGAAACTGAAAAAAGTTACAGTCTACACACATACAAATGTGAAGCACTTAAAATGTGAATTTAACTGATAATAAAAGAAAAATGTCCGTTTCAGAGTATAGTGTTAAAAACATTTCGGTAATAAAATCATAAGACCACATAAAAATAAGCTTTAACATATGCACAAAGCAGTTTTGTAAAAACTGCTAAGTGCACAAGTAATAAATAATTTGCAAAGTTGTGTATAAACAATTCCTAATGTTCAGCATCATTGTAAACATCAGCACGTGTAAAATGCAGCAAAGTCTGACATTACATTTTGTTTTGCCAAATTGAATTCCTATTATCCAAGACAGACCAGTGGAGTACGCAGCCAACGTTTTGGCAAGATGGGTCTTTAAAATTAAGAGTAACAGTGCAAGTAAGGAATGCAAAGAATTCCTAGTGCAATAAAGAAGAGAAGCACAGGCAATATTGCTGATTGAAAATTCACCACCTCCTTGAGTTTCCCGTGGGGAGTGTCTAGGAGACTTGTGAAAGATATGCAAAGCCACTGTCTTAATGCCCAGATCTCTCTTAGGATTTCTCTGTGTTCCTCCAGTTCCCTACCTTTGCAACCGTGTCTGTCCATTAGTCTCTGCAGTGTGAACAGTTGTGAAATGCCCAGTTCACAGTCATTGAGCGAGGTTAGGGTGGTTTTGGTGTCTCCCCAACACGTGGCTGGGTAAGATGTTGGCCTTGTCAAAGCAGTCATTTGGGGAGGGAGACAGATGTCCTCTGTTCCGATGAGCAGTCCGGCCAGCCTTAGGTCCGAGCTGGACAATGACAACAATGTCAAATCTTCCTTCTTGAGACCATGAAAATGTCAACAGTCAGTTTTCAATTTGTCTAAGGAATTATCAATTTTGGTCAAAGTCTTTTTGATACGCAGGGCTGTGAGTCTTGCAGACGGATTTTGATACCAGCATTCTTTCATCAGCTTGGCCAGAGAAGTTAATGTCTGAGGAGAGAAGAAACAAATACCACAGTGACAAAGTGGGGGTTTTGTTTTTTGCGGGGGGTGGTGAGGAGGCAGAGAAGCTGGGAAGATCTATCAGCCATTTTGCAGAACTCTGTAGGCCATATGAAGTTCAACGGTGTCACTGCCATTGTTTTAAAACAAATCATCAGGGCCCCAACCAGAGACAAAGAAGCCACTCTTGAGTTTCATCACATCTGTCCTTTGGTTCCCTAATACCACCGAATGACTGTATCGGGTCACTTACATAGGCCAGGCTACCCCTTGATGGTTTTATGGGTGGTAAAAATGGCCATGCTGACATAGAGTTAACACGGAAATGTACAGAAAGGGTCATTTCTCAATGTCTTAGATTTGCTCCTAAAGAGCAACATAAGGATGTTCAGCACTGAACAACTTATGTTTAGAATTTCACATATGCAGAGATGGGAAAAAGGTTAAAAACATCACACAGTGACTTAGTTTACACTTGGGACTGCAGTCCTAGGGCTGGTATAATAATGAGATTCTCAATTACTGGAGCTAATCAGTAGTAGAAATTCTTTGGAATATTTTCGTTCATTAGCAAGATCAATAAGTTATGGCTCCTTCAAGAAAGAAACAATTTTCTGAAGCTACTCAATGAAGTCTAAAGATCTTCTGCATAAAATAGGGAAAGAAAGTAATAGATCGTTGAGTTGAGGCAGACCACTTAAGAACCACACCAGCTGGAACCCGAGAGCAAGCAAACAGCTGAGGACAGCTGTGGTGCCAAGCAGGTGGCAATCTTACCGGGTCCGAGAACCATCTGTTGGGTATGTTTGGCCTCTGTTGATCCACACAGACCACCTTCCTCATATCTTCGAAACTTGGGTCATTGGGAACCACATCATAGAATGGTGGCTTGTAATCTTCCACAATACCTGCACACATGGATAAAAACTGTGTTGACTCAAAGAGTAGAGGTTCCTGCAGGGTTTTTACTGATGAATGTCACATTATAATGTGACAGAAAAAGTACTGGTCACCTTCCCCATCACCATGCTTATACTTTAAGGTGATTCTAAAAGCTACAGGTAGGTCTTAAAACAAGTAGAGGACAAGGCTCTGCAGAGAAATTGGAGGAAAATAATTATTAAAAGAAAATGTGACTAATTCTCATGTATCAGGCTGGCCAACATTTTCAGTTGTATTTCTCTGTAAGATAGCTTTAGTACCACACTTAGTTGTTTTTAATTTCATTCGAAACAATTTTGTTAGGTTGTATGGTGACAGCTGTCATATCAGCATGCATTAAAAACAAAACTTATCAAGGTAACAATGGACAGACAGAAGAAACCACTTCACCGCAAAGTGACTGGTAGGGAGTATGGGGATGTGAGAAAGCTGGCTGGACTCCTACGGGCAGGAGATGAGGCGCCGGAGGGATATTTCAGCAGTCAGGGGGGTTCTCTGAAATGTAGAGTCTAAACCCCAAGCTGGGGTCCCCAGACTACAGCAACAGAGCCAGAAAACAACCCAGATAACACCCAGCTGTGAAAAGCAGCAGTATTTTGTTTGCCAGGGAGAGATGGCCAGTGACGCAGAGAAGTTCTTAAAGGGCCAATGCACAAAGTTTCCTTTGTAGCCATTTACCCTAGGCTCTGGCAGAGGGAGGGCAGAGTGGACTAGAGACACTTGAGGAGAGTCTGGGGATGATGGCTCTGGGGAGAGAACTGAAGAAACAGCCACCAGGATCCCTGTCCTGAGTCATTCCCCATACTGCAGAGACCATCCTTCTCAGGTAGTATCAGCCCGAGGGGAAGCAGTAGCCTCACGGGCAGGAATTACTCTGCCCCACCCTGTGGTGGGTAAGCCTGGCTGCTAACTAAAGTTTGATTAGATTAACAAATACGCAAAGAAGCAGCCAAAATGGGAAGACAAAGAAACAGACCCCAAAAGAAAGAACAAGAGAATTCTCCAGGAGTAGATGAAATGGAGTCAAGCAATTTATCAGATAGAGTTTAGAGTAATGACCACAAGGATACGCAACAGCATGAAACAAAGACATAAAAACCATAATAAAGGACCACTAAGAAATAAAGAATGTAATATCGGAAATAAATAATACACTGAAAGGAATAAACAGTAGGTTAGATGAAGCAGAGGATCAAATCGGTGTTCTGGAAGACAAGGCAGAAAAAAACAATCAGGCAGAGCAGCAAAAGAAAAAAGAATTTAAAAAAATAAGGAGAGCTTATGAAACATTTTGGACAAATGAAGCATAACAACATCCATGTGATGGGAATACCAAAAAGAAAACAGCGAGCAAGGGATCAAGAGACTTTTTGAAGAAATAATGACTGAAAATTTCCCTAATCTGGTAAAGGAAGAAGTCACACATGTCCAGGAAGCTCAGAGAATCCCACACAAGTGGGACCCAAAGAGGTCTACACAAAGAGACATCATAATTAAAATGACAAGGCAAACAGCCAAGGAGAAAATCTGAAAAGCTTCAAGAGGAAAGCAGGTAGTAACCCCACAAGGGAGCATCAACGGAGCTGTCATCTGATTATTCAACAGAAACAATTCAGGTCAGGAGGGAGTGGTGTGAAATATTCAAGGTGACGAAAAGCAAGGACCTACAACCAAGGCTACTTCGGCCAGCAAGATTATCATTTGAAATCAAAGGAGAAATAAGGAGCTTCCCAGACAAGAAAAGCTAAAGGAATTTGATAACACAAACCCAATATTGCTACACATGTTAAAGGGCTTGCTTTAATAAGATGAAAAAAAGAGGAAAACAGTCTAATACTGAAATGGTTCTACCTAAGTATCTATTAATAATCATCTTAAATGTAAATGATCCAACCAAAAGACATAGGGTAGCTGAATTGATAAGAGAACAAGACCCATATATGTGCTGCCTCCAAAAGACCTGTCTCAGATTGAAAGATACAAACAGACTAAAAGGACAAAGCTGGAAGAAGATATTTATGCAACTGGAAAAGAAAAAAAAAGCTGGGGTAGTAGTACTTATATCAGACAAAATAGACTTTAAAACCAAGGCTCCAGTAAGAGACAAAGAAGGATATTATATAAGGATAAAGGGAACAATCCAATCCGTCAAGATGATATAACCCTAGTAAACATTTACTAGGAGCACCGACAAAGGAGAACCTAAATATGTTAAACAAATCTTGACAGACATAAAGAAGCAGATCAACAGAAATCCTGTCATAATTGGGTATTTTAACACCCCACTGACTTCAATGGATAGATCTTCCAGGCAGAAAATCAACATGGAGACAGCAGCCTTAAATGACAACACTAGATCAAATGGATTTAATAGATATCTTCAGAGCACTTCACCCAAAAGCAGCAGAATATACGTACTTTTCAAGTACAGTGGCACATTTTCTAGGATAGACTACATGCTAGGACACAAAACAAGTCTTAATCAATTTAAGAAGAAGACTGAAATCATCTCAAGCACCTTCTCTAAGCACAATGCTATGAAACTAGAAATCAAATGACAAGAAGAACAATGAGAACATGCAAAGACATGGAAGCTAAATAACAATGTCATTACATAGTGAATGGGTCAATAATGAGATCAAGGAAGAATTCAAAAGATACATTGACTCAAATGGACATGAGGACATAACAAGTCAAAATCTGTGGGACACTGGGAAAGCAACCCTAAGAGGGGAACTCATAGCATTACAGGCCTGTCTCAAAAAACAAGAGAAAGGTCAAATAAACTACCTCATTCTACACTTAAAGGAACTTGAAAGAGAACAACAAACAAAGCCCAAAGTGAGTAGAATGAAGGAAATAATAAAGATCAGAGCAGAAGTAAATGAAAAACAGAGTCTAAAACAAGCATAGAAAAGATCAATGAATCCAAGACCTGGTTCCTTGGAAAGGTAAACAAGATTGACAAATCTTTAACCAGAATCATCAAGAGAAAAAGAGAGAGGGCCCAAATAAATAAAATCAGAAATGAAAGAAGAGAAATAACAACTGACACCAAAGAAATACAAAGGATCATAAGAAAATATGATGAATAACTATATGCCAACAAATGGAACAACCTAGATGATGCATAAATTTCTAGAAACATACAGTCTTCCAAGACTGAACCAAGAAGAAACAGAGAATCTCAATAAATAGATTACACCAAGTGAAATTGATGCAGTAATCAAAAAACACCCAACAAACAAAGCTCTGGACTGGATGGCTTCACAGGGGAATTTTACCAAACATGCTGAGAACTAACAAACTCCTTCTCAAAGTATTTCATAAAATTCAAGAGACGGGAACACTTCCAAACTCATTTTACAAGGCCAACATTTTCCTAATTCCAACAACAGATAAAGATACTACAACAAAAAAAATTATAGTCCAATATCCATAATGAACATAGATGCAAAAATTCCCAACAAAATATTAGGAAACCAAATACAGCAATGCATCAGAAAGATCATATACCATGATCAAGTGGGGTTTATTCCAAGAATGCAAGGTTGGTACATCAGCAAATCAATAAATCTGATACACCACATAAACAAAAGGAAGGATAAAAGCCACATAATCGCATCAGTAGATGCAGAGATAGCTTTTAATAAAACCCACCATGCATTTATGATAAAAACCCTTAGCAAAGTAGGAACAGAGGGAATATACCCCAACACAATAAGGGCCATACATGACAAAATCACTGCCGGCATTATACCCACGTGCAAAAACTACATTCCCCTTAAGACTGGGAACAAGACAGGATGTCTGCTTTTACTTCACTTATTCCACATAGTACTGGATGTCCTAGCCACAGCAATCAGACAAGAAAAAGAAATAAAGGGCATCCAAACTGGAAAGGAAGATGTAAAACGGTCTCATTTGCAGATGACATCATACTGTACATAGAGAACCCCAAAGATTCCACCAAGGAATCTTTCAATAAATGAATTCAGCAAAGTAGCAGGATACAATATTAGTATTCAGAAATCAGTTGCATTTTTATTATCCAACAACAAACTAACAGAAAAGGAAATTAAGTAAACAGTCCCATTCACGATTGACTCAAAGAATAAAATACCTAGGAATAAATCTAATCAAGGATGTAAAAGACCTGTACATGGTAAGTTATAGACACTGAAAAAAGAAACTGAAGAAGATACAAATAAGTGGAAATATGTATCATGTTCATGGATAGGAAGAATTAACATCATTAAAATGCCCATACTACCCAAAGCAATCTAGAGATTTAATGCAATTCCTATCAAGATTCCAAAGACATATTTCACAGAACTAGAGCAAATATTCTAAAAATTTATATGTAACCAAAAAGGCCCCTCATAGTGACAGCAATCCTGAGAAAGAAGAACAAAGCTGGAGGACTCATACCACCTAATATCAAACTATACTCTAAGGTCATAGTAATCAAAAACAGCCTGGTACTTGCATAAAAACAGACACAGAGATCAATGGAACAGAATACAGAACCCACGAACAGACTCACACCCTTACAGTCAATTAATATTCAACGGAGGAAGCAAGTACATACAATGGGCTAAAGATACTTTATTCAATAAATGGTGTTGGGAAAATTGGACATATATGTGTAGAAAGATGAAATCTTCTTACACCACACACAAGAATAAATTCAAAATGGATCAAAGACTTAACTGTTAGACCCAAACCCATAAAAGTCTTAGAAGAAAACATAGGCAGCAAAATCTCAGACATTACTCATAGCAATTTTTTTATTGGATATCTCTCTCCAGGCGGGGTAAACAAAAGAAAAAAATGGGACTACATCAAATTAAAAAGTTTTGCACGTAAAGGAAATCATCAAGAAAATAAAAAGACAACCCACAGAATGGGAGAACATATTCACCAATACATCTGATAAGGGGTTAATATCCAACATATAAAGTATTTACAAAACATGCCTAAACCCCAAACAACTCAATTAAAAAATGAGCAAAGGGTGTGAATACACACTTCTTGAAAGAGAACACACAGATGGTCAATAGACACAAAAAGATGTTCAATGTCACTAATCCTTAGAGAAATGCAAATTAAAACCATGATGAGATATCACCTCACACCTGTCAGAACAGCTATCATCAATAAATCAATAAACAACAAGTGCTGGTGAGGATGTGGAGAAAGGGAAACCCTTTTGCCCTATTGGTCTGAATGCAGACTGGTATGGCTACTGTGAAAAGCAGTATGGAGATACCTCAAAATATTAAAGGTGGATCTGCCTTTTGACCCAGTGTCCCCACTTCTAGGAATATATCCAAAGGCACCCAAAACACTAATTTGAAAAAATACAAGCACCCCTATATTCATTGCAGTGTTATTTACAATTGCCAAGATATGGAAGCAGCCCAAGTGCCCATCAATAGATGAACTCACAGATAGAGAGCAAATGACACCTGGAGGTTGGGGGGAAGTTAGGGAGTGGAAGAACTGAGCAAAAAGGAAAAAAGGAATCTCGGATTGAACAACAGTGTGCTGATTGTTGAAGGGGGGAGGTATATAAGGAGGCTAAATGGTAATTTAAAAAAATTAATTAAAGATTAAAAAATCAAAATTGGTGAATTTTTGTGTAGTGATTTCAATATTGAAGATGGAAGGAAATTTGCAGCATATTTGCAACATGTGCAGCATATTATGCTTTATCATTTCAAAAAATGTAAAAACACAACTGAAACACACACAAAAAAGATTTGTGCAGTATATGGAGAAGGTGCTGTGACTCATCTAACATGTCAAAAGAGGTTTGTTTCAGAAAGAAGTTTCAGACTGGAGATTTGTAGCTGGACGATGCTCCATGGTCAGGTAGACCAGCTGAAGTTGACAGTGATCTAACCAAGACATTAACTAAGAACAATCAACATTATACTACATGGGAGATAGCCAACATACTCAAAATATCCAAATCATAAAGTTACTGGTGAAAATGAAAAATGTGCCTTTTATGGAAAAACCATATGGACATTTTGGGCAACCCAACATTTATAATTATTAATAAAATGCTCCAAGAGTGTACATAAACAGCTCTGTAATACCTAACAGGGCAAAGAAGACCCAAGACAAAAATTCCTTTGGTGATCAAAATAAAGACATAACATATTCAGACACGAATCTAGTAGTTTAAGATCAAAATAGAAATAAAAAGTTGTCCACAAACTAGAGTTACAGGCAAACAAATAATCCAAGAACACTGAAATATCCCTTTTTGTTATGATTAGGAAAAACATCCATGCTATAAAATAATTCCTCCTATTCAGAGAATGTAAAGAATTAACACAAATTATGAATTTCCTCATTCATTCATTCTATGTAGATTGAATGCCTGCTAACTGCCAGATACAGCTTGCTGATAGCTCGATTATTTACTCTCAGATTGAAGCACAAAATGTAGACAAGGATAGTCATTTGGGAAACAGAAATGATTAAAAAGGATAAACTCTCCTTTACTCTGAAGCAAATATGAAAGTAGTTCATTTTAGCTTCTGTTTTAATGCCTTAGAGACCTTGTTTCTCCAGCAAAATTACATCAACTTAATTTTCACAAGGAGGAGTAACTCCATAAATAGAAAATTTTAAAACATCATTTCAAGATGGTGGGAGAATCCAAGATAGTTGCATAGAGACCCGAAACTCACCACCTCCTATAAACACATTGAACATATACCTACATGTAGAGCAATTCCTCCTGAAGAACAGCTAAGGGCTGATTGAACAGTTTCTGTGCAACAAATGAGTAAGGAACCACCAAGAGAAAAGTGGGAGCCAGAGATACAGTCACCGGGGGAATTCTACCAGACAGGGTGACCTAAGAAGGAATTATCACTGAGGGGCCACATGGGCAGATTCACCTGCTCTGGGACACAGCAATAAAACTGATTTAAAAGGCGCCCGGACTATAGGACTATATGTAAAAAATATCAATTTACTAACTCCAAGGTGCATGCCAAATGGGTAGGGAACTGTGGGGATGCTCTGGGATCTGCAGAAACTCTCCAGAATCTGAGATATCTGTTACAGTTTTTACATTCCCCTCCCACCTAGAGAGCACAGGCATAAGCTGAGTCTGGTGCCTCAGCTGGCCTGTAAGGCCACCACAGGGTGCCCTGAGCCACCTCAGCCAACACCACTGCAGCCCCAGCCCGCCATCTTCCCAGGAAGCCCCAGTGTCACACACGCCCTCTTTGGCTCCAGCTGGCCTGTCAAAACCACCTGGCACATGCAATAGACACAGAAATCTGTCCTACACAAGCCTACTCCTTCAAGATTCAGAGAAACAGCTGTTTCTAACTCATAGAAACCAACACAAAGCCAAACCAAATGATCAGACAGTGGAATATGTTCCAAATGAAGAAAGAAGAAAAAATAGAAAAAAATCTCTCATGAAATGGAGATAAGTAATTGCCTCAATAAAAAAGACTGAAATCATATCAAGTATATTTTCCAGTCATAATGATAGTAAACTAGAAATCAATTACAAGAAGAAAGCTGGAAAAAAACACAAATATGTGTAGACCAAACAACTTCTTGAACAACCAATGGGTGGGTCAGCAAAGGAAGAAAATAATAAAAAACAAAACAAATAAACTAAATAGAAACTAACAAATAGAAAAGATAAAACTATTAGTTACACTTATCAAGGAAAAAGAGAGAGGGACCAAATATATAAAATCAGAAACCAAACTCAACTTATAAACGACAGCACAGAAATACAAAGGGATCATACAATAATACTATAAACAATTATATGGCAACAAGTTGTGGACAACCTAGAAGAAATGAATAAATTTATAAAAATGTACAACATTCCAAGACTGAATTTAAAAAAAAAAGGAAAACCTGAACAGACTAACTCTAAGTAATGAAAGTGAATCAGTAATAAAAAGACTCCCAGCAAAGAAAAGTAGAGGATCACAGGTAAATTCTACCATATGTTAAAAGAAAAGCTAATACCTACCCTTCTCTCAAACTATTCCAAAAATTTCAACAGAAAGAAATTTTCCAAACTCATTTTATGAAACCATCAAATACATGACCAGACCCCCCCCCCCAAAAAAAAAACACAGAAAAGACTTTTACAGGCCAATAGTCCCAATGAATGAATATATGCGTGTGTGTGTGTGTGTGTGTGTATTCAACAAAATATTAGTGAACTGGACTCAACAGAACATTAAAAGGAACTTACATCATGATCAGATGGATTTNAGAAACCAAACTGAACTTATAAACGACAGCACAGAAATACAAAGGGATCATACAATAATACTATAAACAATTATATGGCAACAAGTTGCGGACAACCTAGAAGAAATGAATAAATTTATAAAAATGTACAACATTCCAAGACTGAATTAAAATAAAAGGAAAACCTGAACAGACTAACTCTAAGTAATGAAAGTGAATCAGTAATAAAAAGACTCCCAACAAAGAAAAGTAGAGGATCGCAGGTAAATTCTACCATATGTTAAAAGAAAAGCTAATACCTACCCTTCTCTCAAACTATTCCAAAAATTTCAATAGAAAGAAATTTTCCAAACTCATTTTATGAAATCATCAAATATATGACCAGACCAAAAAAAAAAAAGAAACACAAAAAAGACTATTACAGGCCAATAGTCCCAATGAATGAATATATACGTGTGTGTGTGTGTGTGTATTCAACAAAATATTAGTGAACTGGACTCAACAGAACATTAAAAGGAACTTACATCATGATCAGATGGATTTATTGCAGGGCTGCAAGGATGGTTCAATATCCACAAATAAATCAACGTGATACACCACATTAAAAAGACCAAGAATAAAAATTAAAATCATCTCCACAGATGCAAAAAAAAGCATTTGACAAAATTCTACATCAATTTATGATAAAAAATGCTCAGCAAAGGGGGGATGATAAAGGGAATATGCCTCAACATAATAAAGCTAGTACGTGACAAAGCCACAGCTAACAACATACTCTAGAGTGGAAAACTGAAAGCGTCCCCTCTAAGATCAGGATCAAGACAAAGACGCCCACTCTCACCACTTTTCTTCAATATGGTACCGGAAGTCCTAGTCACAGGAATCACACAAGGAAGAGAAACAAAAGGAACCCAAATTGAAAAATAAGCAAAACTGTTACTATTTGCCGGTGACATAATACTACATATAGAAAACCCTAAAGACTGCACTAAGAAAGAATTAGAATAAATGAATTCGATAAAGTGGCAGTTTACAAACTAATATACAGAAATCTGTTGTTTCCAACTGCATCAAAAAGAATAAATATACCTACAAATAAATTTAACCACCCAGGTAAAAAACCTATACTTAGAAAGCTGTAAAACACTGAAGAAATTGAAGCTGACACAAATAAATGGGAGTATATACTGTATCTAATTGGAAGGATTAACACTGTTAAAATGTCCACACTACCCAAAGCAATGTACAGATTCAATGGAATCCATATTAAAATATCGATGACATTTTTTCACAGAACTAGAAAAAAATAGTCCTAAAAGCCCTGGCTGGTGTAGCTCAGTGGATTGAGCGCAGACCTGCGAACCAGGCGATCGCGGTTCGATTCCCAGTCAGGGCACATGCCTGGGTTGCAGGCCAGTTCCCTGCAGGCCAACTCCCAGCAGGGGATGCACGAAAGGCAACCATACATTGATGTTTCTCTCCCTCTCTCCTTCCCTTCCCCTCTAAAGATAAATAAATAAAATATTTTAAAAAAATAGTCCTAAAAGTTATATGAAACCAAAACAAGACCCTCAACAGACAAAGCAATATTGAGAAAAAAGAACAAGGTAGAAGCCACCACACTACCTGATATCAGAAAAATACTACAAGGCTATGTGGTACTGGCATAAAAAGACACATGCATAGATCAATGGAATAGAATAGAAAGCCCAGAAATAAAACCATGCCAATATGGTCAATTAATCTACAACAAAGAAGGCAAGAATACACAATGGGGTAAACACAGTTTCTTCAATAAGTGGTGTTGGGAAAACTGGACAAACACATGCAAAATAATAAAACTAGATCACTTTCTTATACCACACACAAGAATAAACTCTAAATGGTTTAAAGACTTAAATGTAAGACCCCAAACAATAAAAGTCCTACAAGAACACATAGTCAGTAAACTCTGTGACATCACTCTTAGCAACATTTTTCTGCATATATCTCCTTGGATAAGGGAAAAAAATAAACAAATTAAACTACATTAAACTAAGAAGTTTTCATACCACAAAAGAAACATTAACAAAGCAAAAAGGCACCTGCTGAAATGGAGAAGATATTTGCAAATGATATAGCCTGTAAGGATCACGCCTACAACTCAACATCAAAAAACTGAACAATCCAATTTAACAATGGGCAGAGGACATGAAGACATTTCTCCGAAGAAGACACACAGATGGCCAATACACACATAAGATGTTCAACATCACTAATCATCAAGAAAATGCAAATCAAAACTGCAACAAGATAGCACCTCACACTTGTCAGATTCACACAAGTGTTGGCTATCAAAAAGTCCACCACTAACAAGTGTTGGTAAGATAAGGGAACACTCAGCATTGTAAAATGCTGCATGCAGCCACTATGGAAAACAGTATAGAGGTCTCAAAAACATTGGAAAAGAACTACCATATGCCTGAGAAATTCTACTTCTAGGTATTAATTCAAAGAAATCCATAACACTATTTGAAAAGATATACACACTCCTATATTCATTTCAGTATTATTTACAAAGCCAAGATATGAAAGTTATCTAGGTATCTAGGATGCAGGAGATACATATGCACACACACACACAAATGAATTATTTTTCAGCAACAAAAGATAAAATCTTACCATTTGCAACAGCATGGATTGACCTACAGGGTATTATGCTAAGTAAAATAAGCCAGAGACAGAAGGGCAAATACAGTGTAATTTCACTTTTATTTGGAATCTAAAAAAAAAAATAAAACCCTGAAGACTCACAGATGCAGAGAACAATCTGATGGTTGTTAGAGAGGAGACAGATGGGTGGAGGGGTGAAAAGGGTAAAGGAGATTAAGAAGTACAAACTTCCCATTATAAAATAAGTTACAGGGATGAAGTAGTGTGCAGCACAGGGATACAGTCAGTAATATCATCGCAACTTTGCACGGTGACAAACAGTTACTAGGCATATCGTGGCGGACACACAGTAAGGTACATACATGTTGTATCACTATGTTGTACACCCAATACTAGTACAATGTGGTATGTCAACTATTTTTTAATTTAAAAAACTTCATCGTTTGGAATTAAAAAATTTATTATTCTTTTTATACGGATGAAACCAAGAAAATCTACTACTTTCCTTCCATCATCAAAAAGGTTTCAACACTGCATACTACTTGGTTCACCGCCCTTCTTTCTTCCTCCATGTAACTTTTCTCCTGTTCCTAAATACCTAACAGGCTGTTGGGGGGAGACAGGAATAGGCTGTGAGGAAAGTTGTAATTAAAGTTTGCTAGCTCCTAACAAACCGCCTGAACAGCTTCAATTCGGTTCTCATTTATCAAAGAAATTAAATTACGTAAGAGTGAGAACCCATTCTTCTATGCCCCATGTAAATAAAAACTGTTTACACAAAAGGTTAGCCATGATAAGGGGCATCTGTTAAAAAAATTAGTAGGTTCTTTCCTTAAACTTCACAGATCCAACTAAGTTTATTTTTTAAATGGAATGCATTCTATTATGTAAATTTCTAGTTCATACTATTATCTAATTAATCCTTCCACAATGCATAACCACATTTATGATGTATTTTTGGTCACTGGATTAAAAACCTTTCCTGGCAATTATAAACTGCCCATATGAGGCATAAACCAACTGCTCACAGGAGATGCCTGGGACGGCTCACCTCTGACACCTTATGTGCTTTTCTTGTAAGGGACCCAGGAAGCATTCAAACAAAAACATTCTCATTCTTCTGGGTACTAATAGGCACCACATAAAATACAACTGGACATAGGCCCACAAGATAATGTACACCTTTTCAGGGGCCACGTTCATTCACAGGAAACATAAGAGAGATAGCCTTTCCCATCTTCCAATTTTTCTGAAAGAGAATATATTTCATAACCTGGATTAATTATTTTTTTTTTTTAAATTCTAGCATCATAGCTAGTATTTGGGGTCATTTGCCTGGCTGGCTTGGGAAGAAGAACTGTGCAAAAGTGAACAGTAACGCTTGTTAGATTTTTCTATACATGCAAAAGAAAAAAGCATGACTAGATTTTTAAAATACAAAATCTACTGATGTCCAACAATGAATTTTACTACACAAAGCTGAAGTTTTCCTTTATGTTTATATTTACCATATTTTAACCTTATTAAAATGCCCCATGTTTTAACAAAAGGAGTCAAGTGTAAAAAGAAAGACCATTTAACGGATTACACCTGGGCCTCAGTCACGCCTCTTCAACCGTCAGTCAGTCGTTGACTGCCTCCCTCTGACACTGGTCACGCTCCTCCAGCATAAAGGACACCTGGGATCACACTCTAGCAGCCCCTGAAACTCCCTCTGGTGAAGGAAAGCGATTATTCCAATCAACATAAAGTACATTCTGTGCCTACTACATGCGAGACACCATATTAAATACTGCGGATGATAAAAGTACAAGGCACGTTCTCAGTTTCCAAGGAGCTCAACATCCAGTGGACAATGAGAACAAGCCCTGTCACACCCCCTTTTTTAAAGATAATTGAAATCTTACTTTTAAAGTCTCAAAAATTTTTACTTCACTACTTAATCTATGTTTTGAAAGGCAGAGCTAAATTAGAACTCTTCACTCTATTTTCACTTGTTCGTTCCTAAATTTATTCAATAACCATTTTGATCCCTGAACTGTGTGCACCAGAGGTTGTGTCTGGCACTAGAGATACAAAAATGAAAAAGTTGTGATGTGGGTGATGAGGAGCAGGAAAATAGAAAAGGAGGATGAGAAAAAATAAATGGACTGCACACTAGCATTAGAGGTAGGGACGGGCTGAAGGGGTGGGGCATGGTACTCAGCAGGTCTCAGAGAGGAAAACACCTGTGTGCTTATTAAGCACCAGATACCAACTGGGTGTCACCATAGTTAAAGTCATCTTTCCAGAAGCTAAGGATTGGACCGACAAAGATAATGAGTTTCAGGGCAGGGAAGAGGGTGTGGAAGAGAAACCACAAAGGAGAGGGGACATCTTGGGGGAGGGGGTCTTGGGGAGGAGC
This sequence comes from Sturnira hondurensis, assembly GCF_014824575.4. Lineage (NCBI taxonomy): Eukaryota > Metazoa > Chordata > Mammalia > Chiroptera > Phyllostomidae > Sturnira > Sturnira hondurensis. The sequence continues at coordinate 55,833,322 of NW_028076767.1, read as the reverse complement.
AGGGAAGAGGGAGTAGAAGAGGAGCAAAGACAAGAAGTTACAAATGATTCTCATCCTCATAGTTGGAAAGATGGAGGGAAGTACGTCTCCATGGCTGAAATCAGGTGCACCTGGGTAGTGGAGGTCAAGGTCAGACTGTGAAATGACTTGTGCTCTTAAAGCAGGATGTTCCTATTAACTGTTCCTTGTTTCTGCCAGAAAGTGACAACTACTGGGTGTAGCCAGGCTGTACTGAACAACCACTGGGTGTACCAGAACGCAGTGAACTCTACACTCTGAAAGACAGCACCCAATGAACAGCTGCCAGACTGCGAGCCAGCACAGAGGACAGTGTGAATCCTGGAAAAGTAACTATAAATACAAAGCACTTTGAGTGCCAAACGAGTGGTACAAAGGACACAGGAACGTGGGAAGAGCTCTTCAGTGGTGGTCAAGGCAGGAGGAAGCGAGCCAGGCCCTGCTCCTCCGTGCAGAGCAGCCGTGTGACTCAAGGGGCCATGAGAAAGACAGCAGAGAAGTGACTCATCGCCTACTCCCCCACAACTTTTGACACGCATATCTGATTTATACAATCATTTTTTTCCTGGGCATATGTCTAATAGCAAGTTTTCTCTTCTCTGTGTCAAATCTATTTCTACCAAACAAGAGCCCTACCATTAATTTGGGGCACAGCTCTGAGTAACCCCCTAGCTGCTATGACTGAGACAACACCTTCGACGTGCACATCAGGGAGCTGATACACAGATAAACAAGAGCCGAGGGTGTCCAACCTTTTGGTGTCTCTGGGCCACACATTAAATACATTGTGACACGTAATCACAGAAAAATCTCATAATGTTTTAAGGAAATTTACGATTTTGTGTCGGGCAGCATTCAGAGCCATCCTGCAATGCATACAGCCCACAGGCTGCAGGTTGGACGCCCCTAGATAGAGCTTCAAAGAACACAGCATGCCAGAGAGGTCTCTCCAAACTGCAAGTCTCCAGAAACAAGGCTTTCCTCCAATTCCTCCCCAGGCGTTACTCAGACCTGGCCTCACGTTCTACCCCCGACAGCTGCATCTGGGACCTACGGGTCTCCCTGCGTCAAGTCCTGCCCTCCCCCACCTGCCTCTGCCTCCAGCAACATGTCTTTAGGAGAAACCGTGTGAAAAGCTCATCACGTCCCTCCTCTAATGTGTGCCTTTGGCGTTGCCCGTGGGACAGCTGGTGCTCAAAGTCCAGGAACAGCCATTCCACACCAATGTCTTGCCTCCCACACTGGGGCTTCAGCCACTGGGGTTACTCACAGTCCCATCAGTCCGACACCTTTACAACTCCGATGGTCATCGCCGTCTGACTTTATTTCTCCTTTCCACCCACACGGGCTCCCAAGCTTGTCCAACTGGGTAGCTCCCATCCCTGTCACTTATGACTCAGTCACGCCTTCCCCCTTCTGAGAACACTCTCTCACCTTGTTGCCACAACTCCAGGCCGGGGGACAGGGTCCACTGTGCTCCCTGAACTCAGTCACCTCCTTGTACACTGCAGCCAGAGTGGCTTATATTATTAGGTTATAGTACTGTATTCAACTAAAATATGAACACCTTTAAATTGAGTATTTCTTGTTTTTTTACTTAACTGCTTCCCACAGCAGGACACTAGACCTAGTCAAGTACAGATACTAAATACATATCAGTTAAGTGAATACTGATTACACGTTCAGAATCCTCTATCCAAACCCCTGAGGTAGATGTGTTTTTAGAACCTGGGGCTTTTCACACCTTACAAAGGTAATTAAGAGGCACACACTACCTTTTACGTGACGCCCTAGCAGAGTCAGAGGGACAGACACTCCACAACCAAACACATTTCTGCAGTGCAATACTAAACAGTAACACTAAAGCAAATAAAGGCACTGGACAGACTTCTGTCAGCTCAGGCCGAGTGAGTCTAGCTGCTAAACGAACTCAGTTCATGTGTCCTGCCAATAAGTTATAAAAAACGTTTTTGGGTTTCAAAGCTCTGAGAATTTCCAAATTGCCAAACACAAGCTTATTGACAAGTATTTCCTAGTCCCCACCCCAATAAGAGATACAGTTTAGCCAAGCAAAGATTTTTCTGTAAGATACAAATACTTTTTGACACATTTTAACACTGGATTCCATCATAAAATAAAGCTAGTAACAGTGAAATAGGAGTGTATCCACAAAGCCCTCTGTGGGCACTCCGAGGGAAACACAGTAACGGAGTGAAGGATTAGCACAAGGAGAGCTGGGAAAAGGGCAGCTGAGCTCTGCTAGCACGAGTGGCCTCCATCCTCCCGTTGTTCCCGACGGAACAGTCACAGAGCACTTACGGTGTGCCAGACACGCATTGGGACGCTTTACCTATGTTATCTCATCTAATCATCAGAACTCTTTGAAGTAGATACTATTATCTACTGATATTTTGTGGATGATGAAACTTAGGAATGTTATCAATCAGAGGGTGTGATCTCAGAGCCTGTGAATGGTGACATTTCCCTGTCTCTGGGGCCCAGGGGAAGCTCTACCCAAACCTCCTTCTCACAGGTGGCCACTCGAGGTGCTTCTGCCCTAAGGGGAGACAAAGAAAGGAAAGATGGAAACATTGCACTCTGCGAGGCAACCAAACACGATGAAGGAATGTGTCTGTCCTATTTTTTAAATGTGTTTGCCTGTACCATCTGGGTACACTGCCTTTTCAAGAATTCTGCTGCATATTCTGATGGAAACCCTAGTACTGAATTTTCTTCAGGCACTTTCAAGAATAACTGGGTTATTGATAATAGTGAAGTGTAGCTATCACAGAAATGAGAAGTTTTATGAGATTTGAATCACAGTGAAACTTTGTGTTAAAAAATACAGTAGAACGTGAGCCCCATAAAAGGAAAAGGCTCAGGCTACTTGGATTATGCTATCGGCAAAGATGCATTAAGGATGGACAATAAAAACTATTCTGTTTAGTTTTAAAATCCAGAAGCAGGTGACCACAATATCAGAGCACCAGAACTATGGAGTTTCAATATACAGAGATCCAAACAAGGTCTAACACCTCTGACGGAAGCTCCAAAGAAAAGTACTCCTGAACTCAAGATGCTTGAAGGGACTGGGAGATGTTTCTGATCAGACCACAACTAAATGGCACGAGCCCACAGTTACAATGTCCCTACTTCTATATGGACTCCCCACATAAAGTTATTTCTCACACTGGACTGAACTCAGGTACCCAGGAACAGGCTGTCTGCAGAACTATAAAACGAGGAAAAGAGAAGTAGCAAAGATCTAGAAAGAATCGCTAACACCTTTCTCTGAAGGGAGAAATGGACCCCTTAGAAATCTGAAAGAGAATGCAGTTTCACCTAAAGTACCAGGACACAAGTCACGGACATTCTGCTTGGACAGGCTCTGTGCATGTCCTGGGGCAGTCTTTACTGCCCTGGGGCCTGGCCTGGGTGACATTGATGTAACATACTCTACAGGGTCTGGCACAAATTATACCGGGTTTTTATTAAAAAATCTTTTTTCACAAAATCATAAGCATGTAACTCTGTAAGACAACAATACCACACTCAAGCACACCCCATGACATTTTAGGTGAAATGTTCAAATTATTACACCCACATTATTACCCTACCAACCACACTCACGCAGGCCTTACTTCTGCCAGAGCTGGTATTTCAACAAGAGATCTCCGCGTACAGCGCCTGACCCAGCACCATCAGCCTCATCCGGGGCCCTGTCCAAAACTGACATTCTCGGTCCAGCCCTAGACCTACGGAATCAGAAGCTCAGGGGGCGGGGGGTGGGGGTAGCCAGCACTCCGTGTGGTTCTCATGCACACTCCAGATTAAGAACCACTGCCCCAAGCAAACCCTGCCTTAAATTCATATACAAAACCCACACAGTAAAGGCGAGAAAACCACTCCCTTCCCATCAATCCAGGTTTAGTGTCAAACTAAACATGGAGAGTTAAATCCAAACAACACTACTGAGAAATTATCACATGTGAATTGGACTTAACTCTTATTTCCAGCCTAGAAACAGCATATAAAGTTTATTATGAGTAGCAAGTAGATATAAAATTCCAATAAAAATACAAAATAAAACATAGGTCTATATTCATGGGCCGCTTGAAGATCATACTGTTCCAGAAGCACTATCTGGTCATCAATTTTTATAATGGACTCAAGGAATGTAAAAGACACACAGTTATTATCATGACCTTCTGAAGATATTCGTATGTTTAAATGTATTTTACATGCAATAATTTCAAAAATACATATTCTTTTAATAATGGTTCCTAAAGCTGGCAAAAAAAAAAAAAGAGCAAAATACTACATTGTACTCTGGGACAAGTGGGATATTGGGAATTAGTACAACTCTTTTTTAAAAATATTTTATTTCTTTATCTTTAGATGGGAAGGGAAGGAGAAAAGGAGAGAAATATCAATGTATGGTTGCCTCTCCTGTGTCCCCCACTGGGAACTAGCCTGTAACCTAGGTATGTGCCCTGACTGGGACTCAAACCATGATCCTCTGGTTCGCAGGCCCACGCTCAATCCACTGAGCTACACCAGCCAGGGGGTAGTACAACTCTTATGGACAGCAATTTGGCAGTATGTGTCAGGCCGAAAACACACTGATATGCTCTAACCTATTAAAGCTACTTTTTTTTTCAGTGAAGAATTAATTCCGCAAATGAAAAAGTTATATGAACAAAGATGTTTACTACAGAATCCACAAATAGACGAAACAGGATGTCTAACAATATGGAAATGGTTAATAAAATATCATTTAAAAGAGAAACAGACTACTTAACAACATTACAAAAGCACACAAATGGAAAGGATGATTCAGAATTGTACCTGTACTGCCATAACTCAGTCAAAAATATGTGCATAAGGATGTGAAAAGAAACGTGAATGTTAGAATATAGGGGCAAAGTTTTCCTTTTCCCTACTCTACTCGTTTCTATTTCAGGGTAGTAATACCTAAGATGTTAATGTTAATAAAGTTAAGTTTGCAAGCAGCATGTAACACAAGTTTAGGGTTAAATATTTTCTCTGCGTGTGTGTGCACACGTGTGCATATGAGCACAGGAACACTTACGGAGAAAAGGGACTTGAGAAAACAGAAAGAAAATATCAAAGTCATGGCCAAGGGAGAGTAGCTGATTTCAAATGCGACACAGAACACCCTTAGCGCCCCTTAAAAATCAAATCCCACCACAGAGCAGAAGCTTAATCCACAAAACTTAAGGAACCAGAAAACAATTTAATTGATGACATTGAGAGATCAATAAACCAAAAAAAAACAACCAAAGTATTCTTTTCTACCCTTCACCATTTTTTTAGAATCATGTTAAACACAGGACAGATCAAACTACCATGTGCTGAGCTACACTTCAAACTGATGACTCTAATTTCACACCGAACATTAATCGCAGCCAATCTTTCAGAGCCATTTGGGTTTATGCCTCTGACACAGGACCCTAGTTTGCAACGTGGGTTCTTGCACAGCCCGAATCCCAAGTTTCTGCCAAGCCCGGCCTTCACCACTCCAGCACGCCCGCAGCTGGATTGCTACCACCCTGGCCCTGCAATACTGGCTTTCTCTTAGTTTGGGGCAAGTTCCCCCATCACATGGTTTACTATGACACTGATCCTCCTCTAAGATGTCTGTCAAGATTACCTAATCAGAATGAGGTTTGCAGTTCCAAGGAGCTCAGGAATTATTGGGGCGAGGCGGGGGGGGGAGGGGAGAATAAAGTCAATGTGCAATTTCAGGCAAAGTTCAGACCCTTATAAATCAGCAAAACAGTCTCACTGTTGCAAACAATTCTCAAGGCGCTTGAATGGCACCAAATGCAGGGCAGTAGTTCCCAATGATTGAGAAATAATTACCAAGAAAAATGTTCAAGACTCCATCAAAAAAAAGTTCTTTAAAAGAGCTGTCAGGTTACAATGCACATATGTTTACGTTTAATCTGAAACGCGAGCTTTGAGATCCTTAGAGAGTTTGTTAAAAGCAAATACTCTGCTGCCAGGAAAAAAAAAAAAAGCTACTGTGAAGACACGCCAATCTTCATACTGCACACTGAAACTGCTGAAGTGACCCTGATCGCTTCCCTCTCAAAACCTCCTGTTCTCCGCCTGAGTGTTCGCGAACATTACAACTGCCCCAGGACTCTCAATCCTTGCAAGGTCAGCGGAAGGGGATGGAGCGCAGAGGTGTCACAGACACCACGCATTATTTCTCTCATACTCCGAATCGAGGTGCCATGGGTCACAGGAGGATGAAGTAACTTTTGGAAAGAAATATTATCGTTGTATGGCACCGTCTTCTGTTTTCCTGGAACAATTTCAGACACATCCTCTGTGAAATTAGATTTCCAATCATGAAGGTTATTTCCAGTGGTGAAGAGGTTTACTTAGTCAATGTAAAAGATTTCTGCTATAATACCCACTTTGTGGGTACACGGAGCATGTGCAATTTGAAAGAGTAACTTAGTGCTTCCAGAGTACAACATACTTGAAGTTCAACAATGTATTTGTAGCCAATTTGGATACATGAAAGACAAGAGTTAAGAGCTTACTGTAGGCAGTACAAGTAAAAATGATTGACATATGCTTCCCCAACTGCCCAGGTGAGACCACTTCATAATATTTAACTTGCAAGAGTAGCAGCATAAGCCCCCCTATTCAGGGGTTCCTGTACTTATTTATTTATTTATTTATTTAAAGATTTTATTTATTTATCTTCAGAGGGGAAGGGAAGGAGAAAGGAAGGGAAATATCAATGTATGGTTGCCTCTTGTGCATCCCCTGCTGGGAACTGGCCTGTAACCCAGGCATGTGCCCCGACTGGGAATCGAACCGCGATCCTTTGGTTCACAGGTCTGCACTCAATCCACTGAGCTACACCAACCAGGGCAGGTTTCTTGTATTTAAACTTCACTTACAGCCTGTTAGACTGCAGCCTCTTTCTTACAAAAGAGTGAATTCTGAATGTACAACCTGGGTCCTTTCTCAACAATCTAAACTTAAGTAAAAATATCTAAAATAGCAGGATTCGCCCTTGAATTTACTTGAACATTCTTATGTTAAACCTTATGTTAAATGTTTAAGGTGTACAATGTAATAAAATGACTTACAAATACTGTATTGGGAAATGATACCACAGTAGGTCTACTTAACTCAGGAAAATATTAATTGTTAGATTCTGGAAATGGCTTCCAAATCTCTTTGTATTTTACTTAATTAATACATTATTTACAAGACTATGTGGAAAATACTATTTAAGATCTTATATTTCCCTCTTTCCACCTTTTTTAAAATTGTTGTTCAAGTACAGTTGTCTCCATTTCCCCCCCACCATGCCCCCTCACCCCTGCCATCCCCACTTCCCACCCTTAATCCCACCTACCCCACTCTGGTTTTGTCCATGTGTCCTTTATACATGTTCCTGAAAACCCTTCCCTCTTTGCCCCCCATTATTCCCTCCCACCTCCATTCCGGTTACTGTCAGTTTGTTCTTAAGCCAAGTGGTAAAAAACAAATACCAAATGATCTCACCCATAAGTGGAACCTAATCAACAAAACAAACAAGCAAGCAAAATATAACCAGAAACACTGAAATCAGAAATATTGTTTTTTCAAACCATCATGTCCTCTTATTCAGTGAAAATACAATGCCACTGCATTTCACCTACCAGTCATAAATTAAATATAAGTGCCAACAGCTTCACAGGTAAGAGCCAAGGAACAATGTGAACTTCAACAGTCTTTTTGCCCCCTTAAAGGTAGCAGAATCAATAGGACTTAAACAAGGACAATATTATATTACGTTAGATCAGGTACCTACCGTTGCTCACCATCCGCCTGGCCACTTCCCACAAGACAAGTCCAAAAGCCCAAATATCGACTCTCTTGTAAGAATCAAAACAATCCACCTGGATGGTTTCATCTAGAACTTCAGGGGCCATGTAGCGCTTGGTGCCCACACGGGGGTTGTTCCCCACGTCGAGCTGATTGGTGCTCTGGGAATGCATGACTGCCAGGCCTAAAAGGGAGAGGACAACAGTGATAATCAGCTCCCTTCCCTTCTCCGAGGGAGCTGCGGAAGAATGTAAACCCACCCCAAGGGGGGCCCAGGTCACTGCTGCGTTACAGCCAGAGTAATCTCCAGAATGTCCATTGTGATGGCTTCCGTGAGGGCAGGAAAATGGACTACTGTCAGAAACAATATTGTCAGAGGTGATTGGGTTAACAAATAGATATGAGTGTCTGAGGCACAAAGTTCGAGGTAAATGATGAACTGATACACCAACTAAGACGTGGCTGATGTTTGAAGCCCAGAGAAAAAACAGGCCCACATCTTAAAGGGGAGCCTCAAAGCGGCTGAACAAGCAGTAAATTACACTCTCAAGCTCCCCCACAGCTCCCACTCATCTACACACACACGTTTCACACTCTGGGAGACAGAATTTGGGGAAATTTACCCCTACAGCAAGGGCTGCTCCATCCCTAGAGGACGAACTGTGTGCCTGAACAGTAACGCTGACCAAACCCACAGGCCTTTCTCTACAGTCACATGGAGAGAACACGAAGCTGGCCTTCAATTCAAAGCACAACAGTCATGTGAAACGGTTTTGACCCATTTCAGAATTCCACAGTCCATTAGAGAGACCAGGGATTCCTCACAGACCAGGGGATTAGGTCTGCAAAGGGAATGACTTTTTGATACACATGCAGACCCACTGAAAATGATTCCTGTGACACTCAAAATAATAAAAAATGCCGACGTGGAACAAGCAGCCCCTGTAAATCTTTGCAACCCAATGATCCTTGGGGGCTGCCTCAAGCCATCTATGGGAACGCTTCTCCTCCCACCCCGTGGCTCTCGCACGTGTGCAATAACCACACTATATAATGCTGGGGAGGACAGCACATGCGTTACCTCAGCCTCAGTAATTGGCGAAGATACTGGCAACTGTATTACACTACATCAGACTGGTTCCCCTTTCCTTTATTTTTTCATCAACCCCCAAATTCTATGGCCACTGTGAACATCTCCCAAATCATACATGCCCTCTACCATTTCCAGTACCAAAGAGTCAAAATCATAGGATACTGAAAAGGTGCAGTTTGACTAGAGCATGGAGATAATAGCTGTGTTGGTTTAAATATAAGTCCACAGATTTTTTGAAACTCCTCCCGTAAGAGGTGAAGCTCAACTCCCCACACTTTGTGGGCTGGGGTACCAAGCAGAATAGGGCAGAAATGAGTGTGTATCTTCAAAATTAAGACATAGGAAGCACTATGGCTCCCTGACTCAGTTCACTCGCCACGTTATGAGGACACTAAAGCAGCCCCGTGGGGAGACCCACAAAACGAGGAACTGAGACCTCCCATCACAGCCCTGGAGTGAGCCACCTCGCACGTTCCTCCAGCCCTGATCCAGCCCTCAGATACCTGCAGCCCTGACAGACAGCTTGACCGTTACCCCCATGAGACCCTGAGCCAGAACCCCGGAGCTAAGTCATTCCAAGTCCTCCCTCGCAGGACTGCGTGAGACACTAACTGTATTGCTCCCAGTGGCTAAGTTTTAGAGGTGATTTGTTACCCAGTGATAGGTAATTATTAAACCAAACTGAAAAGACAAAGCAAATGCAGTGTGTGAACCACGGCTGAATTTCTTGTTTGAAAAAACTTGAAAATATGAAAATGAGTATTAAATGATATCAAAGAATTATCATCAACTTTTAAGTATGACATATATTGTGACTATGCAAAAGACATATTTTAAAGTATTTAGGGAATGTATTCTGAAGTACTGGGAGTAATGATGTGATATCTGCAACTTACTCTTAAATCAGTTAGAAAATATATATATACACAGTCATAGAGATAAACAAAATATGGCAAAATTTTAAACAGTTGTTAAATCTAGATGTTGTAGATATGAATGTTAATTATACTTTTCTTTCAAACTTTCTGTATGTTCGGGTATTTTTATAATAGAAAAATAAACAGGAAACTAGTATTTGTATTAGAATACTGGTATTTTGCAATATTAGTACAGCGTGATCTCTAAGAAGCAAACCTTAATTTCTGGGTATGAAGTAAAAATTATATACAAAGGGTGGTCTCAGGGGCACTAGGTCCTGTACTGTGGGTTTACTCCCCTGCATAATGGGCCCTTCACCCAGCTTTCTGCACAGGTCCATCCAAAGGAATGCAGCTGCAGAGTTAACTAAGTGAACTTCCTGCAAACCTCGTTCCACTGCCTCCCCATCAGGTCTCATAAACCAATGTCAATGTGTCCATCTTCCCTACTTCACTGAATTGTAACAACAGCTGTAATTTAAATACTTATTACATCCCAAGTGTTTATAATAATAATTTCTGAATCTTTTCAGAGTCCTGTGAGGTAGACGTCATTGATTCAGTACGTGAACAGCACATAAGCACACTGCTATGAAAGTTTCTCCGTACAGCGCACAGCGTCAAACACTAGGGGGCCCCCCTTGCTAAGCCGCCCACCTCTACAATGGAGTGTAAGCAGGCCAGCTCTTAGGACATGGAGACAGATGGATGAAAAACACCTGCATAGAAATATGGGCAAACAATTAGGAAACCCAGGTCACCCTGGTTCCGAAAACCATGGCCCAGCCATAAACGTGTTCTACAGCACAACTCAAACTTCCCACAGACACCACTAGGGCTGTGCCTTTTGGGGCTAGCCTAAAGAGTCTTCTTTTCATACCTGGAAAACATTGTAAAACGACTTCTCATCACGAAAGAAGACTTTAAAGGAATGCAAAAGAGATCAATTTTCCTGCCATGTCAAATGCCTTGTGTTTAAGAACAAACAAAAACAAGTTTGTCATTTATGTAACTATCTACTGCCTTTAAGAGTCTAACAGTAACTACAACGATATGGATGTAAACCATTTTCAATCAGGTCGAGTGAGCAGTGTCTACAGTCCACTGAAATGAATAACCAATATGACAACTCAGTTATTAGCATAATTATTCAGCCAATATTTCATGGGCCTAGGATGAATATGGCTTTACATACAATGTCACTAGAAATAAAAATAATCGTGTTTATAATGCAATTCAGGCTACACTGAGCATTACCCTAACACCCTAAGAATAACATATCCTAGCAGGACAAATGGTAAATTTGTTTGGGGATTTTTTCCCCCTTTCCCGACTGATAATTCTGCTATGGTTACAGATGAACAACTTTAGAACTATGTTTAAGACTAACTATTCAATATGCGACTTATGTGTGCCTACTGTGTGTAAAGGGCTGTGAAATCAGAATGCAACAGAAGTGTCGCCTCGGAGGGCGGGCCGGCACGGTCTGGCTGAAGGAGCATGAGGCGATGGTCTAGGGTCATGGGAAAGGCTGTGTCTCAACACCAAATTGGATTTTACAGCGTTTGTCAGCCTCTGAGAATGTACACTTAAGATTTGTACATTTCCCAGGAAATTTAAATTTTACCTATAAAAAAAAACAAATAATGAACTCTAGTGAATGATATAGTGGTATACATGCTGAAGTCTTCGGAGGGGAGAGCTCTTTGGCCTGCAATTTACATTGAAATGTATCAGAGATTAAGAAGGATTCATGAATGGGGGATAGATATGTGATAAGCTTAAGAACAATAAAATATTAATGGGAGAATCTGGGCAGTTAGGATACAGTTGTTCATTGTGAAGTTCTTGCCTTTTGTCTGCATGTTTGAAATTTTTCACAACAACACTGTTGGGAGGGAAAGAAGGCAACCTTGTTAACGTGGGAATACAACAAAGTAAAAATAGTGATTAAAAATATTTGTAAAAATTTACCCAAATCTGCTATGCAACACTGTCCATTCTTCTTAACCAGGATATTTTTGCTTTTTAAATCTCGGTGAGCGATGGCTGGTTTCCCTTGGGTCCCAAATATCTCTATGTGCAAATGTGCAAGGCCACTAGCGATGGACAGCACTATTCGCAGGCAGCTAACTGTATCCAGGGTAGTAAGCTGAAGATAGTCATACAACGATCCCATTTCATGATAATGTGTGATTAACCACAGCTGGGTACTGGAGTGTCTTGACGTCATGTCTGAAGCAATGAAACCTGGAGAGAGCAAGAACAGAATTAACAGACATGTGATCATTCCACAAAACTTTTAGTATCCAGAAACAGTAACCCATGCAGTAGGCACCCTCTATAACAAAAGATAATTAAACTAACCAACTGCCATGAAGGGTTTACAGAAGCATCAACAAAGAAAGACAATAGTATCTATTCCTTAAAAGGATACGGCTACTGAATAGGAAAATTTCATATTCATTTCCATGGTAAAATACATTTTTAAAAATATTTTACATGGCATTAAGATTCAAATAGGAATATTTTTGTGCTTACCGATAACAATAGTGCCAACCCCTTCGTTACACTGATATTCCCAGTACAGATCCTTCATCAACTACTCAAAAAGAAAAGAACCTGGAACCTAAACATCTGTGTTCTTGTCCTCACTCTGCCTATGATTTGCTGTGTAACATCAACTGCTCATTTAGGCTCTTTGGGGTCTCTCTTCTCAGTTGTAAAATAAAAGGTCAGCTTATGTTAAATGATTGACAGATTCATCAAAAGGGAGGAACTAATGAAATGCAATAAGCATCTGTGATGCTCTTTGTCACACAGAGAAACCAAGATGACAGCGTTTGTTAGCTAGAAAAGAAGACACACATACAAAGAAAAAAATTACAACATAATGTGAAAAGTACTGTAATATACATCTGCAAAGGGCAGATAGATATTGTACCAGATGTTATAACAGGCTTCGATCAGGAAGTGACGAGTGGTCTCAAAGGGAAGTGAAACATTGACAGATGCAGATAAATAGGTAGGAAGAAATTTTTCCAGATATTCTTTGGAGACTTCTGAGCAAACTGAAGGAACTACAGAAGTCAGAGGCACTTCCTAACCTACGGAATACAATGTGATATGTCTGCTTGTCCTTTTTGCTATACAAGCACTTTGCTAGCTTTACTTCTCTCTATATATTGTATAACAATATTCTTCCAGCCCTGGCTGGTGTAGCTCAGTGGATTGAGCGTGGGCCTGCGAACTACACGATCGTGGTTCGATTCCCAGTCAGGGCACATGCCTGGGTTGCAGGCTGGTTCCCAGCAGGGGACGCACGAAAGGCAACCATACATTGATGTTTCTCTCCCTCTCTCCTTCCCTTCCTCTCTAAAGATAAATAAATTTAAAACATCTTAAAAAAAAATATTCTTCCATATATTACCATATAGGAAGAACAGTGCTAGAAAAGTACTTTTGTGCTCTTAATGTATATTATATGTAATATATAGCTGTATACTATATTTTATACCATATATATAGTATTATAATATATATCACATATGTTAACTTCATGGTTAATAAAGTTTAGGAGATATAAATAGAAGACCAAATTTTTAAAAACACAGTTCTAGCTTGAAGAACTAAATGACTTGGGAAAGTCATTTCCCAAGTAAAGTAAAAGATGGTAAGGCTTACCATCTCATACTAAATACTTCTTATAAAATGTACATCACTTTCACATATATTTTCTCAGGGGATTTTCCTCAATAGACCAGTAAGGTAGATATCATTATACTCATTTTAGAAATAATGAAGTTGCTAATGGGAGATGCCAAGAATCACAAAGCTATTAAACTGTAACCAACACCAAGTTTGGTGCCAGTTGCTCGGGCACATCGTGCCTCACACAGGAAGCTCTGGGAACAAAGAAAGGCCTTCTGTGTGTTCGGCATCACCAACAACAGAAGCAGCTATCAAGTACTGAGTGTGAACAACGCACCCAGCATTCCACATGCAATCCTTCAGCAACTACACGGAGCAGGTAGATTACGTCCCTGGCATTAAGGTCAGTAACGGCCCCTGACAGTCTGACTCTAGAACACATTCGCTGGCCCCAAACAGGTTGACTTCTACTCAAAGGAAGACAAATTGACACTTGTATTCCTGAAACATCTGTAAAGTGAACTGAGTAACATGTCCACACTTTGACTGCCTACCTCTCTCTCCCTCTTCCTCTGGGACAGTTCCCCCAGCCAGATTGAGTTTCTTACTCTCTAGTCTGTCTTTGTCTCCACAAAGCAGTTTCTCCCGAAGCTCTTAGCTAGCCATAAGTGGATCAAAATATGTAAACGTTAATAATTCTTATTCAAGGAAATGTTCCTGCTTGGTCATTTTAAATCAAATATTAATCTGTAATGACATTCTCAAAACTAAATACCCCCAAATATAAAAGCACCACTCAAAAGAAATGAGATTATTGCTGTATACTGGTACAGCCTCTACTGATTTCTCTGCCAGAGGGAGTACAACCTTTGATTAAAAAAATAAATAACAAATTTTTATTTTCTCTAAGTCCCCTAGGTCTTAAAAAAAAGGATTTTTGTCTGTTCCATCAATTATGGGCTAGACCAGCAATTTTCAACCTGTGTGCCACAAGAATTTTATTTATTTATTCACTTATTTAAGAGTTATAACAGTTTTTTAAATCCTCACTTCAGCATGTCTTTATTGATTCCAAAGAGACAGGAAGGGAGAGAGGGAGAGCGTGCAAAGGAGAGAGAGAGCTCGCGCAAAAGAGACAGGAAGAGAAACATCATGTGGTTGTCTGTCCCCTACATGCACCGAGGGCAGGAATCAAACCCACAACCTAGGCATGTGCACTGACCAGGAATCAAAGCCACAGCCTTTGGGGTTGCAGCATGATCCTCCAACCAACTCAATCACACTGGCCAGGGATTTTTTAAAACGTGCAATACCTGACTATCTAGCTGGGGACACTGACCTCTTTTCCCTTAGATTGTCAAATAAAAAATAACAACAGCCAACACAACAACAGCTGTCTGGTGTAAATGCCACCTTAAATCATAAATATATAGTCATATAACAGAGAGTTGCATCTTATTGGTCCCATCGTATAATACGGTTGCATCTGACTGGTTAATTCTTGGTACTAGAAATCCTTTTATACAAGTACAGGCACCTGATTTTTTAAAAGTCAATTTGGAGTAAAAAAGTAAATAATTACTAGGATTATTATTGGTTCCGTAAATCAATCAAAATTACATCTATTTTTGGTCAGTCTGGCAAAATATATGTCCTTTGGTGTGCTGCAGAATTTTAGTAATTAGTTTATGTGTGCCGTAATGAAAACTGCTCTATAACTTCAGGAAAAATAACTTTTAAATAAGCAAGATCTGTTTATAAAACTATTTTCAGGTGTGAATCATATTACTACATTTTCTTCAAAATGCTAAGCACTTGTTGTAAGATATCTGCATTGTAAGTCAAGCAGCTCTACTGTCTGTGAGGCTGAACAGATGCCTGTAAGATGGAACTCTGGCACAGCCACTGGGCGCACTCAGAACAGGCAGAGAAACTGAATAGGGCAAAAGCCTCTTGTGAAACAGCCAAAGTCGTCCTCCCAGGCTCCTCAAAAGCTATAAAAACCACCCCAAAATCTTAAGTGCAGTAATCCGTGCCCCTTGGGAGCCTCCGACTGGCGACTCTCCCAGGAAGCAGGCACTGTGCAGCTCCGCCGGCTGGCTGGGGACTGCGACCCCACACAGGAGGGCATGGTGGCTGAGTGCTGGCTGCAGAGCTGAACTACTGGGTTCCCACACTGTCTCCACAATTCCCCGGCTGGGTCATCTTGCACAGGTCACGTAAAATCTCCACCTTGGTGTCCTCATGTATAGGGCAAGGGCATCAGTATATATTTTATAAAGGTTATTGTGACAATAGAAGAGTTATTAGATACAAATACTTCGTATGATGCCTAACACATAGTAAGTGTTCAAGAATAGTTAGTTATTATATTTTAAATAGCCCAGGATTCTATTAAAACCACAATGATTTTGCAACTTTGTATCTCTTGTGGGTAGTTTCCTTTACTTCCCACTGATTACCATGTTGGGCAGCACCTTTTAAGAGTATGAGAAGGTTCTGGAGATGGAGGGTGGTGACTGGTTATGGATGTGAACACACTTGTCATACTGAGCTGCACACTGAATATGGTTAAAATGGGTCAATTTTCTGTAACTTGACGATTTCTTAAAGAGTGTAAGATAAGCCTTTGGAGTAAAATTCTCAAACTCTTTGATTTTAGCAATGGAGAAAAGAATGTGCAGGAACACACAACTTCGGCCCAACGTCACACAGTGCGAGAGTAGACACCAGGTTCCCAAATTTCCAGACCACTCCTTCTGCCGGACACAACAGAGCCTCCCGTCACTCACTCGTCCGCTGGCTGTACACCAAGCACAGGAAGGGCTGAAGTCCAAACTAGTCCATTTGAAAGATAGTTTTACAAGTTTATTTAGAAGGATGAACAATGAGGGCACAGAATTCTATATGCATGCACGTTTATATATGTGCATGTATTTATGTATTTGTGTGTATAATTTAATTATGTATTTTGGTGGCTAGAGTTAGCAATACTCAAGAATGGGGGGATCATGATCTGATATTCAAAATACAATATGCTCTTTTAATGGAGCATATTGATCACAGGAAGCCTTAAAGTCTCTACAGCCAGAAAACTGGTAATGTAGGGAGAGAAGTTGAGCAAAAAACACTGTGTGTTTTTACAAGCTTTCTCAATTAAGAATACTACACAGTATGATCAATCCACTGGTTGTAGTTAAGACAAGGGTAGAAACAGCTCATGAATTCAGAATTTCTGCAGATCACTGGGGATAAGAAACAGACAATGTTTTGGCCTCTGTGATCACACTAAGGAAACCTAACTTTTCTCACATGAGCCATATTGCAAAGGTGAATTTCAAACTCCCCTGCGATTCAATCCAATCTGATAAATATTTACTGAACACCTACCATCTGTAGTATGCTGTCCTTAGTATCGAACATGAAGGCAAAAACAATGGAAATAATTCCTGCCCTCCTTGCACTGCACAGTGGAGTGGCATCACAGGTCATTTCAGTTAAGTGCACAGATAAAGTGACTATTTCCACGGCACAGTGATACCCAGAGCACTTTGCTCAATGAGCCTGTGAACCTATGAGGATGACAGGGATGCCCGAATATGCACTTCCCTCAGTAAGTCTCGGACCCCCATGCTTCTTAGCATGTGTGCACCTGCCATTAAGCGTAATTCTAACATGTAAAGTTCAAGTACTTCTTGGACCTCACAGCTTCTAATACAGCCAATGCTGTATCTGTTACATAACTTCAATCTGTTCCAGTTTCAGAGGAAAAACTGGGACACTGAAGGGTATTTCCGACTGCTGATGAATTTCCACCTTGTACCCTGACTCCAGACTAAGAAGCAACTCTACTACTATTGTATATGACCATCTAGCCAACTACAGTGTGGGGTACAGAACTGTAGTTAGAGGGAGACTGCCCAATGTGATTCTCAGCTCTACTATTCAATCTGCTGGGTGATGTTAACCTCCATGTACCTCAGTTACCTCCGCAGTTACAACTGGGAAACCAGAGTACCTACCCTCTTACAGCTATGACGAAGAGTAAGGAAGAAACTGCACCTAAATCACTGCTTACTGCATGGTAACTAGTCATTATTGTTGTTATCGCCACTGTTACTGTTGTTACACACAGGCATCTGGCCGCAACACAAGGCACTGTGTGGTAAGAGTAACAGCAGAGGTACAGAGTGGGGAGTGCAGGGAAGCACAGTTAACTCTCCTGGGAGAGACTGAAAGGGAACTGAGATGTCTGAATGAAGGAAAGGGTGGCTGGAGGGTGGGACAGGTGTAGTGGGTAATCAAGAACAATATGAACAAAGGCACAGAGACATGGATGTTCGTGGCAATTCCAAGGAAGGGCAGATATCAACAGTGGCTGTGTGTGGGTACATTTGTACAGGACGCTGCAGAGGCTCCTTGGACCCCAGAACAGGAAGTCTAGCACGCCAGGCCCGGAAGTCACAACTGTTGCAAGCAATGTGACAGTCCTTAAAGACTGATGACGCAAGCATCTTTGATGAGCATAAGCATCTCTGCTCCCCAGTGGAAGATAACAGTGTAGAGAGATGGACTGGAAAGGGGAGACCAAGAATGGCAATCCAAATGAGGAGGACCAGGTGATGGCTAGGGTCCCAAGGGGAAGCGGAAGGGGAAAAATCAACAGCAGACACTGAGACCCTTCTGAGATGGAACGTACCACCACACTGTTGAAGCAAAGCTTTTGGACAACTGTCAAACCATTATCTGATGACAACTTGACTCAGGTTTAACACTAAATTGGCAGTACAGCCACCCACCACTTAACGACGGGGATACATCCTGAGAAATGTCTTATTAGGAAATGTTATTGTTGTGCAAACATCACAGAATGCACTTAGATAGCACGGAGGGCTATACACCTCAGCTGCACAGCACAGCCTCTTGCTCCTTGGCCACCACCCTGTACAGCACGCTACTCTACTGAATGCCATGGCCAACTATAACACAGCAGTATTTGTGTATTTAAACACAGCCAAACACAGAACAGGCCCAGTAAAAACGTGGTGTAAGAGATAAAACACAGCACCCCTGTCCAGGGTGCCTACCACGAAAGGAGCTGGCAGCACTGTGATTTCCTCTGGGTGAGCCAGGGAGTGAGTGAAATGACCGTGAGTGTGACAGCCTAGAACTCTGCTGTGCACGACTGTGGACTTTATAAACACTGCACACGGAGGCCACACTAAATTTATAGAAAAACGTGACAATAAATCAAGCACAAAAAAGAAATGATGTAATCAACAGACACTGTAGTCACAAGAAATACGAGGTTGCTGCTTACATAACCCAGCATACTGTTTTACGGTGAACTTTTTATAAATATAGAAAAAGTACACTCTAAAATAATGATGAAAGTACAGTAAATCCTCATTATCAAGTATTACCTACTGTGCGTAATAGTATGCGCTATACTTTTAACACAAATGGCAACACAGTAGGCTTGTTTACCTCAGCGTCACCACAAAAATATGAGACATGGGTTGTGCTACAACGTTTTCATAGCTACAATACCACAGGCAACAGGACCACTGTTACACATGCTGTCCATCACTGACAGAAATTTGCAGGAACAGAAATAAATCCTGGCAACAGCTTTCTGTGTGCCAAACCTAATCCAATAGCCATGAAGTGGCCAACACTATCTTATACAGGTCAGATTCTATACGAACTTTATATCCACCAACAAAAACCACTCCAGGCAGCATTCATCATAGGTTTATTAGTATAAACACATGTACAAAAACTTTTCAAAAACATGTAAGCCAAGGGACACAAGGAATACCCTCACCCTTTATACTTCCACAGCCGTATTTCAATGAGCTCTTCACATATTTCACAAATGTTTTTAAGCTTTTAGTTTCCAAATTAAAATGTATGCTAAATCCCTCTGTAAATCTGGGCTTTCAAAACCATGCCTAGGTTGAGGGAATGTGCATTTAATTACGATGTCCCTGGGAGCTATGAAAATCTAGGAAATCGTCCAAAGATCTTTCTTAGTTTGATTCAAGTAATAAATATTCAAAAAGGGTGTGGGATGAGTAGAACAACCGATGGAGCCTGGAAGTGAACAATATGGGGCAAATTTGTGTTGTTTAAATTGCGACCTGCAGGAAAGGAATGAATGATCACAACTTCCTTTTCATCAACAAGTAAACCGTCCAACTTAGCCTCTGTGCAGATTTAAACAAGAAATTAGTGTTTAAAAAAATTAAAGAGTATAGAAATGCTCAAGATCCCTGTTATCGCTTTTCAGGAGAGACTGGCAAATCCACATACACCAAATCAGAGGGGGCCACAGCGGGCAAATTAGTTCTTTCTAGCTAAAATTAATGAGGGGAGTTAGTTATCCTTGTACTCACCTAAAATATTTTCGTGCCTCAGCATCACGGTGTTGTACAATTCTGTTTCCCTGAACCACGACTTCTCATCCCGGGAGGAGAAGATCTTCACAGCAACATTCTCCCCCTGCCAGCTGCCCCTCCACACCTCACCATACCTGCCCTTCCCTGTGGAAAGCAGCACAGAGGAGACGTTGGACAGGACAGAAGAGGTAGCCAATGAAGTTCATGCCCACGACTCTTAACCCCTCCCACTGTTTCCTGGGAAAACTCAGTTTGATTGAGATATAAATACCACAACCTTTTGGTATTTATATCTGTGAAGGTACATCCTGCCCCTCCCGACCACCCCGTTGTGATAAATTAAACACCGTCAGCATTTGCCCTGTACAATTAGCCACAGATGACAAAGTTTTACATTTAAAGTCCTCTATAAAAAGGCATAAAACACACACGGTTTTTTAAAGCACATGAAAGTTAGTAAAACTTAAAAATGGTAGAGATTATTAGATTTCAGTGTTGGGCTGAAAAAGTGTATGTGGCTAAACTGAATAGCTTATTTCATTCTTTCCCTTCATACAAGATCAACAGGCATTTTCTGAGATTTCAAATTTGTGAATTTCCATACGCATTTGTATTTTTCATAACGGAGACGGTTAAGTTTGAAATGTGTGTTCTGAAGGATTAAAAAGAAAATCGCACACGAGCACACCCAAAACAATGCTGTGAAGGAGATGGACAAGCAGCCACTGCCATCCCTAAAGGATTTCTTGGTGGTGGATATAGTTCAAAAGAGGATTTGCAAAGTCTTAAGCCCATAATCCCAGAACAGTTCTGATTTCTGACATTGGTCATGGGTATTTGCTCGTTAGACAGCCCCTGCCATGCCACACGTGGACGACACTGGAAGGACCAACTGGAGAAGACGTTCTCCGGAATACGGTGACCAGCTGTGATGATTCTGCCGGGCGCACGCCCCCTTCCGCAGCAGCAACTCCACGCTCGGCTTGTCAACTCCATGCCCCCTCTGCCATGTTCCTTAATTATAGGTAGGGGTGAGCAGGGAGGCTGGGAGGAGGAGGTAATTACCACAAGACTCTGTGGATCAACACAGGGTATAATCAAGGAGAAAGACAAGCGGCACCAAGACAGCCCTGCAGCCACGGGCACAGCTTGCGGTGCAGTGGGGCAAGTGGCTGCTGGAAACCACGGCCGGTAATAAGCAGCTGTGGCACCACCTGCACAGACAGAAATGCAGCTCTCTGCTGAAAAACGAAGCCACCGAGAACCCAAACACGGAGAGAGAGAGAGCATGTCTGTCCGGGTGACTCACCTGAAACCTAATCAAAACCACTCCGTCTAGATTTCCTGATGATAAAGAACGTCCCTGTTAAATACCAATAACTAATTCTAAAGGATGTCAAATGGGGTAAGTGGTCTTTGTGAGCCACTGTCAGGTCCCACAAACAGTGTTCATTTAGGGCAGTATTAAGTTTAATCTTGTCAATTAATTAAGTCAATGAATAAAGCAACAACAGCCCAGCATTTGTAGTTCAAGAAGGAAGGCTGATGCGAAGACGCTACAAAATCAGCTGCTAAAATACAGTGGGCTGATCTTTTCTCCTCTCCGTTCCCCTTCTGTATCTTTAGTTGCTGCCCTTTGTCTGAATAGTCTCATTAGGAAAGAGAAAAAAATTCCCCAGAGAAATTGTGGACATTACTATAAAGTTCCCTTACAGGCCTTTTTTTGTAAATATAAGAAAACAGAGATGGATGTCAGGATAAGTAGGTAGAATTAAAATAGAAACCTACTTCAATGGTTTTCAAATGCTTTTTACACTGTCAAATGCTTTTTGCAAATGCTCCTTAGGAAGATTCCCTAAAAACAGAACCAGAGCTGCCCAGAAGTCCTGGCCATGGAGCCCCACAAAATGGATCTCTAAAGCCTCTGAAATTTGGGGGTTCACTGATCATTGCCTGGAAAAGATTGATCTAGTCCAACATGTATTATTTTTTAACTAAAAATGAAAATGTACTATTCGCAAGCAATTCATCACATACATTTTTATTTAAGGCTGTAATACATGAACAGTATAAGCTACTAAAAAGGCATTGCTTTTTTTAAGTCTTTAGCGTTAAACCAACAAAGTGCTATAACTGAATATACATTATTTCAAAAAATACTGAAGAATATCTATACAACCAGAAACAGTATGTATTTTTAAAGGTGCAACATTACGTCGCCCTGGACTCTGAGGTCCATCTTCAAGGACAGATCTTGAGACCTGCAGCTCTGGGAATGGTGAGTGGCCGTGGACAGGAGGATGGGGGAAGTGCAACAGGCACCCGTCTCCCTTCACTGCTTCACACCACTACCCAGAATCCCTGGTTCATAATCAAATAGGATGTTAAGTGATGTTACGCAGTACAAAAGGACAACCCTGGTTGTATGCAATGAGCACATTTTGGGACTCTTCCATTTTTTATCTTCTCCGCTGTGGAGAAGCAGCGTGAAGCTGTGTTCAGACACAGTCGCAGTAGCTGCAGACCTAGGGTATGGGCAACAGGCTTCGTGGCCGCCTGTGCGCCTGAAAGGGACACTTGCCACTCTTACTACCTCTCTCCACCCCCTTTCCATTCCTGGGTTTCCTTCTCTTCCATGGAAACAGGAAGAGAAGCCAGAGCACAGCAGCCACGTGGTGGAGGAAGCCACCTACCCCAAAGCTGCCAAGTCCCGCCCAAAGAAACCCAGAGAATTAGGAGGAGACCGCAGAGAAGATGCCAACCCATTATGGCCACTGTGGCCATNGGAGAAGCAGCGTGAAGCTGTGTTCACACACAGTCGCAGTAGCTGCAGACCTAGGGTATGGGCAACAGGCTTCGTGGCCGCCTGTGTGCCTGAAAGGGACACTTGCCACTCTTACTACCTGTCTCCACCCCCTTTCCATTCCTGGGTTTCCTTCTCTTCCATGGAAACAGGAAGAGAAGCCAGAGCACAGCAGCCACGTGGTGGAGGAAGCCACCTACCCCAAAGCTGCCAAGTCCCGCCCAAAGAAACCCAGAGAATTAGGAGGAGACCGCAGAGAAGATGCCAACCCATTATGGCCACTGTGGCCATCCCTGCATGGTGCCTTAAAGAGAAAATAATGAAAACTATCATGCGGCTAGCAAACAGCCCCCAGAGAAAAGTAAACCTAACAAAAACTGGGACTTTAAAATAAAAGCATTAGGCACCATCTCTCTAGGCGGCAATCGGCCATACAAAAACAAGCCATTTACATGTCAGAAATTTTGACCCACACACCCTAATTCCTGGGAATTCATTCTGGGGATTCAAAAGAAAGAAGCAATGTGTACAAAATATTTCTCAAGTAGTAATGTTAAAGAAAAATTAACATTCAGTAGACAAGTATTACTCTCTTTAAAAATATTTATGATGTGTACAAATACAGGGAAAAGTGTGTGAGCTTAAAACTGAAAAAAGGGGCATGAATTAGATACACGCTATGATGACATCTATGTATAAATGTTTCTATATGGAAAAAATGTGAGTGGCCATAGAGAAATACGTATACATAGCTCTTGTTTAAATAAAGCAGTTATAAAGGTAGCTTTGGTAAATTTATTTTATTATTTTTAAAGGCAGGAGAAGAATGAGAGGGATTAGAGAATTGCGATAAGCAAGTTTATGGTCCACAAACCTACTTACCTCATATCATTCAATACCTACAACCAGGAGCAGCCATATTAATTCAAATGTTAAACATTCCCATCATCCCCAAGGGTGTACTTGCAACTGAAAACTGAGAACTCTTGACTGAGCATTCTCTCTACTAACTAGTGACAGATTCCTCTGACAAGGACTTACGCAAGTTCAGGTGCTCCAACACAAGTCACGGAGAACAGAGACGGAGCCACACCACATGGCCACCCTGCATCTCCCAATGTGTAACCAGCAACAGGAAACAACACACAGACTTCTTTCCAAGTGCCACCCTACTCCTAGAGCCAAGACTAACACTGCATGGAACCCCCAAAGGAAAGAAAAAAGAATTACCGACACACTCCAACAGTGTGATCTGGCGAGCCACTGTTCTCTGTACCAGAAAAGGAAGACCAGAGCCGCTTCCCGACGTACACGAATGATCCAATAAATCCTGTGTTTCAAGACAAGGAGAAAAAAAAAACTATTGATAAACAGCTCTCAGTGAAGAGTATGAGCATGCATGTTGCTCTAACTCATGCAGAGGCAGCAACCCTGGATGCACATCCCCTTAGTGTGCGTGACCAGCCCCACCACTGGAAGCACCGGTTTTGAGGCAAACCAGAAGCTCGCCCTTTTCCTAGTACAGAAGAGGTTTTCCCCGGGGGATAAGTGGTCCTCTCATGCACCCACAGTTTTAGAATTAAATATATAAAGAAGCTGGGTGAACAAAGTTGAAGATGCAAATTAGAAAGTCCAGGAAGTAGATAGGGCACAGGGAAAACAGTAGAACAGAGAACAATGGAGCAAAAGAAGAGCAAGGAACTTCAAGTCCAAGGGCTAGGCATAACTGGCCACATTCTACGCCAATTGTCAGTATCTAGCAAAGGATCTACTCTGGCTGACATGCCAACTAAGGGACTCTAATGTGGAAAAACAAATTAGGAATAAGAAACAGACGAGTCTAATGTCGCCTGTATTAACAAGGCACAGCTGGCCATGTGAGTCACCAAACCAGTACACTCAAGCAGAGTGTAGAACAACGGGGCCACCAAATTAACACCTGCATGTCACGTTTTCATGTGAAGTAGCCACACATGATAGAAAAACTACAACTTTCATTGAAAACATAAAACCATGCCCTGAATCTACTTCTAAAAAAGAACATATTGTGAAAAAGATGACCAAATAGTGCAGTCATAAATTTCCACTTCTTAGGGAAAGAAGAAAGCAACTAAGAAGCAGAGGTCTTTCTGCATCAGAAACGGCTTGTCCGTGATAACCACTGGGCCCATGATGGTAACATCACTGGAGGAACAGTGAGGGGAACTTCCTCAATGTTCGTCCTTTCCCAAACATTTTAGCTGGCCTGTTAATGCAACATGCTCACTTGTTTGAATTTCATCTAATTTTTTTAAAACTGAGAGTGCCACTGTGAAGTACAGCTCATCAGTAAAATTACCAAAAGCTGAACAACCAAAGGAACAAATTTACAATCCTTAAAAACCACAAAATGGATAATCAACCAGAAATTGAGTGCAGATGAAGTACTCTCACATCTCCCAAAGCATTTATCTGATGTTCTTTTTTTCTCTTTATTCATTCAATTTTTCCAGAGAAAAATTCAGAAAATTAAACTATTATGTCATTTTTTCCATAATATTCAGTTGGCCAAAAAGTCTGTTACAGATGTTTTTTAATGAACATTTTAATTTTTAAATAAAAACTTGTCATTTTCACCAAAAACTTGTTGATTGGGGTATTTTGAGTATGTTGGCTGTCTCCCTCTATTGGCTTCTAGTGGGTAGAGGCCAGAGGTGCTGCCAAACATCTTCCAATGCGTAAGACAGCCCCACAGCAAAGAATTATTTGGACAAAATGTCAATAGTACCAAGAAACTTCGCAAAGCACTTTTGACACATTCGATCATTCACAGCACCTTCTCCACATGCTGTACAAATCTTTTTTGTGTTTCACTTATCTTTTTACCTTTCTCAAAATAGTAAAGCATTATACACCAAAAAAGATGCATAGCTTCTTCCATCTTCAATATTAAAATAGCTGTGCAAAAGTTCACCAATTTCAATGTTTTTTTAACAATACAATCTAACAGCACAATCTAAAGAATGAAGTTAAAGACACCTAAGCGCTACCAGAGCCACGTCCAGAAAAAAATGAAATGGACTTTTTGGCCAACCGAGTGTATAATCCTCACTCTAACCTAGTTCAAAACCTTAAGAAGGGAGGAAACCAACCAAAGACAAACAAACATCTGCTTCAACTCTGGCACCCCAAGGCTTCTTTTCAACATAGGGGAGCTGTTTAGTAGGATGTGCTTTGCTGAATCATAAATGATCCTATTGCTTACGTGAGGAAGTACGCAGGCCAATAATAACAGTTTATTTTAAATAGTGCTCTGTGGCCTTCTACTGTGCCATACTATTATCTAACATGGTCGGGCTGAGAAGGCTACTTCAGCATACACTCCCAGTGCTCTTCCAAAATTATAGAGACTATTTAAACAGTAATTTAACCAAGATATTCCCAGTATTGCCCACGGTGATTAGTTATGTTAGTTGCTCTAAGGAACAAAGTTCTGAAAATCTATTTTAGAATCGTGCTTTGCTAAAGCTTTGTCAGGATTCAGCCTTGTATTTTCTTGCTCCTAACTCAATAAACTGTTTTATTTTCCTCAAAATATTAACTAAACTTCTAAGTACATTTTTAACAACAAAATAACACCACACCTGTAATTCTCTACTTTTTAAAATGAAACGTCTTCTCTTTTCCCAGTTTTTCTGAACCACAATTTAAACAGGTAGGCAAAAGGAAGCTAACCAAGGGTCCTTCTCTCATTCTCATACCAGAAAGTACACTTGAGGGCAGGCCCGGTGATGAGAAAGGCAGCAGTGCGGGCCGCTCCAGGCCTGTATCTGCCGCCACCAAATGATTTAACAGTGCCCCAGAAATGGTCCAGGTGTAGCAACCACACCACCAAGCTTGGTAAGAACAAGTCTTCTCCAGCAAAGAGGAAGCTGCGTGGCAAGCCTACCTGCAGAGCTCAGACCCTGTCCGGCTTGCTGTCTCAAAGGAGAAGGCCTAATACAAATGATCTCAGGTGATACTCAATCATGGCATTAAAAACCGTTGAATCCCTTTATAAAATTACTGCCTCAATTATTTCATCAGATTATGAAAAGTCACCTTGATTTGGTACTGGTGCGTTTTTAACACCTAACACTCACTGATCTTCGCCTTTTCCAGAGGCGGCAACAGATTCAGCCAAGTATCTCTTTAGGAGGTTGTTATTTTTCTCTCGCAATGTATGATAACCTAGTTAGAGCACAGCACTCCCTTTCTACTTAAAATTTAAAGTTTCTTTAACACTTGACAAATTTAAAATGTAAAAATAAAGTCACTTTTTAATATGATTTCATCATTCAAAAACACATAAAAGTATACATTTAAAACATATAAACACGACAGTTTCCAACCTTGTGCTGCCCATCAGGGTAGTTACTAGCTACATGCCAACACTGAGCAAGTCAACTGCGGCTACTCTGAACTGTCATAGGCTGTATGTGTAAAATACGTACTAGATTTTGAAAACTGAGTCAAAAAAAGTAAACTATCTCAATAATTCCTTATGATTATACTATGTTGAAATGATAATAATTATACACATCAGGTTAAATATATTGTTGAAATTAATATCTCCCAGGGTTTCTTTCTTTCTTTTTTAATTTTTTTTTAAGGTGGCTAGTAGAATATTTAAAATTTCTACTGGACAGCAGTCATTTAACCAAATGACTGTACTCCACAAGGGGGCAGCACAAGAGCGTGAAAATTTAACAGCTGCTTTTTTTGGATGTCAAGTTTTAAAGTCTTAAATAATAGGGTTTTAAAATAATCTACAAGGGAGAGTGATTTTTTAATATCAGGCAAAAGGGGTTTTTTTTACAAAAGTACTTTTATTGCTAAAAACAGAGTAACTGAGTTATATGAATTCCCAAGATCCCCCCTCAACAATATAGGCAACCATTTTCTCCTCCTTTTCCTTTACTCCCCCAAATCTGCTAAGGCAAATCTCCTCTCCTACTTGATGTAAATGTTATCGACAATTACTGTTCTCACACAGGGGAGACCAGACAGGTGCCAGCACATGCTTGCTCAGGGTGTACATGGGCCAGTGGCACGTGCACCCACTGTTCAGTCACCATTACTGCTCAGCGTTTCATGCTCAAAAACGAGCGTCCTCAGCCACTCTCATTACGCCCAGGATCTGCTGGGGTCCCGAACTCACTGCCAACGTGCTGTCTCCAACATTGGTGGTGATGAGCCCTTCGATGGTACCGTACTCCACATCTCTAGGATTGAGGCGTTCCTGGTTGCGCCTTTTAAATTTCCGGAGAGCGACTCCCAGCAGGCAAGCTAGAAGGCATACTGCGAACACTACGGACAGAATAATGAGGCCGACCTCCAAGTGAAAATTCTGTGTCCCAGGGAAGGACTTCCCTGGAAATGGGGGAGAAAATGATAACTGGCTGTAACGATCACTGTTTACTTATTATTTAATATTTATAACCAACCCCCTAACAAGTAGCTCCAAATCCTGACCACCAAGTCTCACATGTCACAAAGAGTTAAACTAAAAATACCTCCTAACACCTGGCCAACAGCCCAGTCATTTTAACTATTACGCATTTAGACACAACTGGAAAAAAATCCACTGAGAACCATCTGTATTAATGCCTGTGTGTGAAAGTGCTTTTAAAATATTAAGTACTATACAAATCTCTGGCACTACCCTTATTAACTTGGATTTGATCTGTAAGGATGTTTATCATCAATCCCTCGCAGGCAGGCGTTATGCTCTAATATCCCCAGGAGACAATGCCGAGTTAAAACCAAATTGCCCAGTTTGCGGTTTCTCTCTCCAATGTACCTCGGATGTCTGTTGCTAAATTTTCATTGATCTTTTTATACCAGGATTTCTGCCTGGGAACCTATTCCTTCGTCTGTTCTTTTTACTCAATATCTTCAACATTGATTCACTCACTCAAAACATTCATTCACTGAGTCACTCCCTGACTCAGACATTATTTCCTGTATTACCTATTCAAACATCCATGCCCTCCCTCAAACCCTCACATACCACTCAAGCAAATACTCGCAAAGACTCTCCATTTGCCTAGTGAGTTAAGTCAAAATTTCTTAGTTGGATAGTGAAAGTCCATAATCAAAATTATGATTGTAATTGTCCACATTTATAATTGCCCCAAATTATAATTGTCCCTGAATTTCAGACTCCTCGTGGTGCTTTCACTGAGCCCTGTTCTTCCCCACACGTGACTTACTCATCTCCAGGTCCCTGGCCCCTTCAGAGATCCCATCTCAAGCCTAATTTCCTTTACAAATCATCTCTTTTAACTTTCCAAATCCAAATTAATCAACAACTTGGCACATACACTCTGTGGCACATGTCATTTGTACGATAAAGTGTAAAACTAATTATATACAACATTAAATCACAAATATTGTGCCTCCCTAATTAAATTAGAAATTCCTGAAGTAAAATAAATAAATTTTCTATCACAACCTAGAATCTAGCAGAGTGTTCTGCAGTGTAGGAACTTTTCAGACCGGAGACAGAATTTTTGGGCGAATGCAGACATTTCTTCATGTCTGTCTGTTCAATGAATAATAATTTAACTCAAAGAGTTTAAAGTGCAGTTTATTCCATCAAGCAGCCTCTTAGTTTTAAGATCTTTTTTAGTTTTAAGATCTAAAAGATCTTAAAACCATTTAAAGATCTCCATTTTAAAAATCTTCTCTTATTATTCAGAATTTAACCTCTTTGACATGCCTAAAGGTCATCACTGTAACTTCAAAAATCACAACCTGACTGTGTATCAGTTTTTTCACTTTTCTACCTCCTCCCTCGCTGGCTGACATGTCTGGCAATGGATGCTCCTAGTAGCTTCTCCTACTCCACTTTGTTGGGTCATTTCTTCTTTTGTCACGGCAAAACTAAATAAACATGCCTATTAAAAATGGATGACACATGGAAAGCAAATTTGGCTTGGAGTTAATCTACGAAGACTAAGGTACATTAATATTTCTAAGGACTTCAAGGTAGCACTTTTGGGCTCGTTTTACGGGGAACCGGTTTCAGAGGAGGACTGACCTCTGTTGGCTATGGAATCCGTGTTGAATATAATAAAGAGAAGATTCCATATGACCTACAAGGTTCGCGTGAAATCTCACACAGCTGCAACTTTCAGTGATGGGTCACTGGGTCACAAACAGTGACAGGAGAGGTTAGTGAGCCGCTCTTTGTCTCCTTCCTTATAAAGGAAGAGGTATTCCACGCAGGCACCCAAGTCTTATGTCCCATCATCCTCCCTACACACTCAACATAGAGATGAGCATTTACTAAGCAGAGTTTTTTCGGAAAATTATGAATGGCGTCATGGCTCATTAACCGAAAAGGGTATCAGGAGCCACTCCCTTGCTCACAGATACTAAGGGAGACACGGCTGGCCAAGATGCCCCCAAGGTAGACATCACCTTGTTGACTTCCCCCAAAATGTGCACCCTCCTTTTAGATTCCAAAGGCTGTGCCTTTCTCTTCCTCGTCCCCCTTGCTGCCCACTGCCTCTGGTTCAAAGAGCTGGCGTCAAGCCTTGTGGCTACTTACATCTCTGACCCACACAGAATCAGCGCGACACTCACAAAAATCCTCTATCTAGAAACAGAAAAGGCCAAGGGAACCTTTAGTGGGCAGCTGGGCCGTGATGTTCCTGTTGCACCAATCGCCTTGGCAGCACTCCACGGCTTGGCCAGGCGACGGCGGGGTCTTACAGGTCATCTTCCCCTGCTCGTAGACCTGGAAACAGCCTTTCTGGTAGACGTGGAAGCCGTCATTTATGCTCAGTGAGGAGAAGCACTGCTGGCCTTCACAGTGGTCCTCGTTCCCACAGGAAAGGCCTTCACACACACACATGTACAGTTTGGGGTTGACCTTGGGCTTCTCATCTGCAAGAGGAAAGAGAAGAAGGGGGGAAAAAATCACTGAATGGATTTTACACCATTGGGGGAATCATACAGTTTCTCCAAGACCATTATAAACACATTAACCAAACAGCAAGTCAAGCTAAGCACCAGCATTGGCCATGATGTCCATATGCTGTTATCCTGTACCTCTAACTCAACCAACTACCAAATAATACTCAGTTCTCAATATCTGAAGGCATTTCTATAAGTGGCGTACTCTTAGACCCCACTAAGCCAGAAACTGGTTATCATTTGTCCACGTGCCTATGAAAATGAACTTTTCCCACTGTGGTTTTCCATGTTATCTTTGGCCTGGCCAAAGAATGGGCCCTCATCTCCCCATTCTTGCATCAAAAATTATACTCCTCTCTTTCATTTTATGGAAAAAATAAAAGCAGGGTTACTAAGTCCATGGCGGCTGTCAACACCAGTTCCTGCTAGCTCCATACAACTCTCCCGCAACCAGTGACACAATGATAATGGTGCTGCTGCTACCTTCTGCTTCAGAAATATACCAGTATAAAAAGGGTTTACAAGTCTACAATTACACATCCATATTACCAATATTTTAAGCTAGATGCCTAGACTAATTTTCAGTGGTAGTAATACTGAAATCTTTACATCAATTATAATAGAAGTACAGAGCTGCTTACATATTTTCAACTGACAGAAAAACCGTTTGGTGCCGATTATTGAGGATGTGGGCACGAGAAGATAAAAGGAATAGAACAATGTCTGAACAATGACGCTACAGAAGGGATCCAAGGACAGCCCACACCTGGTGGGTCCAAGGAACAGCATAAAGAGGCAAAAATGTACCATCAGAGAAGCATGCCCAAGCAGACCTCCTAACTGTCTCCTTCTGAAAACATTCATTTGCAGTTTCGTTTTCCAAATCACTCGCTCTTTTCCCTTCCCTTGTTCGAATGGTTAGTTTGGAGCTGCTGGTCCCAACAGTTCCCACTGACGGGGAAGGAAAGTGAGGATGCAGCATCGACAGCCGAGTCCTAGAAGCCACTGATTAGCCAGCTGAGGCCACCACCAAAGCACTGTTCACAGAAGGAGATCAGCTTTCAGAGCTTCCTGGGAAGGTCTAAGGCACAGACAGTCTGCCCTGTGATCCTGAACCCTCTGTCACAGGCCTGGGAGAGACCACTTTTTTTCTTAAAGTAACAGGTTGGGTGGCTGTGCTTAAGAGACCTTAAGTTAAGGTCTTTGGAAATGTCAAGTTCATTTACACAGATCTGTGTGGGTGCGTGCAGAGATGTGGGTTATCTCAAAAAGAGAAAAGCATTCTTAATCTTCCCTCTTCGCGGTGAAAATAGTTCACTGCCCACTGTAATGTGGGTGCCTCATCCCACAGAGCAAGTGCATGCAGACACACAGACACGGGCCTTCTATTTATAATTGACTTGCTAGTTCTTTTGAAAACCACAAGGGGCTCATCCAAAGTAAAGACATGCCCGAAAGCCAAAAATCCAAAATAGCCGCTGACAGTATATGTATGTCACCAACTCACCCCAGAGAATCAAAAGCCCTCCAACATTTCTAATGAGCAAAAACTTTAATAAGGCAAGAGATAGTCTTTATTTTCTCTGCCTAGAGAAATCGAAGAGAAATTCCAGGACCAATCTATTTCTATGAGGATTAGAAACATATATATCTGTTGACATAATCCAGCAAAAAGGTTACACTTGCCAAAAGCGAGTTGAAAGATAGTATTTCTAGGGAGTCTAGACATGCCTGTCACTCTTGAATGGCACAAAGCTGGCTGAGGGCTGCCAACTATGCTGCCCAACAGGTGACGATTCTTCAGAGGGAAATGGATGGGCAGAAAGGAGGGGGAAGAGTTAATGGTGTTGTACTGATTTGTTTGTGATCTACTGAAGGGAGCTAGAAAGACTGTATTTTTGAAGTATGCAATAATGTAATTTATGTACACTCAAACCTAAGCATCTATTTTAAAAACATAAGTATGTTTTAAGGACCATATAGACCCAGGGATAGGTCGATTTGAGTTGGAAGCTGAGGAGTCAGTGTCGTGATGAAGGATAAAATAATAAAATAAGAGATTAGCTGTTCGTAGACTGATAATGGACTAAAGAGTGCAAATTACCTAACTCGCTGTACCTATGGTCCACGAGGAACAACTCTAAACAGTGTAGTTGACTCTCACTCTAAACAGTGTAGTTGACCCTCCCCATCTGCAAGTTCTGCATCCACGGATTCAACCAACTGCTGACAGAAAATATCCAGAAAAAAGTTACGTTGTTGCTGGTGTGGACATACTATGTAGTTAAGTCTACCAGGTTTGCATTGGTACTGAACATGTGCAGACTTTTTTCTTGTCATTATTCCCTAAACAACACCATTTAACAACTATCCATAGCATGTGCACTGTGTTAGATATTATAAGTAATCTAATGATGACTTAAAGTGGATGGGAGGATGGGCACAGGTCGCATGCAGTACTCTGGCATTTTATGTAACAGATTTGGGCATCCCTAGATTGGCGGGGTCCCAGAAGCCATCTCCAGAGGCAACCAAGGGACAACTGTAACTATAGACCACAGAAGGCTCACTCATCATTGATCCTCTGGAAATGGATGGTCCAGAGGACCAAAGAATTAATGACACTTAGTGATTCTAATTACAAATGTCAAATTGAAAAAAGAAATAACACCACAGACCCAGGCTGGCCAACTCAGGTGGTCAGAGTGTCATCCCACTATGCCAAGGTCGCAGGTTTGATCCCCAGTCAGGGCACAGACAAGAATCAACCAAATTGATGTTCTTGCCCACTCCCCCGCCCCTGCTCCTTTCTGTCTATAAAAATCAATTTTTAAAAAACCCAGTAACAATTTTTCTAATGTGCTCTCTCAGAGTGAAGTCTACTATTAAAGCTCCAGCCCAAACTGAAAACTACGTCCTCGGATACATGGAGAGACACTGCTTTCCGAGGTCCACAGTTTCTAACAGGACATGGGGGGGCGGGAGGGGGGGCAGTGTGTCAGAGGTTTGGATTGGAATGTAGACAGTTCCGTCCAGAATTGAACAGCCCCAAGTAAATAAGGTCTTTAGTAAAACTCAACTCACTATACCCACTATGAGGTCATAAACTAACTCAAATTCACTTATCAAATACTCTCCTTGAATCTTTATATCCCTACAGTAGTTGAGTACAGATGACCGGGGTTAAGTACATTTAAGTCAGTCATTCTTCTCAGTAAGATGTCAAAGAAACAGGGTTTTCATATTCTCCCCTCCACAATTAAGAAAAAGAAAAAACAAACAGGAAGAAAGACAGCCATTAATGATCTGTAATAATTAACTCACATCTCCAATATGGAGGAGCATGAGCTCAATCCAACAGTTAGCTAACAGGAAAATACAAAACAAAACCTTCACCAGCTTTTTCTTATTTTGCTTTCATCCTCTTAATTTGTATATTCCCATATAACTAACTAGCAGGGTTCTCCATGCATCTATTTTGCATATATAGCCAAATATAAAAACCCTAAGTTCACAAGAACGTGAAAATCACCACAAGCACTCAACGCATGCCTGTACACGTGTGTACACGTTATCAAACGCCACTTCAGCAATTTTATCAAACAAAGTGGATTAGTCAAAGAGATGCCAAAAGGACTTTCTGAGCTAGGATTACTAATTCAACAAAGAAAGTTAAAAGCAAGGTAACAGCACTTTCAGATCTTAATATCCACAATTCAAAGGAACACAGCAGGTCCCAGAATGCCCATGACTCACTGTTTTAGTCTCGTCAAAATTTAGGAATATCCATAACATGTGTGGGCCTGTGGTATTTTATGTGGGACAGGATGGTGGTGGGAGGGGTGTGGGGGTGCGAGAGTTATCACAAACCCCTTGTAAGGCCAAAGGTAAGTTTCTGGGGCTCTCTAATCTTTCAGACTGTGCTATGAATAGAGGGCACACCAAGGCAAACCAAGGAACGGAGGAGCCCTTTCTCTGGCTGATTTCTGCCACACAGACGGGAGGCGGCATATCCCATACGAAGTACTTTGCACTTGCCTATGCAAATCACCAGGAAGTGTCCCAGCAGAAAGCAGCAAGTCTGCTCCACCTAACTGACAATCATTTAAATAATTCAGCGATCTAAATGCCAAGCCAGAGGTATTCCCTGTCTGAGGAGCTCCCCACACTGTTTGTTCTCAGAGGCACCTCCCAGCATGACTCAGTGTTGTGTCTGGCACCTGTGCCCTTTGTACCACCGGTGCCCGTGTGAACACACGCACAGCCTGGGCCCGGCTGGGCGCGGCAGGGAGTTCTCTGCGCCTCTCGGGAGGATGCAGGACGGGCTCCTCAACCAGAGGCACAGGCTCAGAATCCAAGGGGTTCACCACGGCCAAATCTTTTACAATATGTTTTTTTGTTCAGGGTGTTACCTCACCATCTAGTCACACCTATTCCACACGGCCCGGTCTTCCTACCCTGACAGAATAAGAAGCAGAGCAAAGTGGGCCGGGGACTTTTTAAGACTGTCCACAGTTTGGGATAATCTTGTACTTCACTGTACAACTGTTCGCATGTAGGTTTTAAATGGGACTTGAGCCATCCGGGCACAGCAGGATGGACTTATCCCCAACCTTCTCCCTCTCTGTCCTGCCTAGCCACGTACTCCATAATACTTTAAGGCATTTAAACTGATTATCATTCTAAATGGGGCACAAAACCCCACGTTTCCCACTAAAGTCTTTGACACAACAAACACGCAAGAAAATGCTACCAGTAAACCAGCCTCTAACTGTGATCCCAGGGGTCGGCAAAAGGAACAGCCTGAATTTCTTATCAGCTCACCTCAAAGTAGCACAAAACACCATGCAGCTACTAGACAATTGTTATAAAGTCCAAGAGCTCAGGACTTTGCAGGCTAAAAAAGCAACCCCAAACACCCCTGGCCCCCTTCCAACAGTATAAACGATTCATTCATTCAAAAAGACAGCTTATATTAGGCTTATGGAGATGGGAGACCTTCCATCATCTCCTAATCCAAAAGTACAGTTTGGCACCTCTCCAGAATCTGAAAGCATCTGAGGTCTCTGGCATTAAACAAAGGCTTAAGGCAGGATTTTGCCATGCCAGCAAGCCTGCTCCTAAGACAGAAACACAAAGGTCCATCCAGAATGCCTGGTGGAGGGCATCTGATGGTCTGGCAAGAAGGCCAGCTACAGGCTCACGGCTAAGATACACTAAGGGCCTAAATACTCTGCTGATAAAACACTCGTTCAAGGAGTCCAAAGCACACTTCTTTCCGATCAGAGAAGCTGATCCTTGGTAAAGTTGTAAAGCCGAGAAGAAAATGTGTTCTAGGAGTTGAGAGAGGATAGATACATCTGAATGAGATCACATTAAATTTGAATCACAACAAAAACAATGGTTTTAGGATTTCCAAGATTCTGAATTCGTGAGGCCTGCACTCCAAATGTGTTCTTCCCCAAGGTTCCCTGACTCAGCAAATGCTGCCCCATTCAGATGCACAAACCTGATGCTCTCTGGTTTCCATCACTCAAAATAGACAGTCACTAATCTGGCCCACAAAAGTCCTGGTTGATCTCCTCTCTGCCTCTTCAGCCTCCATCCTACCCACTTCCCCCAACCCTACCTGCCCCCCCCCCACCCCAGATCCCCTCAATTCTTAGAAGGCCTCTTCCTGCTTTGGGATCTCAGGTTCCTTAGGTGTGGAATTCCCTCCACCTGGAAAGCTTGGCTCCCTCCCCATCAACACCACTACCCTCCTAGTTAGGGACCCATCAGCCCCTCAGATCTTACATGTCATTTCTCAGAGAAGCCTTTGTCCACACACCCAAATTTAAAGCAGAAACCACCTGTATACACTCACAAACAGGCCTGTATGGCTGCTGAATGGCCAAGTCTCTCCTGCAGACTGTGCGTACTATGAGGGCAAGGACCGAGCCTGACACGCTCACCGTTCTATGCCCTGCAGCTGCCTCAGTACTTGGCAGGAGCACCAGCCTGATGGATATTTGCTTCAGGACGGATTTTCTTTTCACAGAGAGAATTTAGAGGTGGGAAGAGGCATGGTGCTGGTTTTCAGAGCAGACTGAGCCTATAACGTCTTTAAATGTCAGCAGAGATCTTAAGGCAAGGCTTAGTCACCAAGCCAGCGTGTCTGTGCAGACCACTTCTTCCTAGCAGGGCTCGCCACAGCGCCACATCTGTTCGCCTGCTCGGGCTCACTCGTGCGGTAGGTTTCTTTGTTTGCTTGTGTGCTGGCTACAAGAAAGAAGTAAAGCACAAGACTTCCTAAACTGGGAATTAATACATTATAGGACGGTAGAGCTATTAGGAGTGATCCTTCCTTGGATGGCTGATTTGAGGACTTTTAGCTTCTACGGTCAAAACACAGTAAGTGCCTGACTCCAGTCAGTTCAGAGGGGTCGTGCAGGGCTGCCTGCTCAGCAGCGGAAAAGGTGCCCCGGTCTTCGCTGCCATTTTTCTCCTATCAGTGAAAATAATGGCATTTTCCAGCAGGGAGTGGGGAAGAGTGAATTACATCATTTTCCCCTTCTTGCTTTGCTGAAGGTGATAAGGATTCCAAAGTCATACTGCATTTGAACTGCTAAAGCTGAGAGAGAAAAAAAAGTGCCATCTGTTTATTTTGTGTCTGGGCTGACTACTTGTCTGTGAAATAATCCCTGTAAATTAAGCCTATTGCAGCAGCCACACCTTCTATTTCAAAGCCAAAAACTCGGTCTGTGTTTAAGTGACTAACAAGTTAGAGAACATTATGGGGTAGGGACCTAGGACAATATTGGTCTGTCTTTTCTGTGCTTTTTATGATTCCCCAAATACAGCAAAGACTTGCCTCTAACTTATGTGCCACGTCTGTGAAGCAACTCCTTAATACGAAGAAAATAATGACCACTTTCTTCATTTAGTCTTCAAACTTCTTGAATCTCTGCTTCAGAGAAGCCAACTATTTATTATAAGGCCTCATGGAGATTACCTACTGAGGAATTCTTTTAGAGACTGGAAAATACCCTCACCCCACCCCAGACACAGACAATGCGTGTCACAGTCGGACTAAAGGAAGAAGGGGGAGATCCCCGCCCCCCACCTGGTGGATTACACACACTTCCCGGAAGTCACTCCTTGTTCAGATTTAGAAGGGAGCCAGGGCTACAGTACTCCCTCGACAGAACATGGCTGGCGAGGTCTGCTGTTCTCCGTGTGGGAAGCGGTCTTCCTGCCGCTGGTTGTTCCCTGCCCCAGGGGCAAACTAGGGAGCATGGGGGGGGGGGGGCGGCGCTGCTCCTGGGAAGGCTTCCTACCGAGGCTCTAGAGGGAGAATTTTGGTTTTAAAGGAAACCTTACACGAAGGCTCGAGATGGGAAAGGACAGTGGAGAAGGAACTCCGGAGCAAGCCCAGTGCCCAGCTCCCACCTCCACTTCCTCTCCGGTGCTCTTCCCTAGCCCCCTTTTCTCCAGGATTCAGGTATCTGGCCTCCAAGGTTGACAATCTTTGCTCTGCTTACCAGATGCAAGCTGCCACCACACCCTTTCAGGAAGCTTTCAAACCACAGAGATAAACCCTTCAAAGATGGGCAAGGCTCCAATTTGTTGAACAACTGTCTGACAACACCAGCCTCCAGGCATGGTGGCAGCCAAAAGCTAAAGGTAAAAACGTCCGGAATTAGTTAAATTCCTCTTCCCTGGCTCCCTACCCTACCCCCACTCCAGAGAAAGCACAAAGAGGAAACAAGGGATTTTCTAGACTCTCTTCTTTCTTGCTTAGATGAGGCAACAGAGAAAAAGATACTCAAGGGTAAAAAACTTCGCAGAGCCCAAGCCTCTCTGATATTGCTCCTTCCCGACCCCTGATCTCCCTACTCAAGTCCCAAGGCCCTGGGAGAACTCCAGGGAGGGCTAATGAAGAAAGGAGTCCCCCGCCTTCAATCCCACAAAGATAAGCTTGTGCATCACATTCCAGGCATTATAACTCAGTATCTGCTATGGGTTTCTTCTCTCCCTTACCGGTCTAATTAATAGGGTCAACAAGAATTCATTAACTCCCAGATTTAATACCCTTAAGAAGAGTATTAGTCATAAACTTAAGATCTGACCATTAGCATGAGCAGGTTCAGGCTGGGTCATTTTGAGCTTCTTTTTTATCCCCAAACCAACAGAAATTCTCCCGGTGTCAACACTTAAGGTAGAAGCCAAAAGCATTTCTTCATAGTGCTATGAACCTGACCGGCTTTTCAAACATACACCCCCTCACGCACAATCTCTATGGCAGAGCACACCATCCCAGCTTCCACATTAATCTTGGGCCCTGGCAGAAGAAAGGCAGCTAAATCTGAGACGTGTCACGAGGCCCCTGGCTGGAGGGAAAGAATACCTAAACACAAACCAAGGCGAGAGCAACAGGCCGGCGTTTCCGCAGATTCTCGTTGGCTCCTGGAGTTGCAGAGCAGTGACGGCCTAAAGATAACCCAAGTATCTACGGCGGGCCACTTTTAAATAGTAGCTTTAATACCACAAGTCATTTCAGAAGCATTTCCTTCCAGAGCCTGCCACGCATGCCCAACAATGGCAACCCACTGACGAGATGAGAGCCCAGAAGGAAATGGAAGGCGTCCCAACGGGGAACAGACAGCTCCCAACAGGCTGTGATTCTATCCTGTGCCCAAATTTGGACTGAGAAAGAGTGATCTAGCACTGAGATACCTTGCAGAAGTGATCCACTGACCATCACTGGGGATTAAAGAGCAGGCAGCCAGTTAAACAAACAGTTTAACCCAATGCCTCCCCTTTCTGAAACAGAGACAGATAAACCGTGGATGGCTACCATCCAGCAGTGTTTTTAGGAAAGCCTTCCACTCCAAGAGAAAACACTACGTCTCGGTCTATCTGGACCACCGCTTGGCTGAGCAAGGAGAACTGTATGGAATCTTCACCACATAATGTATATATGAAGCCACTGTGGCCACCCACTAACCACAGAAGCACCAAATAGAACGGCTCTGAGAGCCTGCTCCTTTTTTTTTTCTTCCTTTTAAGCCAGGGCCAAAGTTCCTGAGATCTTCCTAAATCTTAAAATCCACTCACCCCTCACCTACCCTGAGCGAGTCCACACTGTCTTAAATGGCAGGCGGCCAGGGGCTGGTGTACAGGGACAGGTGCTCAGTGGGCTATTTTCAGTTGCTATCAGATCAATTGGGAGCTGCACAGGCTCAGTAAGCAGGCAAGTTTTGGTTGCATTTCAAACTCTGGGCAGCCAAGAGACATACACCTTTCACAGCTGCCAGGGCAACCAGCTGCCTGGTGCTCCTCCCAAGACGGGAGCAATGAAAACACTGTAACCTGGCCAGCCAGCATGCCAGTGAGCAAGCTGTACCTCTCGTCTCACTGCCTGGGTTATTCTGAGCTGGGCTTATTGACACTCCATGGCAACACAGGAACAAAGGGCCAGCTAGAGGGATTTAAATGTCTCACAAAAGTTGCTAGAAGAGTCAGCAGCCCAGACATCTGCCTTCATAATAAAAGTGGCAGCAGAATTATTACTACATGAGTGTTGCTTACCGCGGCTTTATTGTTTGTGAAACACCTGTAACAAAAGTCTATTCTTTAAACTACAGTTTGTCTTTTGTTTGTTTCTTTTTGTTGTTTGCCACCATTGAGGTGGCGGTTGGGATGCCTTTGAAAATGCCTCGGGTGGGCCCACCCGTTGTGACACGGCATGGGGACGGCACTTTCCTCTCCGTTGACCTCTCGCCTTGCCACGCCCTGTAATCCACTTCAGCCCACCTCTCTTCCAAAACATACCAACTGCCCTACTTAATCTTTCAAGAGCTCTCCCTGCCCCTGGAGGAGGCCTCAGCTCTCCTTTCCCCAGACTACTCTGGCCACGCTGGACTGACTGCCCTGGCGGTACTCTCCATCACCATCACCCACTTCTCCCAGCTTGGCCCTCCCCCTGCCCGACGAGTCCTTCTCGGTCCTTCCTTCACTAGTCTAGCGGCTGTTCACCTTTCCACTTTGTCTCCCTGGGCTGATGCCCCCCACCCCGGCTCAGTGTGATATGAGGGCCCTTGCGGTGGACCCTCCTAGTACTGTGCTCTAGCCTTTGCCGTACCCAGCTAACCCGTGACTTGTCAGCAGGAACCACTTCCAGTTATGTGGACATCACCAGTGCCTGCCAGTGTACTCATCCTAATTAAAAGAATGTACGATCGACTCCAGAAATACCAAGTGTGGAAAGGTTGCAAAGAAAAATGAACCTTCACACGCTGTTGGTAGGAATGGAACCCGGTACAACCACTATGGAAAACGGCATGGAGGTTCCTTAAAAAATTCAGAACAGATCTACCCTATGACCCAGCAATGCCTCTTCTGGGTTATCTACCTGAAAAATCCGAAAACACTTACTCAGAAAGATATACGCGCACTGAACACATGGAAACAACCAAAGAATCCTTCACTAGGTGACTGGATAAAGGAGACGTGGCATATGTATACTATGGAATACACTACTCAGCCAAAAGAAAAGATGATGTGTTGCCATTTGTGATGACATGGACAGATCTTGAAACTATCCTGCTAAGTAAAGTAAGTTAGATGGGAAAAGTCAACAAGCATATGATTTCACTCATATGTGAGATGTAAAATAGAAAGCAACGCACAGACAAGAGAAACACACAAGCAGAAACTCATCGTTGCAGACAAGTGTGCAGATCAGCAGGGGGAGGGGGTAGAAGGGGGTTGATTACCAGCAGAGGAGGGAGGGAGGGGGTCAAATACACAGTGATAAAGGGACACTTGACTTCCGGTGGTGGGCGCCCGATGCAATACACAGGTGACATATTATAGAACCACACACTTGAAACCTATATAAGCCTATTAAATAATTTCATCCCAATAAATTTAATAAAATTCAAAAAGAATAAAAGATTGTCTTACAACTGATTCTCCTCCCACAAACTCAGAATAAATGCTTTAAAAAGATGTGCTCTCTTATCTCCTCAGCCTAGATCAGTCCCTCTGTCTCTTATATTATCTTTTTATGTTATCATGATAATTACTTATTCACTTGTTTGTCAAATATTCATGGAGCACCAATTGCATGCCAGGCACTGTCTTAGACACCGGGCATAAAACAATGGACACAAGGTCCCAGCCTCTCACACTCAGGGCTCACTCTGCGCATATTCCCCGTGGCTCCTCACAGCTTCCCTGTTAGTGACACTGCAGTAGCAGTCCTTGAGAGGTCAAGTGCATGTACACAGTCACAGTAAAGAGGAAGACAACAGCTCGTGTGTTTGACTTTGTCTCTCCTGAAAAGGGCTTGTTTCCTCTGCATGACTAAGAGCCTTCCCTTCCAAAGGCACTCTGTCAAGCAATACCGATCAACTACCAAAAATCACCCTAACCTTAGCAAAGCTGACATTAGGAAGCACATGAACTAGATGAAAAATAAAAGGAAGCTACATGGCGTTCGTGGCATTCTTCATGAAAGAAGTCACATTCTAAGCTGGACTATGGGTATTTTTCCCTGTCCTTCAATTTACAACATTTCTGAATAAATCTGGTGTATTTTTTTCCCCATTTAAACTGACTTGGTGTATGTACCATAATTCAGAAAGGAAAACAACTACAGCAAAAAAATAAATAAATAAAAGAGGTGAATTTCACCGACCCCTCCCCAAGAGGAATTTCTCATTCTTCCTCCTATTCCTTCTCGCCTTCCCACATCCCCCAAACACACACACACTAGGAAAGACCAGGCTCTGCTGTAACCCATAACAAAGAACTGGATGTAGCACCACCGTGGATCTGGGAAACACTGGGTCTGCCGAGCTCAGATCCAGCTGATGACACGCAGGTGGCAGCTGCTCCAGTGTCATGACCACGGCTGAGAAGGTACAAGTGTAAACTCCCCTCTTCCTGTCAAGTCACTGCCTTCGAGAGAGG
Organism: Sturnira hondurensis; assembly: GCF_014824575.4. Classification (NCBI taxonomy): domain Eukaryota; kingdom Metazoa; phylum Chordata; class Mammalia; order Chiroptera; family Phyllostomidae; genus Sturnira; species Sturnira hondurensis. The sequence continues at coordinate 55,790,674 of NW_028076767.1, read as the reverse complement.
GGATGGTCAGGCTCCATAAAGTTATGAAAAAACAAAAGGTTTCGGGCCAGCTCCCTTGGAAAATGCACCGGCGAACTGACAGACCTTTCACCGGAGGGCAGCTGGGACTCCTGGGCAGGGAGCTCTGCGGAGACTGGAGTGATCTTTTTCAAACTGCAGTGAAATCAAGCTAGTGGCCCAAGACAAGATTTCTTACTTCTTTTTAAGTGAAATAAAACTGAATAGTATAAAAAAGGAAGAAATAGGAGAGTATACTGAGCAAAATAAGAGTGACCAGTATTTCACGAAAGTTGTATTTCACACGCACCCCAGTATACATCTTCAACGCAGATGAATGTGTCTCACTGTGAGTCCCAGTGAGAAGTCTGGGAGCCGCCCTTCCCCGTGTCTCACACTGTTTGGAAACTGACATGGGAGCTCAGTAATTATGACTATTTCACATAATCATTATCTGTGGAATTTTGACTAAGGGCGTGCTGAACTGCAGAGGGAAGTTTTGGAGGACAGTTAAGAGTGTTTTAAAAGTTACAAATTAATATTCAAGTATCTTTTGTTATCGTTGCTGTTTATTTCTATTCGGGAGTTAAAGTTGTTTAGAGTTACTGGACCCAATTTGTGTGTATGTGCGTGTGTGTGTGTGTGTGTGTGTGTGAGAGAGAAGGGGGGGGCTTCTCCACACAAAAAAACAATTCTCGAACACCTGCAAAAGTTACAAGAATTCATCTCAATTCTGACTCTGTCGACCCCAGAGATAGGATGAGATTCCACAGGTAAAGGGCTCAGTCCCACAAGACCACCTTCCGTTTCAGATGCCAATCTCAAGCCCAGGTTGGTTCCTGTGTTTCTGACCAACTGGTAATACGTTAGAGATTTCCAAGACGCCCTCCTGGGGTTCAATTTATTTGCTAGAATACCTCACAAAACTCAGGAAAACCCATTTACTCACTAGATTACCAATTTGTTACAAAGGATATTAAAAGATACGAATCAATAGATGGATGAAAATGCACACAGGACAAGGTCCCGAATGAAGGAGCGTCTGTCCTCCTGGAGTCCAGGGCCCACCATGGCGGCACACAGAAACATTCTCATTCCCCAACACAGAAAGTCTCCAAAAAGGGAGCAACAAACTATCCTGCTTGGGGTTGGACAGAGGCTTCATTACAGAGTCATCGACTACGGGCGACTGGTCCCACCCCCACTTCCCTGTTCCTTCCTAGGGAATCCGGGACAGTCTAACCACCAGGCTGGCTCCTCCCCCTTAGGCGGGGGGGGGGTGTCTAAAAGTCACCTCATCAACCGAACAAGAAAGGCCATTGCTGCTCTCATCACTTAGGAAATTCTGAGGGGTTTGAGATCTGCGTAGGAACACCAAACATATCTGAGAAATATACTCTGGTCATCGGAATGATTATAAATCACAGTATCACAGCTGCATGTATGGCATTCCTACAAATCTCCTGCTTCACTAGTTTTCCCAAGCAGAGAAGACGGCACCCACCCTCTAACCCTTGATCTTTATAAAAGCAAAGCTTAGCCGCTATTGCTCTGCCTACTCACTGCTGACCAGAAGGAAATCATTTCATGAGCTAGCGTCTTGGGTTTGTTTTCTCTTTTGTTCAATACCTGATTCTGACTGAAATTCTAGAGTCCTATCCACACCCCACTGCTACTCCCTCTTATATAAATACATGCTGAAATGAGCATTTTCTAAGATCCACTGGAAAAAAAATGGATGTGGCTTTAGTTTAACTACCCACAGATGAAACAAACACTACGCAGGAAGGAAAGCTAAAAGGAAGCTTTGTCACAGGTCACCTTGCATCAAATAATACACCATCATTCTATTAGATAAGAAAATGCTACTATAAGGAGGCAGTATCTTGCCCCGGCCAGTGTGGCTCAGTTGGTTGGAGTGTTGGCCCATAAGGAAAAGCTGTGTGTTTGATTCCTGGTCATAGGGCAAGGTCCAAAACAAAAGAGCTTCTGTCTTCCTGCGGTTTAGGGCCCCCCATGTTTATGCGTTCGATCCCCGGTCCAGGCACAGGTGTGTGTGACCCCCAGTCTGGACACGTATGATCCCCAGCCCCAGCACAGATCCCCAGCCAGGGTGCCTAGGGAGGCAACCAACGGATGCTTCTCTCACATCGATGTTTCTCTCTCTCTTCTTTCCTGTCTCTCTCCAAAAAAGCAAATAAAAAAAGCCCTCCAGTGAGGATTCAAAACTAAAAGAAACAGCAGCATCTTTCAAAATACAGCTTCATTAGATATTTCCATCTTAGGGTCCTGGTAGTGGTAAATAGTGGTAAATAGCTCAGTACATCTCAATTATCTCCCCCAAGTCCCATTTGATGATGTGTCAATGAAAAATATTTTGTTCCAAAATACTACAGTAATGAGAAATGAGAGCAACAAATTTAATACTGAGACATTTTTCTTACATTCACTCACCCCTTCAAGAACTTCCTGAATTTTCAATAATGAGAAATTCAAAGAAAGACTTATTCTATTCTTCCCCCACCAGGGGCAAAGAGGGGCACCTTTGTGTCCTTAACAAAAAATCTATTGAAATTATCCCCTTCCCTCCCTCATTGGGTAATTGGGCTGGAAAGTCTGAGTTGGTGACAGTTTGGAAATAGTAAAATCAAGTCAACCCCGAGTATAATTTAGCAATCGTCTCTGGAACGGGCCAAAATCTCTTGCTTACAACTCTGCAGAGTCCAGCCCTCCTTGCTGTAATGAAATCTAACTACAGCTTCCTAACTTAATCAAATGTGGGTCATCTTGGTTTGCGATATTTCTGAAGAAGCAGTACTGCATTTTAAGTATCCGTGGCATGGTCAACACCTGCAAATGCTCACAGGGACAAAGGGAAAGGCAACCATGGGTGTTCTGGAACAAAGCTGAACTTCTCCCAGGTGGCATAATAACAGTATTAGAGCATGATTAGTCTTATTAATGGGAAGGAAAAGGAAGGATATACGGGTAATTAGGACTCAAGTGCTCTTCTCTGTGAGAGCAAATAAAACTCTTCCTGCAGCCACAGTTGGATATATAATGAGCATGAAAAACGAATCCTGGCATGAGAGACAATAGAAAAAAACACAATCCCAGGTGAAGCAGCCTCTCATCCCTTGCTACTACAAGATCTCATCTCAGCCTTTCCAACAGACTGGATGAAGTGAGATCCTAACAGGCACCAGATACAATGTAAATGTGGGATGGAGCTAATTCAGAAAAATGCAAAAATTTGAAGAAGACTGGTAGTGGCTGAAACTCCTGAACACTATTCCTCAAAGTATATTACACCTTTTGTTGGCTGTGTAGCCTTAAGTAGGTAAGAATTTTAACCAATTCAAAAGCACACCCCCAAAACCTGTATCATTAGGGTAATCATAGGGACTACTCAAAACAATGCATACAAAGCAACTGGCCTAACATTTGGCACATAGGAACCACTCCCTAAATATTAACCCTAATCATCAAAAAGGTAGTTATACTAAGAAATGTTTTCCAAACTTATTTGGTCTTTTTGGCCCCAGAGCATTTAGGATCCCACAGATCCTGATAAGTGTTCTCAAGAACACCACACTAGCCAAATTCTACCAAAATTATTGTTTGGGCCTATTTGATATAATAAAACTATTTCTACTTAATGTTTAAGAGACATCTGAGACTAATTAGAAGAGAAAAGGGAAAAAGCTTGTTTTATTTTTTTGTTTGGTTTTTAATGGACTAAGTAGAATAACAACCACACAACATACATTAGAACGAAATTTCTACGACTTTCTTTTTTATGCCCCAAGAATGCTATCAGCCCCAATGAAGCACACTGAATAAGGTGTCATGGCTGCTCTGCACTATCAAACAGGGGTCTATGTCCTTTCAAACCTGGTAGTTGAAAGCTCTTCACTAGACATTGGGGCTTTTATAAACAGTTTATTTATCTGCCCTATTATTTTCATCTTTTGGTTAACTATCTTGTACTTAACATTTGCTTTATGACTTCTGTAGAGTGTATTACCATTAGGAGTTCTCAGTGGCTTTAAAAAAATTCCTAGTAAATATATAAAAACAAAGAGTCTTTTCATAGAATATGCTTGACAGTTAACAAGGAGTTGAGTCATGGAAGGAAGACAGTACTAAGGCAACTGCCATTATGATTAGAGCAGCTAGGTTGTAGCACTCACTGGGTCTTCTGTTTAAAAAAAAAAAGCTATGGCATCTAAAGAATGATGTGATCTTTTCCTTGCTTGTAAACATCCTAGTGGTGGTGGTATACTAAATAGCAAATCCTTCGTAGCAATCTTGTTCCACTTCAGCCAAACTAACTTGTTTCATTATATATCTTTACTGTGGCATTAAGAAGATAGTTGCTGGATTCTCTGGCTGAAAGAGAGCTAAAAGCAAGAAAAATCAACCAATGGGCCCTGGCTGGTGTAGCTCAGTGGATTGAAGCACGGGCCTGCAAACCACACAATCACGGTTTGATTCCCAGTCAGGGCACATGCCTGGGTTGCAGGCCAGCTCCCAGCAGGGGACTCACCAGAGGCAACCATACATTGATATTCCTCTCCTTCTCTCCTTCCCTTCCCCTCTAAAGAAAAATAAATAAATAAATCTTAAAAAACAACAGAAAAAGAAAAATCAACCAATGGAATGGTTGTTAATATTCTTCGACAAATGCCTTTTTTCCTTCTCTTTTCCCCATTCCTTCTCCATATTACATTTCTATTCATACTACATTTCCATCTCAATTTATTTCCCACACTCTTTTTTTCCATTGAGACTACACTACACGATATCAAGTGAAACCCAAAGGAATTTCTTAACAACACATAGAACTAACACTGTACCTAAAAAAAGGCATGTAATTTCGAGAGACTTTGTGCCACCACATACTTTAGATTTTGTTATAGTGATCAGTGTGCTTAGCAATTAAAAAGGACAAATTCTGGACACTTGCCTGTTATGTCCCCATTGTCGAATGTCCCTAGGAAGGTCATGTCCACTAGCAGAGAACTACTGTTAACCCATCAAATCTTTCCAGGCCATTTCTTCTCATTAATTCCTTCAACTTAGGACCCAACCTCTTTTCTGGTTAAAATATCTCTAATTCCTTTAAACTTGCAATGCAGGATCTGTACTTCATATCACCTTGGCACTAATTACAATCACTGCACTATTGCTGGAATGTTTTTAACAAAAATGCTGGCATTAGAGCCTACACTCTAGACACCTAAACAAACACACCGTCCAACAGAAGTTTAACCTAAGCCACATTATGTAATTCACATAATGCAATATTATTGGATAACAGAGGAGAAAACCTAGATGACCCTGGGTATGGCAATAATCTTTTAGAGGCACAATCCATGACAGAAATAATTAAGAACACAGATTTCATTATAATTAAAACCTTTGCTCTGTGAAAGGCAATGTCAAGAGAATGAGAAGACAAGCCACAGACTGAGAGAAAATACACACAAAAGACACATCTGATAAGGGACTATTACCCGAAAAATACCAAAAAACCCTCAAAACTTAAAAATAAGAAAACAACCAACTCAATTTAAAAAGTGAGCCAAAGACCTTAACAGATACCTCACCAAAAATATATACAGATTGGCAAATAAATATATGAAAAGGAGCCCCACGTCCTGCCACCGGGGAAGTGCGAATTAAAGCCACCGTGAGACTCCACTGCACACCTGTTGGAATGGCCGCAATTCAGAACACTGACAATGCCAAATAAGTGGTGGGGTGTGGAGCGATTAAGAACTCTTGTTCACTGCTGGTGGGACTGCAGAATGGAGCCACTACTTTGAAAGGCAGTATGTGATTTCTTAGAAAACTAAACATTCGCAACTGTACAATCCAGCATCACGATCCCTGGTGTTTACCCAAAGGGGCTGAAAACTTTGTCCAAACAAAAACGTGCACACGAATGTTTATAGCAACTTTATTCATAATTGCCAAAACCTGGAAGCAACCAAGATGTTCCGTTAGTAGGTCAACAGATAAACTGTGGTATATCCAGACAATGGAATATTATTCAGTGCTAAGAAGAAATAAGTATGAAAACATACGGAGGGATGTTAAATGCATAGCAGCAATGTAAAGAAGCCAATCTGAAAAGACTACAAACTGCATGATTCCAATGAGGGAACATTCTGGAAAAGGCAAAACTATGGAGGCAGTAAAAAGATCAGTGGTTGCTAATGTGGTTGTTAAGGATGGCAGGGGAAAGGGATGAACAACAGGTAAAGCACAAGAAGATTTGCAGAGTAGTGAAATCCTTTGTATGACACCAATACTCCGTGATGACAGATACATGTGATTATACGTATTTGTCCAAACCCATGCAATGTGCAACACCAAGAGTTAACCCTCATGTAGACTGTGGACTTTGAGTGATTATGATGAGGCAATGTAGGTTCATCAATGATAGCAAATGCACCCACTTGGCACAAGATATTAATAATGGGGGAGACAATGCATGTGGGACTAAAGAGGGTATGAAAAATCTCTGTACTTTCCTTTTGATTTGCCATCAACCTAAAAAAAGGCTTAAAAAAATAGTCATAGTATGCCCTGGCTGGTATAGCTCTGTGGATTGAGCACGAGCTGTGAACCAAAGGGTCACCAGTTCAATTCCCAGTCAGGGCACACACCTGGGTTGCAGGCTGGGCCCCCATTGGAGACCACATGAGAGGCAACCACACACTGATGTTCCTCTCCCTCTCTTTCTCCCTCCCTTCCCCTCTCTCTAAAAATAAATAAATAAAAACCTTTAAAAAAGTCATAGGGAAAGAGGGAGGAAAGGAGTCTTAAGTCTGACAGGACTAAGAACAAACTTGCTTATGATAAGCCAAACCACACACCATACAATCATCCTCTTAAGGATGGGGACACATTCTTAGAAATAGGATAGGTCCTTAAGTGATTTCATCAATGTGCAAACATCAGAGTGCACTCACATAAACCTGGAAGGTATGGCCTAGGTACAGCCTAATATACACCCTTGCTACATGGTGTAGCCTATTGCTCCCGGGCTACAAGTACACCATGTCCCTATACACAACCACATGAGATTAAATCAAGTGCAAGAGAAAATGATGCAATCAAGAGATGGAGTGAGCACGAGATGCATGAGGCTGCTGTCAGTGGAACATGGCACGCGTTTTATAGCAATCAGTAGAAAAGAGAACACTCTAAAATAGTAAGGAAATATAGTAAATACATAGGCCAGCAGCATCGTGTCATTTATTATCATTATCAAGTATTGCACACTATACCTAATTGTGTGTACTAACTTTGATGCAACTGGCAGTGCAGCAGGCTTACACCAACATCACCACAAACATGTGAGTAATGCGTTGTGCTGTAACCTTACGATGCCTATGACGTCACAAGGTGACAGGAAGGTTTCATCTTCATTATAATCTTGTGGAACCCCCACGGTGTGTTATCGGTCCTTCATCAAAGTGCCATACCGTGGCCCCACCTGTACCCCTGTCCTGCTCCAAAGAGCTTTAAGTCTCTTACCTTCCATACTCGGGGAAGGGAAAGTTATCATCATCAGCAGAGGAAGAATCATCCCTCCATCTACCATTGTACAACTGTGGAAGAAAAACATAAGATAGAAGTAAGACAAAAAATGTAACTACAGGATGACAAGTTAAATTAAGCCTACCATTTTCAAACTGCCATTCAAGGCCTTTCTTACAAATCCCCCTCACATATGTTGCCTTATTTCTTAGTATATTTAAACATATACCCTTTACATGGATCTAAACAAATCATCTTAAGAAGTTAATCAGATGTACCTCCTGCTGGTGGTGACTCTAAGGTGACTTTCTCTGAGTCCACCCTCTCTCAAAGACTCAATGGGACAGGACAACTTCTCAGCTGTCTAAGACCAGGCATTCCCACAGGATTTTAGGTTTGAATTTTATCTTATCCTACTGAATGCAGAATTGGCAATAAATTAAAAACTCTTGAGAAGCATGAATAGACGGCTCCTACAATATGATAAACATTAAGTGGCTGAATCATTCAAGCCAAATTATTATGTTTGAGTCTTACTTTTTCTCCTTGCTCTTCAGACAGCCTGAAAGGATAGGGGGAAACCTACAACATATCCCTCATCTACGGCAAAACACTGCCTTCCTACACTAACCTCAAGTGTAACGGAGGACAGACACAACCACAACAGGAAGAAATCATGTGAATGTGTAATATATGAAACTACAACTGAGAAAAAATAAGATACCTGACAAAAATAAAAATTTTCAAGTTGATCCTGCCCTGCAACGACACTGACAAAATCTCAATCTTCTGAATTAAAAGACTACAGGAGAGGACTTTTCCATTTGAATAATCTTTAAGAAGTTCAACAATAAGATGCCAGGTTGGTTATATGAATTCATTATTACAAAAAATAATTTCAAAAAATTAAACTTGCACTGGCTGGTGTAGCTCAGTGGATTGAGCGCGAGCCTGTGAACCAGACGATCACGGTTCAATTCCCAGTCAGGGCACATGCCTGGGTTACAGGCCAGTTCCCAGAAGGGGATGCACAAGAGGCAACCATACATTGATATTTTGCTCCCTTTCTCCTTCCCTTCCCCTCTAAAAATAAATAAATAAAATCTAAAATTATATATATATATATATGTGTGTGTGTGTATGTGTATATATATATATATATATATATATATATATATATGTATATCTTATATATATCTCTAAAAATTAAACCTTTGTCCAGTGATTTTATGGATGGTCAAATAAAAAAGTAAACTGGCCAAGTTCTTTAATGAATAGGATAGTGCGCTATCCTAATTTCACAGCTTTAATGTAAAGAACAAAAGTCTGTTGCTACATAAGCAGTTTAGAGGACACCTTCTGATTCATATTCTTAATATCAAATTTTGAGATTGAGAGTCTGATTGTTCATTCCCCACACCCACATCCTATCTTACCAGCCCTCATTTCAAGGTGTTTATAATTGTATTTCAGCCATCCCTTGTCTGTTAACAAGATGAGACAGGGGAGGTAAAGGAGATTTTACAGCCATCCCTTGTCTGTTAACAAGATGAGACAGGGGAGGTAAAGGAGATTTTTTTTATGTACTCCCCTTTTATATTTTTAAGAGAACGTGAAACTTAAGTGAGCTCCTTTTATTGTTAGTATTATTTTCATGCTCACACAGACCTTGTCTACAGTGAGCCCCTATTTGTGACATACAAGCTACCTAATGTTGGACACCAGGGCCCTCACAATCAGATATGGATTCCTCCAACACCATCTCATCCCTGTGCCTTTGAACATGAACATAGTGGTGGTTCCAACTGCTTCAAATGCCCCGAGCTTCCTCCTCTACCCCTAGGCTATCCAACTGCCTCTTCCTGTCATTCATGATCTAGCTCAAGAGGCAAACACATGGTGAAATCAGCAGTGATTTCAAACCCCCAAGTACTAATCTACCACCACTCGTAATCAACAACTTGTCTATGACAGTCTCCAGCACTAGCCCACTTGTCTCCAAATGGGGTACCTGTAGCCAACAGTCATGCAAGACAATTCATTGACTTACGGGATGAATATACAAAAAAATTTTCAGATAAAAAATGTCTTCACCCTGGCCACCGAAGCTCAATTTGTTGAAGCATTGTTCCATAGACTGAAAAGTCATGAGTTCAATTCCCAATCAGGGCACATGCCCAGGTTGCAAGTTCAATCCCTGGTCAAGGCGTGTAAGAGTTGGCAACCAACTGATGTTTCTCACTTATTTCAATGTCTATCTGTCTGTCTGTCTCTCTCTCTCACTCTCTTTCCCTCCTTCCCCCACTCCCTCCTAACCTCTCTCTCTAAAAGCAATGAAAAATGTTCTCAGGTGAGGATTAAAAAAAATAAAAATAAATAAAAATGTTTTCATCTAATAGAGCCATAAATAGCTTGAGCATTTATATAGTCTCTGTCTCAATTCCTCATGAGAGTCCAGTAATGAAAGGTATTTTTCAGAAAAAGTGGGAGATATAATGTGAAAGTGTGGAGAGAACACCCATGTACTATACCTTTAAGATTCCATTTAAGTAGAATTACAGATCACATTGGCTACTTAAAATGAAAGGAGCCCTCCCCCAAGTGCAAGTGCTCTAAAACCATTTTAAAAACTACTTATTAAATTTTATCAATAAAAGAACCAGAAAATGTGGAGCTGACTTCTCTATTCTTACTGGTTCTTTATTAGTCAGTTTACTACAAAAAAAGCAATTAAAGTTCAGTTGAATTGGACATGAAGAACGCTTCCCAATTTCAAAATCCAAAAATATCTCAAAAATTGATTTACATCCAGTATCACAGACAATAACCATTATTCCAAGTGACCCAAAATGCTAATCGATGTCATTCATCATCATTAGCAGTCCCTTAAATTTCTCATCTTTAATATTTTTAAAATTTCTATTTTATAATACATAGCTTTTATTTTATGTAAAACTTATAACCAACAAACATATTGAAGGTGCATACTCAAAAAACTTTTTAACTTATGGGATATGTTTTCAAAAGCTTTTGAAAACTATTGGAATATCTGTCTTATCTTTGAATTCCAATCCTTCCTTCCTTCCTTCTATGACTATTGAAAGACTACTATGTACTAGACATTAAAAAATTAAAGTAATAAAGATATAAAACATGATCCTTACTATGTTAAGCTTACTGTCTATGGTGGTAATCAAATAATCATCCAAAAAGCTGCATAATTTAAAATAGCATTAAATGTTAGGGGGAAAAAAACATGGTTAAACAAGACTGCCAAGTAAACAACTTGAGAGTCCCCGAAGGGTGGAGGAGCTTTCCCTAGGGGGAAGTTATATCTAAATAAGAACCAGAGAGATGACTGGGAGGTACTAGCAAAAGAATAAGTGTGTGTGAGTGGGTGTGTGGGTGGGTGAGAGGGTGAGAGAGAGAGAGAGAGAGTTGGGGTGGGTAGCACCCTGTGGTGAAGACAGAGTGGAGTTTAAGAAAAAAGGCACAGCTTCTCAGTTTTCATAGAGGCCCTGTGGTCAGGGCAAGCAAGCTGTGTCCTCAGGAATTAAGATATACCCAGAAAGAAAAGAAAACCCAGTCGAGGACACAGAGACCCTAGAGAAAATAGTTATAAAGAGGAGAAAATCCAAGGAGGCAGGAGAGGTAGGCCAGGGTTAGAACCTCAGTAAGATGGGCGAGGGAGAGAATGGGGGGGGGGGGAGGTACAGGGAATAAGAAGCATAACTGGTAGGCAAAAAGTAGACAGGTGGAGGTTAAGGATAGTATAGAAAATGGAGAAACCAAAGAACATACGTATGACCCATGGACATGAACTAAGGAAGAAAGAATTCTGAGGGTGGGGGCTGAAGGGTGGAGGGGGAGATAAAGGGCAGGAAAAAATGGGACAACTGCAATAGCATAATCCATAAAGTATACTTTTAAAAAAAGGAAAAAAAAGGAAAGAACCTCAGTTAAGACACAGTAAGTCCTAGCAAGTCCTCTACATTCACTGCCCTCAAGACCCCTTACCCTTGGTTCTCCCAGCTGGCCCCTCCACACCCCATTTTCCCAGGCACTGTCACAGCCAGCTTCCTGCCTTTCTCACGGCCTTTGTATACAAGATGATCCCCATGACTGAGCCCTTCCGTCGGGACCCAACCAGACAAATTCCTACTCAACCTGCAAGTCTCAAATGTTGCTTCCTTCTAGAAGCTTGCCTACACCCTCATATGCCCTCATCCTACTCTCATATAACACTTTGTTAATTTTCATTCATAGCACTTATAATTAATAATTACTTAGTCATACCTGTGTGTAATTTTCAACATCTGCTTGCCTCAGTAGACTGTAAACTCAATGGTAGCAAAATCTGTTTTGTTCACTGACACCAGAGCCAAGTAGGTGTACATTTAATACTTGCTGAATTTGAATTTCCCCTGAATTAGTCATCTTAATTTGAGCTTAAATTGTAAAGACTTGTCAATCTCTTCCAGCCTTCTCCTACACTCAAGTACATATACACCTGCTAAGAAATAACAGTATTAAGACATTTACCATCTCTGTAGCATTAATGTATAGAATTTCATCAAATAGTACAAGTTAGCTGTTAACAAGCTTCAAATTTCAAAATCAAGAATCCTTTCACTAGTAAAAAAAGTCTGGAAAACAATAACCACTGACTTTTTGTTAGAAAGCCAAGAAAAGCTCATGCCCCCAAATATCCCTTAACAGATCATACCTGTACAAACAAAATTAAAACATTCATTTAGGCTCACAAATAGAAAACAAACAATAAAATTATAAATTCTGTCCCCCAAGCTAATCTACTGTTTATAGATACACAGCTCAAAATCTGCCAAAAATCTTGGGGAAAAACATCAGCATTACTTCCTGGTTGCTATTTTGTCCATGATCTGGAGTGTCTGCCGACCAGTCAAATCACCTATTAAATACAGCGACTCCAAAAGGAAAGGGAAAAAAGAATGTAGAGAGAATATTCTGGAATAAGTTTAATTATATTTTAATTATTAAAAAATATTAATATGCTAACACCCCAACTTTATGCACCAAGGATCTATTTCTAATTTTAAAATATACTAAGAAGAAAATATTGTCAACTGACTTCCAGTCAAGATGGCAGTAGGCAGACATGGCTTACCTCCTCACACAACCACATCAAAGTTATAGAACAGCCAACACTCAGAATGGTCAAAAATCAGGTTGAATGGAAGTCTGACAACTACAGAATTAAGGAAACCACATACATCCAGACTGGTAGGAGGGGCAGAGACATGGAACAGGCTGGTCCCACATCCATGTATGATGTATAATTTGGGAGGGATAACTCAGGAGCCCTCCCTACACCAGGTACCCCAGCCCAGGGTTCCAGTGCCAGGAAGGTAAATCCCCATATATTCTGGATGCAAAACTCAGCAGGGATTGACTCAGTGGAAGAAACTCCTAGAGTTCCAAGAAGTTCCTCTTAAAGAACCCATACAGTGACTCACCTGCTCACAGACTTACCACTTCCAACATAGCAACTTGAAAGGCACCAGTGACACACAGTGAGAAACTGAGGTGTCTGGCATCAAGGCAAGAGCTGGGGGCAGCTTTCTTCTAGACAGAAATGTTGGCAGAGGCCAAGTCCCTTTTCTGAACCCTCCCCCTACAGAGCCACAGAGATGAGACTCCATCAACCTAACACAGTTTGCCACAACCTGGAGATCCTCTGAAGTTCTGTTCTACCCAACTTAGAGCTGTTAACAAGGGCTTTTCCAAATGAATGGCTGGCCTTGGCCATTGCTTCCAAACTTCCTAAATCCTTTCAAACAAGCAACAGACAGTCTCAGTGAGCTGCACCTCTTGGTAAGTGGCACAAGGCCCAGTACTAGGAGCAGCCAGCCTAAATTCACAGTTTAGGTTTGCCTGGGAATCTCCAAGCCCCAAACAAGTAGCAGCTATCTCAGATTGCTTTACAGCTCATGCAGGGTGGGCCTTGGAAGAGCACAGGTGAGGGCTGACCTTGGCCTGCACCACCCCAGAAACACGAGGGCCTGTATACCCAGTGGACAGTTACACACCACATCACAACATCAACAGCCCCTGCACAGCTGATCCTCACGGGGGCAGAGGTTGGTGATCAGTGGTCACACCAGACCTTACAGCTGACTGGCCTGGGTGAATCCCTCCCATTGACCTGCCAACAGCAACCAAGGCTCAACTATAAGAGGAGGGTGTACCCAGCTGACACAAAAGGCACACCTTTAGTACCCAGCTTTGGTGACAGGGGAGGCTGTGCCACTGCATCCTACAGGACATCTACAACATTAGGCCACACTACCAAGACATGAAGTCAAAGCAGCTTGGCCTAATACATAGAAACACAGGAAGGCTGCCAAAACAAAGACACAAACATGGCCTAAATGAAAGGACAGAGTAAAACTCCAGAAAAAACAGCTAAACAAAATGGAGATAAGCAATCTGTCAGATGCAGAGTTCCAAACACTGTTTATCAGGATGCTCAAGGAACTTAGTGAGGACCTCAACAGCATAAAAAAGATCCAGTTAGAAATAAAGGATATATTAATTGAAATAAAGAACAATTTACAAGGAAACGATAGTAAAGTGGATAAAGCCAAGGATCAAATCAATGATTTGGAACATAAGGAAGCAAAAAACAAGCAATCAGAACAACAAGAAGAAAAAAGAATTGAAAAAAACGAGGATAGTGTAAAAAGCCCCTAGGACAACTTCAAGTGTTCAAGCATTCACATCATAGGGCTGCCAGAAGGAGAAGAGAAGGAATCAAATACTGGAAATCTATTTGAAAAAAATAATGAAAGAAAACTTTCCTGATTTGGTGAAGGAAATAGACACGCAAGTCCAGGAAGTATAGACAGTCCCAATTATGATGGATGCAAAGAGGCCTACTCCAAAACACATCATAATTAAAATGCCAAAGTTTAAAGATAAAGAGAAATCTTAAAAACAACAAGAGAAAAACAGTTAGTTACCTACAGGAAAGTTCCCATTAGACTGTCAGCCAATGTTTCAAAAGAAACTTTGCAGGCTAGAAGGAAGTAACAAGAAATGTTCAAAGTCACAAAAAGTGGGGATATATAGCCAAGATTTGTCTACCAAATAGAGCTATCATTTAAGAATCAAAGGGCAGACAAAGAGGCTCCCAGACCCGAAAAAAACTAAAGGAGTTCATCATCACTAAACCATTATTATATGAAATGTTAAAAGGATTTAAGAAAAAGAAGATCAAAACTATGAATAACAAAATGAGAATAAATGCTTATCTATCAACAGTTGTATCTGAAAAATAAACTAATCAAGCAAGAAGAACAAAGACAGCATCACAGATATGGAGAGCATTTTAATAGTTGCCAGATGAGAGGGGGGTGTAGGGGAGTAAGTAAAGAAGTGAGGGGATTAAGTACAGCTTGGTTGTTACAGAATAGTCATGGGGATATAAAGTACAGTATAGGCAATGGAGTAGTCAAAGAACTTATGCACATGACCCATGGACAGGAACAATGGTAGGGGACTGCCTGAGGGAGTCAGGGGTGCTGGGTGGAGGGGCAAATGGGGGAAAACTGGGATAACTGTAATAGCATAATCAATACATATAATTTAAAATAAATAAATAAATTGATTTCCAAAATAAAGAAAATACTGTTTCTAAAAGTAAACTTTCCAGCCCTGGCTGGTGTGGCTCAGTGGATTGAGCACCAGACTGCAAAGCAAAGGGTGGCAGGTTTGATTCCCAGTCAGGGCACATGCCTGGGTTGTGGGCCAGGTCCCCAGTAGGGGGTTCGCAAGAGGCAACCACACATTGATGTTTCTCTCCCTCCCTTTCTCCCTTCCCTTCTCTCTAAAAATAAATAAATAAAATCTTTAAAAAGAAAAAAGTAAATTTTCCATTCCCCTAATATCAAGTATTTTGGCTAAGGAATTTCAGTTGGAGGTTGGAAAAAAAAAAAGGTACTAGAAGTGTTAAAAAAACAGTGGCAACGTTCCAACAGTTTCAGGGATGCCCTACTCCAGTGGTTTTCAAACTATGTGGTCTCAGAATATTTTTATACTGTTGAAAAGTATCAAAGCCCCTAAGGAGCTTTCTTCTGCAGGCTATATCTATCAACATTTACTCTATTAAAAACTGAAATAGAGTAGTAACATGCTACCCTATTTTTTATAAATTAAAAAAGGAACTTCATTTCCCCCCTGCAAAAAAAAAATAGTGAGAAAAGTGGCATTGTTTTGCATTTTCAAAAATCTCTATCATGTTCAGCCTCAAAAACAACTGGATTCTCACAGATGTTCTACCTTCAATCTGTTATAACATGTTGCACTAATTGAAGGTCATCTAGCAAATCCAGCCTTGAACACTTATGTCACAGGAAGAAGGAGGACCTCTTGGCAACCCTGAGACAGTCGTGGAAAGCCCACTTGGATCACACTCTGAGAACCAGTGCCTCACTCCTTATATGGTCAGTCCTACTGTAGAGATAAGATGGCACCAGATACTTCAGGCTGAGCATTAGTCCACTACCTGACAAAAATGCTGCTACTGTTCCACAGGTTCAGAAATCTCATCAGCCTCTCTAACATTAAGAAAGTCAACAAAGTCTATGGTCAAGAAGGCATTAGATTTTTTTAATGTAAGAATAACATTTTATGTACACAATTAAATCTTTTTTGAATGAGACACAAACCTGTGATAAGAAGGTACTCAACTGGTCATATCATTTAAGATCAACCAAATCCTCACGTAATGTTCTAAGGCCAAAATCCCTAACTGAAAAATCATAGGCTACTGGGGAATTACAGAACATCATCTGAAGAGTTCAGAGCACAAATTTTTGCTGGCAGTACACCCCAGCTCCTTTCTGTTGTTGGATAAGGGCCTCTATCCCTAGGAACTGATCTAACACTTCAAATCTAAGGACCTCTCAACTTAACTAAGGTACCTCTCCAGGTCAGTACCATCTCGTACAATGTCTCGGGACTACAATCTCAGGAGGTAACAGTATTCCCATGATTTTCTACTAAAAACAGCATGTCATCAGGGCAAAACAGAACTGCTTCCCAAATCCCATGGTACTTTTCAAACTCCATTTATAGATCAGACTGATACCCAGTTAAGGAGCTAGCATTTAGCTCATTTCTAACATGTATGGGCTTGAAACCAAGTCTGGCACTTCTTTGGCTCATCACAATTTTACAGCTGGGTAAGGTCACACATACACTGCAATACATACCCATAAAAGAAATCACAAAGCATTCTCATATTGGTCACCCAATAATCCTGAGTATAATGCACTTCTGCAGCCAACTTATAGGACCTATTAAGCAAGCTAGTTGATAATCTACTTCAAGAATAAAGGCTATTTCTAAAACCCGGACTTACGAACAGCATACAACTTGTTGTCCTTAAGAGAAAGTTATAAAATGAATGCTACATTTGTTTCCCATCATAAAATTCTGTGAAATGTTCATTTGTCAGTGCAGGTGACCTAAACTCATTTGGTTTGTCCATTTGTCCAACATACAATTTATTTAGTCTCTACTCGTTCAACAGAGACTTTGTTGACACTTTTATCAATTCAACTTCTAACAGTCTCCAAGTTAGAAAGACTCTTGAAAGACAGGTTGTACACTCACGCATCCGTATTTTGAATGACACCATCCAGTTAAAGTCACTCACCATCGCTGGGGTTGCCACTACTCTCCCATGACAGTTTTTTTCTTTTTATCTCTTTATACAGTCTATGCTATGCCTTCAGTAAAGGGGAAAACCTCACTCTAAAATAAATGGAAGAGGCAAAGGAAAAAGGGAGTAATTCCACTTCTCTTTTTTTGAAAAATTACATCATTATCATCCTAACAGGAAGGGCACTTACTAACCAGCCTCGAACTATGCTTAGGGATCATGTGTATTACCTCAGTCACTCCCTCCGCAAACACTCTAAGTATATACTCCTATTTGTCCCATTTCAGATTTTTAAACAATCTGTAAATATTTAGTGAGTAGAATTTTCAGTGGTGGGGAGAAACCATCAAGTTCAGTTCTTAACCAACCACCACTTCCACCCTTCATTGAACTGGTCCACCCCAGATGAGCTGCTTTTGTCTGCTTTTGTCGTCCTTAACGTTTCAGCGGAGCCTCAGTACATTCTGCACTTTCACCACCTTGACTTTCATCTTAGAAACAATCTCTACTCGTGGTTATTTGGACCACTTTTCAATCATGCCCTCTTTCCATTCCTCGAAATTCAACATTAATTGCATATGCTCTGTAACCTCAGAGTTTTCCCCGGCCCTCCAAAACGATATTGATGTGGGGAAAAAATAAGCTACCTTGACAACAGATCAAGTGATTTCTATCTCACATCTCCCATCCCCACTTTTCAGTTCTCTTATAACTAATATTTCAAAATAAAAACAGAAATGTGTGTCAGGCATGTTTTGAAACAAAGCTAGACACAGCTAGACAAATTCTAGACATAAAACTTTGAAGGAAGGCATACTTACAACAACCACCTCCAAGCTGGACAAAAATCAGCCATTAAGTGAGAATAGCTGTGCTTCTGCAGAGACAGGAAGCAAGGGCAGCTTGCTTCACACTACCTGGGCCTTAACAGGAGTGAAAATGACATGGGCTGTCAGTTATAGCTGCAAAGAAAGGCTAACCCGAAGCCATCATACCATATAAGTTAAGTCAGGGTCTTTTCTCCAGTTCACAAATGACCTGTGAAATATTTTTAACACCACGCTCTGTCTGAACTGGCAACGTGCAAGTTGCCAGGGCTTGGTTTTATATAGACTTTGCTGCTGCTGGAGGGTTTCTGGTGGGTGTTGCTTTCAGAATATTAGCATGTAATTTGATCTTTCATGATAGATGAATACAAATGGC
The DNA here is from genome assembly GCF_014824575.4 of Sturnira hondurensis. NCBI lineage: Eukaryota > Metazoa > Chordata > Mammalia > Chiroptera > Phyllostomidae > Sturnira > Sturnira hondurensis. The sequence continues at coordinate 55,772,214 of NW_028076767.1, read as the reverse complement.
TTCTTGGACAAGGCCTATAGAACTGAAACCCAGCCCCTGGATCAGTTCATCCTGTAGTTAGAGGAAATAATTACAGGTTATTTCAGGAAAGAAAGGGTTTTGACTGAAAGAGTTACACTACGAACATTCCAGCTGTAACAGATGGACCGAAGATAGGGTTTGGAAAAGTGGGGGAAAGACCAATTTCATCTGTTAGAGCTTGGGGGGAAGATCAGGCTTAGTTGAATAAAAGTAAGTTGAAAAGTTTAAGTTAGGCTACCATGTAAGAACCAATGAATCCCACTAGGTTTAATTTAACTGTCTACAGAGTGAAACTGACTTTACTACAACACTACCAGATACACAGAAAATAACTATGCCAAGCTTCTGAGATTCCAATGTTTTGGTCACCCAGTCCATGCCTTACTGGTATCTCAAGACTAGGTTTTATTTCGACACACTTGACTACATGGAAACTGTCCCTTATTTTCCATTTAATTCCCTCAGTATCAGACAGCCATGGCTCTCCTGCTTTGTTTCAACTAATAGGACCCCATCACCAACCAGCTGTCTTGTTATATTGACCTAGGCAACTCCAGGCTCACTCCTTGCCCTCCAGTTTATAAACTGTGCCTGGAACAATTTTTTTAAAGCTACTGATAGGAAGGAACCTGTTATTCCTTCCAGAAGACTCCTAGACATGTAACTGTAGAGTCCATTTAAAATCCCAGTTCCTCCCAAAGTCCTCCGTTAAAAGCTGTCTCAGCCTGCTAGCTCATCTCTAACTAGGCCTGAACTTCCCCCTTCAACCAAACAGTGCAGACCTGCCTATCCCTGCCATTACTGGACAAATGGTGTTTCGGGCACCTACCATCTGACCCAACTGTCCCAACTCTACGGCTACTATAATTAATCCATCGTAATTTGAAGGGGGGTGAATATGAAAGGGAGATCAGCACCAGGGTGGTGTGTGTGTGTGTGTGTGTGTGTGTGTGTGTGTGTCCCTCTCCCCCTTCCCCTCACCACCTCTCTCTATTTAAATAGGAGACACTAGAGCATATTTCTGTGGAGGTGGAACAAAAGCACCCTTTACACAGCGACCTAACCAGAGCCTCTTTCTCACCCACACTCCCCTCCACAAGCAAGCCCATTCCTGCCTCAGACCTCCCACCCTCGCCCTTGCATTTTTACCCATCTTCTCCGTAGCACTTAACACTGTATGAAAGTTGTGCTTTATTTGTTTGTTGATTGTTATGTTTCCCCTCTCCCACCCCTTCCTCCCTGCACCAAAATAGCAGCAGCAGGGGAGTACGATCTCTGCCTAGCTCACGGCTCCATACCCAGGCGTGGCACAAACTGGGCACTCCATGTCAATTCAAACACATTCATTTTAACCTCTTAGTCTATGCTACACTTTGGTTTGAGTAGGAAGAAGAAGATGAGATTTTAGCAATTTTGCAGTGCCTGACAAGGAAATGACTTGAGGAAGGGTTACTCCATGTCCTCAATTTAATATAGTAGCAACCAGGTATTTGAGATAAATTAAAAGATATCATTTGTAACTTGGATTTCAGTTTTCAAAGGTGTCATCCAAGAGACGCAGCCAGACAAAAAGACGGCTGGCAGACTCCGGGTGTGCCAGACAACTCCCCGGTGGACAACATCCCAGTTGGAAAGGACTCCTTGGATCTCTAGTTGCAGACACCAGCTGATCCACCCAGAACCATCCCCAGTGACCTCTGAGACAGCCTCCACAGCTTGAAAATACACCTCCTACAAGGCAGAAATTGACACATTACCTCCCTCTACCCCCAGTCTTTTAACAGTTATTGACGTTATTTGGAAAGCCGAGATTCCATGCCTATTAAAAGAACTCCCAGGAAGTGACAAAAGAAAAATAGATCTGGCTGATAGAAGCCAAAAACTCAATCAGAGATTACAATTAGCAATGAATACATCTGAAGAGGAAGAAAACTGTACCGTCTTCTGTATCACATGTTATCTGTTCAGGAGGCTTAAGACAAAAGATGTAGCCAACGAATTCACAGACTGCTGAGTCAGGAACACTAGCCTTTCCAGAAAGGAACTCTTCCAAAGACCCTTTTATCTATTTAAATAGAGCAGCACCAGCTACTAACTCTCTCTGCACGGCAATGATTCCAGGGAATTTCATCTACTGAGTCACCATTAAACCTGTATAGTTATTTACACCTTTATAAAGTTTCTCCAGGTGACATCTTAAATAGTAACTGAATGCATCCACTCTAACATAATGCAATAACTAATTAACATTAATCTTTACAAATACTTTTCATAGTGGTCTTTCCCCCTCCCGCCCCCAACTAGAATGTGATTCATAGAATTCTCTCACAACTTAGCTTGAAATATGTGTTTGCCAGAGGAACAGCTAAAGCAGAATCAGATAATTGTGGTATGACTCAACAAACGCACAGCTGTTCATTTAAATATATCCATCAAAAGTATAAATATGACCATGAGAAATAAAATGAGCTGTGTACACAGGGTCAGTGCCCAGCTGAATGGGTTGGCATCGAAGTAACCACAACAGAAAACAAGGAGGAGATGGAGAGATGAGGCAGGGAGCGATTCTGCATGTACATCCGGTAACAAGAGGCCAGGAAATTGATGTGACCCCAAAACCACCCACCCTACCCCAAACACTTAGTGACCTACATAACAGTGCCAAGGTAAAAGTAAAAATAAACGCGCTCTACTAAGTGGGGAGAAAGAAACAAGGAAATAGGAAATAGATGATGCTCCTAAGGGGTAGAAATCCTGGAAGGAAGAACTGCTGAATCCAAACTATTTCTAAAAGCAAAACTAAACAAAGACCCTGAGGCAGAGGACTATGAAGGCGCAGAATTCTCACCTCAGTCCTCTCTCCACAACTCTCGAAGGTGGTGATTCTGAAATCATGAAAGTAAGAGAATCTCTCCAATAGTCCCCAAGCTAATAACGGAAACACCACCCTGTACCAGGCAACCCCCTTTACAGGTTCTACAGAGGTGAGAGCCACACTTTAACAGGAAGAAAAGATGAAACGGAGAATGTCAAGAGGAGCAGGAGGAGCGCCAAGACAAGTGCCCACGTCTGCGCTCCAGACCTCACCCCGCCTGCTGCTGCAGGGGGGCCGGAGGCCCAGGCAGACCATGAGAAGCAGAGGCTGTGAAAAAAATTCAGAATAATAGCAAACAAAAAGAATAAAAAACCAAGTTCATCCCCCAAAAATAACCTCTCAGGGTCCGGCAGGAGGCTTAAGTTCATGTTAAGCCTGACTCCACAGTCATCCTGCAAGGAGACCATTCGCATTCTCCACACTTACAGGTAAACTTCTTCTATTAGTATAAGCAACAACTATTTCAATAATCGCCACCTCCCTCTTCCCATATCCGTCTTCATCCTTTCATTGAACACTTTCTAGAAAGAGCAATCTATACAGCTCCCTCCATCTCCTCCCTCTCCTCCATCCCGTCCATCACTGAAGCACCTCCTCTTGCCAAGGTCCTAATTTATTGTAGACCTAACAGTATCCTTCAGGTTCACAGGCAAGCGTCCTCAAAACTCTAATTCCCAACCCTCATGCCTAAAGATTTAGATTGGACTGACTGGGGATAAGGCCAAAGAATCCACCAGTATCAATCACAACCTCTCTGTAATTCAGGGGATGCTGAAAATGCCAAGGGTGATCTCACTCATCCACACTGCAGGATAGCGGTACTGATAACCTACTTCTTCCTCAGGGTTCCTCCCTGGCCAGGATTCAGAGGCTCCAGTCTCCCTAGTGTCTACATCTAGGGTTCAGATCTTCTCAGTGTCCTTGAACAACAGTGTCCTCTTCTGCCACTCATCCCTTAATTCTGCTTCTCACTCAAGATGGTACCCAGTTTCTCAGCTTCAGGGCAACCAAGCTGAGACCAAACACCCAAGTGAAGAATGGAATCTCCCATTCATTACCATTCCCCACCCCCATCATCTATTCCTTATTATCTCCTTCCCTAACCATATGTCCTTGTCTTTTCACTGTTTACAAAGTTAACTTTTAAAAATGTTATTCTAGGTATTTCAAGTTGCACAGAAACAGAAAGAAAAGTATGTAATGAACCCTATTTCTGACCTCCTGGTTTCAAAAAATAAACAACATCTTACCACACTGTTTCAAAAATGAGCCATCTTATTTCCTCTACTCTGTCCGTTTCCTTCTGGGGTATTTTTTCTTTAAGGTTTTATTTATTTATTTTTAGAGAGAGGTGAAGGGAGAGAGAAAGAGGGGAAGAGAAACATCAGTGTGTGGCTGCCCCCAGCAGGCCCCCCACTGGGGACCCAGCCTGCAACCCAGGCATGTGCCCTGACTGGGATTCGAACCAGCAGCCCCCCAGTTTGCAGTCCAGCACTCAATCGGCTGAGCCACACCGGTGAGGGCTCCCCTGGAGTATTTTAACAAGAATCCCAGATGTCACATCATTTCACCCACAAAGTCTCTCTAACAATGAAGAATTTTTTCTAAACACAGATATAAAGCCAACATCTCACCTAACCAAATTAAAAGTATTCCTCCTCCAAATATTCTAAAAGCTAGTCAATGTTTAAATTTGCCCAATTTTCAATAACTATAAACACCCCCTCCTGCCAAAAAATTGTGGGGAGAATGGAATATCATATCAAAAGGAAATGGTTTTATCGCTTTTTAGTTATCATAACTAGCAGTGTAGTGTTAGAATTGTGGCAGTACTGAGAATACTGCGTATTTCATATGGAAGAAAGCAAATGAGTAACTAAGACATATTTGAACTCTATCATCCCCTGCTATTCCAGAGAACCAGAATCCTCCGAGTGGAATTAAGGAGATTCAAATGCAATACTAAGAAGGTTAAGTAAGAACCTTATAAACGGCACTGTAATTGGAAATATCAGTACAAATTCATGAAGTATTTTATGTATATTTAACCTCTGTCATTAAAAGGGCCTGGAAACAATGACCTGCCCAGAGCAGTGAACACTCCTGCTGCCCAGCCTGCAGTGTTAAAACACCATCTCCTACTAAGAGAAATCATTGAATTAAACTAGAAGGTAGCAATCACGAAATCCAGCCAATGGGAAATTAGAGGTCAAATGACTGGGTTCAACACTTTCGCTGTAAGGAAAGGAAGGAGCTGGGAGGGGAGCCTGAAGTTTAAGAGACTTAAAGACAGAAAAAGAAGTGCAAAACTAAACTACAGCAGCTAGATATGTGCATGCAGGTGGTACAACCATAAAGAAAAAGGCAACAAAGCAATTGCTACGGAAATCAAGAAAGTGGTTCCTTGCACGGGGAAAAGGAGCTGGGAGAGGCATGAGCATGCCAACAGGCTGGGGAGGCTGCTCATATTCTGTCTCTTGACTTGGTAGTCACAAAAAATACTCACCTTATAAAAACTGAACTAAGCCAGGTACACTTTGTGTGGATGTCTGTATTTGTGTTGTACTTTACAATAAAAATGTAAAAGGAAAAGAAAATGGAATGTGTGTTTTGAAAAAAGTGCATGTGCACACACACTCAATGAGTAAGTAGCAGCATTCCATACTGTGAATACGGAAAAAATTTACCAGGTCTGTGGTCCACGTAAGTTTATATAATAAACTTCTAAAATATCAAAACTTTTTAGAACTTCAAGCAGCAAAGTTTTTCTTTCAAGTTCCAAGCTTATTAAATTTTAATAAAGAAACAGGCATTGGCCCCAAGTACTGAAATAAACTTCACACACCATCGAATGACACGATGGTCCTCCCTCTCTCCTACCTCGATACGCATTTCATGCATCAAGGATATAGAAAGGCTGCACAGTCCAGACCTGTGTTTCCAAACACTATGCTCCATTATCACCAAGTAAGAAAAATTAACATAAGGATGTGAACCTTTCTCACAAAGTACATCCACCCATTTATTCCAATCCCCATAATGGTAACAGGTTTTAAGGAGGGAGTGGTGACTATATGTAATTATTTTCAGGTTCATATAATTTTTAAAATCCCATATAGTAATAAACATAAAAATTCTATAAAGTGGAGCTTCCTGTGTCAAAAAGAAAAAAATCATACAGCACTCCAAGAGTTAAAAAACCGTGTGATCCTGAGACACGCACAGGCATACAGATCAATGGAAGTAAATGGATATCCCCAAAATGGGCCAAAATGGGTCAAAATGTATATGGGAATTTATAAAACAGAAGAAATCAAAGAAGAAAAATTGGGACTATTCAGTAAAATTAGAATGAGTAGCCAAGGACAGAGTGCTGATTTTCAACTACAATTTCCTCTTCACTGTGTTGCAGGCCCCTGCTGACCAGCAGTGCCCGCATGCCCCACCCCCCAGCAGCTAGAGGTGCCCACACGACTAAATTCTCACCAAGGGAAGTAGAAGGGATGTGTGCAACTTTTGATCACTTAACCAGGACTTTCTCCTCTGTCCTTTGCACTGAGGAAACCCAGATATGGTAGCAAGCCAGCTATGACCATGCTGGTAACTCAGTGACAATAAAAGGGACCTGTGAGTACGGCTGTTCTGCTGACTGCTTTGCTGCCACTGGGACTGTTGTTACGTGAGGAAAAACTCGACATCTCTATTCTTTGAACAATAGCACATTCGGTCCCTTGGTTATCACTGCCCAGCCTTCCCCTGATTAATAGAGCACCTAGAGAAAAATTAAGTTGGAATGAAACCTAACATTCCAGATGGGACACAAATTTAAAATTTAAAAGGGGGTGGGGGGAGACAAAAACAACAACAAAAAAACATCCCACGTGACACTACCAGGAACCACAAGATAGGTTTTTAACTCTAGGAACAGAAAAGGTCTTTTAACTGTGATACAAAATCCTGAAGCCACAAAAAGTCTGATTACACACTTATCTCTATAAATCTTTTTGGACATCTTTTATTGACTATCTCTCCACTAGAGCGTGAGCTCTATGGGGCCAGAAGTGGGCTGTTCTCTTTACTATTGTATAGCCTGCCCTCTAAAGCAAGTGCCAGAGAAGCATTCCCTAAGTCTGCTGAATGAACAAACTGGTAAATCTAAGGACACAAAATTTTAAATAATCTGCTCAACAAAATAATTTTTATACAAAGGACCAAATATAAACATCACACATCACAAGAAGTGGGGGCACTGATTTTGCTCGTGTACAGCAGTTCCCATGAACTGACAAGAAAAAGATCAAGTACCCAATAGGACATCAGACAACAGAGAGGGAACAGAACAGGAGATACCAATGACCTTTACACTTACGAAAACATATTCTATGTCAACCAAAATAAAACAAATGCAAACTGAAGCTACCTTCCCCTGTCATTTTTCACCACTCCATTTGGTAAAGGGGAAGGATTCACAGGAACAAGTATAAAGGACACATGGACAAAAACTAACAAGGGTGGAAATGGGGGAGAGGTGGGGAGCGCTGGGGGCGGGGGGGGTGGGCTGGGATGGGAGTAAAAGACAGAAAACTGTACTTGAAAAATAATTAAATAAAGGGAAAAAAAGAAAACCATCAGTTTGACAACCACACTGTGATGGAACAGGTGTGAGGAAGTGCTGTTCTCACCCACTGCTGGTGAAACCTAAAACTTTGCAAGCTCTATGACTNCCAAAATAAAACAAATGCAAACTGAAGCTACCTTACCCTGTCATTTTTCACCACTCCATTTGGTAAAGGGGAAGGATTCACAGGAACAAGTATAAAGGACACATGGACAAAAACTAACAAGGGCGGAAATGGGAGAGAGGTGGGCAGCACTGGGGGCGGGGGGTGGGGTGGGCTGGGATGGGAGTAAAAGACAGAAAACTGTACTTGAACAATAATTAAATAAAGGGAAAAAAAGAAAACCATCAGTTTGACAACCACACTGTGATGGAACAGGTGTGAGGAAGTGCTGTTCTCACCCACTGCTGGTGAAACCTAAAACTTTGCAAGCTCTATGACTTACAGCAACTTGGCAATGCATTTCTACCAAAGCTAAAGTGTGCATACCCTTTGAGCCAGCAACCCCACAACTAGAAATGGATCTTACAGATATGCTCATCAATGTGTCTGAAATGATGTATGTACTAGCTTATTCCCAGCAGTCTTGTTAATGATAATAAAACTGAAACTGATCTATATGGCCCTCAATATGGTACCGGTTAAATAAATCAGAGTGTCTTTACAGTGGAACACTGGGCATCCATTTTAAAAGAATGCAGTATTAATTAGTAAGAAAATTTCAAGGAATAGTAGTTCAATGAAAAAAGATACAAAACAGTTTTATATCATTACTATTTGTGTAAAAGAAAAGAAAAAGAAATTGCAATAATCTACAGGTTTCATGCTGGTATATTACAAATGCCCTGAAATCTCTAGAAGAATACACAAGAAATTGGAAACAGTAGTTGCCTCTAGGAAGGATAGCTGGGTACTTGGGAAACTTATTTTTTACTTTTTTCCCCTTTCTATTCTTACAAATATTGATTATATTACCTTCCTAAAAAATACTGTATAAAATAACAGCTCAAATAAATATTCATTCCCAAGTCTAGATATCTGAAAACATCTCTGGTGGTTCTGTCAACTACCCTATGAAACTACTGAGTTGAACAATTTTTTTTTTAATCCTCACCCCTGGATATGTTTATGAATTTTCAGACAGAGAAAGAGAGAGGAGAAACATCAATGTGAGAGAGAAACACCAATCAGTTGCCTCCTGCACACACCCTGACTGGGGATCGAACCCACAACCTACATATGTGCCCTGACTGGGAATGAAACCTGCAACCTTTTTCAGTGTACAGGAAGATACTCCAATCAACTGAGCCACCCAGCCACAATCTGAGCTGAACTACTTTAACCCTGTTTAATAATTAAGAATCAAAGGGCAAGCAACTAACACTATCAGCTCCTCCTCCTCCTTCAAATAAGCATATATACAAAATAATTCCATCCCTGTTTTTCATTACTTCTTCTTAAAACTAATTCAACCTCATGCCACCTTAAATGGGCATAAAAATATCTCGAAATGCTCCAAGGATGGTAGCCAAAACTAACAACCATGCTAATATATTAACGCAGCCTAGTGCCAGAAAAGTTCCTCCCAGGCATCCAGAGATGAAAATGTGACATAAACGACACCTCGGCAGCAGCCCAAAACCAAGCATCATCTGCCTGGAAAATAAAAACTCACATCCGTAATAATCAAATTCCAATGTAAACAGTTATGACTTCTGTGTTTCCCCCAATGTGAAAGGTCTCCCCCACGCCCACCTTTAAATTATAGGCTAACCAATCATTTGAGGATTGGTTATTGTAATGTTCCAGCCATATAAAGAACACTAAGCAGTCATTACATAGACTGAGGTTCTCATTAAAAGAAAAAATCTGCTTAAAAGGGAAAATATCCACAACTTATGAAGTAGAAGGAAAAAGCAAGTCATAAAACAAATGTATAGTGATGTTCCATCAATTTTTAAAAATACATTTTACTGTTACTACAGTTATCCCAATATTTCCCCCCGTGCTCCCCTCTGCCCAGTACACCCCTTCCCTCCAACAACCCCCTTCCTTGTCCATGTCCATGTGTAGCACATATACGTTGTCTGGCTTCTCCATTTGCTACATTGTTCTTAACATCCCCTTGTCTATTTTGTACCTACCAATTATGCTTCTTAATCCCTGCACCTTTTCCCCTACACCCTCCCTTACCCCACTCAGCTGATAACCCTCCAAATGATCTCCATACCTATGACTCTGTTCCTGTTCTGGTTGTTTACATAGCTTTTTTTTTTTTTAGAATCATCTGTTGATAGTGGTGAATTTGTTGCCATTTTAATGTTCATAGTTTTGATCTTCTTCTTCTTAAAGAAGTCCCTTTCACATTTCATATAATAAGGGCTTGGTGATGATGAATTCCTTTAGCTTTACTTTGTGAAGCACTTTATCTGGCCTTCCATTCTAAATGACAGCTTTGCTGGATAGTTATCTAGGTTTTAGGTCCTCGCTTTTCATCATTTCAAATACTTCTTGCCAGTCCCTTTTAGCCTGCAAGGTTTCTTTAAGAAACCAGCTGACAGTTTTATGGGAACTCCTTTGTAGGTAACTCTCTGCTTTTCTCTTGCTGCTTTTAAGATTCTCTCCTTATCTGACCTTTGGCATTTTAATTATGATGTGTCTTGGTGTCCGCTTTGTATTCAACTTGTTTGAGACTCTCTGTGCTTCCTGGACTTCTATGTCTATTTCCTTCATCAAATTAGGGAAGTTTTCTTTCAGGATTTTTTCAAGTAAGTTTTCAATGTCTTGCTCTTCTTCTTCTTCTTCTTCTTCTTCTGGTATCCCTATGATTCAGATGTTGGTAAGTTTGCAGATGTCCCAGAGGCTCCTTATACTATCCTTGTTTTATTTTTAAATTTTTTTCTTCTTGCTGTTCTGGTTGAATGCTTATTTTCTCCTTATGTTCCAAATTGTTGAGTTAAATCTCAGCTTTATCCCTTCTACTGTTGGTTCCCTGTAGATCTTTTCTGTATTTCACTGAATGTAAACCTCATTTCTTCCTGGGTGTATTTTACACTATTGCCATATTCAATGAGTTCTTTGAGCATCCCGATAACCAGTGTTTTGAACAGTGCATCTGATAGGTTGGTTATCTGTTTTGTTTAGTTCTTTTTCTGGGGTTTTGTTCTTTTTCTGTTCTTTCATTTGGGTCATATCTCTTTGTCTCTTCAATTTTGCAGCCTCCCTGTGTTTGTTTCTGTGTATCAGGTAGAGCTGCTTTGACTCCCTATCTTAGTAGCATGACCTACTGTAGAAAAGCACCCAGTATTGTGTGGGGCAAAGCCTTAGGTAATGGTCAGGGCAAAGCGCCCTGCTTCACTCCACTTCACCATTTTGGTTCTTTGTGGGGGAAGAGCCAGGAGAGGGGAAAATGTCACTGCCTGGCTTCTGGAGGTTTGCCCCACACTTGCCCTATTTCTAGTCACTTCACTTACTTCCCAAATGCAACTGGTGCCCTTCCAGCTGTTGCCCAGGTACTGCATCCCAGAAGGATTGGGTCTGTGTAATTTCTATGGTCCTGCAAGCCCTTTAAGCAGAGTATCCTGAAAATCTGATAGTTTCTCCCACCGCCCCATCCCCCACTGATTTTTACAGCCAAAAGCTATGGGGGTTTATCTTCCTGGTGCTGGAACCCTGGGCCATGTGGGTTGAGATCCCTGCAGCTGAGATCCCTCACTGCTGGGGTACCCCTCCCAACTTCCATCTACGACACATGAATGTAGGGCTTCCAGTTCCATCACCTCCCTACACCACACCACATCTCCAAGCATCTCCACACCTCCTACCCATCTGGATGAATTTGGCTTCTTTAAATGCTTGGTTGTCAGACTTCCACACAGCTAATTTTCTGATGGTTCTGGGTGTTACTTGTTTTGAGGTCTAGTTGTAATTTTTGCTGTAGTTTTTCAAGGAGATGAAGCATGTTTACCTACACCTCCATCTTAACCAGAATTCTCCATCAATTTTTATTTTTAATTTTTTTAAATATTTTTTAAAGATTTTATTTATTTATTTATCTTTAGAGGGGAAGGAGAGAGGGAGAGAAACATCAATGCATGGTTATCTTTCGTGTGTCCCCTGCTAGAAATTGGCCTGCAGAGAACCAGCCTGCAACCCAGGCATGTGCCCTGACCAGGAATCGAACTGCGATCCTCTGGTTCGCAAGCCTGTGCTCAATCCACTGAGCTACACCAACCAGGTCTCCATGAATTTTTAAACTTAATTAATATGCATATTTTGTTTGTTCAGGAAAAAATTGTATGTGAAAAAGTATGTGTTCAAAATTATTAGTTACGGGCGAAAGAGAGAGAAGGAAAGAAAAAATTATAAACACACACACACACATTTTAAAGTACTCCATAGAAAGCACAGTATGAAAATAAAGTTTGGGAAAAGGTAAAAGCATAGAGACAGTAAAACTCAGTGGCTGACAATGGTTGAGGTGGGAAATGACAAACAGGTGAAGCACAGAGGATTTTTAAGGCAGTGAAACAATTCTGTATAATACCATAAAAGTGAATACATGTCATTATACACCTGTCCAAACCCACAGAGCCAACACCAACAGTAAACCCTAACGTAAACTATGGGTTTTGGGTGATGATGTGTCAATGCAGGTTGGCCTGCTATAAAAAGTGCACCATTCTGGCAGGAACCTTAACGGTGAGAGAGGCTGTGCATATATAGGGACGGGGTATAGGAAAATGCCCTGTACTTTCTAGTCAATGGTGCTGTGAATCTAAACACAGTCTATTTAAAAGGGGCGGGGGGAGTAGCGGCCCTGTAGAGTGAACAGGATGGCAGAAGCATTTTATACGTAGGGAAATGTCGGTAGTATTTGAACAACTTGGTCCAAGTTACAGACTAACTGTGCGGCTCCACAGAAAAAGCCTACCTTCACAGCAATGCATGAACTAAGGCTAAGTCCTAACTTTCTGATACCGGATTCACATAAACCAGCAAAATGACCATTGTGGCTAAGAAATTGCCATGTAGATTTGATCTCTGCCAAAAAACATTAAAAGAGGAGATTTGTTGAAATGGCTCTAATGCTGGTTCCAGCAATGCTGCTCTGAGAGCTCCTGGGGAAAAGCTGACTCAGCTACCTTAGAGGTGGCTCCGGGTCATATCTTCCCGAAGTCCTTCAAGCAGAGTGCTCTTGTTCAGAGCTTCGCTCATTAGTTCACCAGAGATGCGGGGAGGGAGAGGTGCCCCTGGAATCTCCTGGAATAAGGAGCAGAGCTCCCAGTAGCTTCGCTACTCCAGTAGCTCTCCAGTAGTTCCCTCTGTAGCAATGCGGTGCTCACGAGTGACTCAGGGCTGCAAAGGAAAAGAAGAAAGGAAACCATCTGAGCAAAAGGAAATTCTACAGCTGTGAATGTAATGGCTAAAGGAAGTACATACTTGACAAGCCTTTCAGTTGGGCCACAAAACTAAAGCATATTTACTATTAAAGCAAGTACAAAAAGGGTTGAAACACACTGACATGTTGAGGTCATAGACCCATACTGGTCCTTTTTTTTACACACGACACAAAACCCAGTAAGACCTGAAGTTGGTAAATTTCAAGATCAAGTTTCTTTAAATCTCATACGTCATTTACTCTAGTCTACTACAAAAACAAACAAAAAACCCCCAATGGCTTTGCATATGTTCGTTGTTATATGTAGCTGGTTTAAAAATGTAAAGTTCAAGCAGTGTACAGTGGAAGTCTCTTCCAGACACCCAGCCACTCTACAGACACTCCATTTACCAGAGTAACTAGTTTCTTGTGTATCCACCCACAAATAATCTGATTTTGGTTCACATTCAAGCACCATTCTCAGTGGTAGATAGATCTAGTTCAAAGGCTCATAAAACAATGATGGAGCAGGAGCACACAGCGGAAGGGAATGGGGCTCTAGATAACTAACAAAAAAAACAAAAAGCCACCCACGCTCCCTTTTCCTTTAGGAAAACTTTCAAAATGTCAACATTGCCAAAGGAAGAGGAAATTTTTATTAGAACCAAACTTTCCCATTCAAATGGTTAAGTGATACAAAACACTGAAAAACTCCTTTCGGAAAACAGCACCCCCCTTTTTTTAACTTCAAGGAACATTTTGCCAAGAAAACTTCCACGTAACTACATCTAAGAAGAAAACAAACCCAAAATACAGCATTCCTCAATAATTATTTGGAAGGAAAATCACATCAACCTTGAAATTCAAGGAAGTGCTTTGCAAATAATGTCAAACCTGTCCTCACTTTGGTTTAAATTGAGGTTCACAATCAATCTGATTGTAAAATTATAAGACCTAAAAAAGACACACTGAAATTAAGACACACATAAATATCACCATCACCCCCTGCACCACAGGGAGGTCAAGCAGAAATGTGACATGTTCAGCAATCATTTAGTGAAGTTAAAAAGTAAAAATGCATTTCTAGAGCGGACATCCTTAAAAACAAATTCATCAACTAAGCAGCATTCACAGACCTTGAGTTTCAGAACAAACTGTTGAAATCCTGGTATTTTCCAAGATGCTGGGGCCAGGGAAATTTGGCAGATTCAAACTGAAGTTGGTTTCCCCTCTGCCAAAGACTGACTGTATTTTAAGAGGGGGCCAGCGCTACGCTGTCCTGACTAGAGCCAACCACGTCTTTAATTTATAAGTACGTACTGTTCAGGGGCAGCTTTAGATAAGCAAGAAAATGAGAAACCACTGCTGCATATTTTTCTGATTCTCTTTTTAAGAAAAAGCAAAAACAGCAATCGCCTTGGCTGGTGTGGCTCAGTGGATTGAGTGCCGGCCTGCAAACCAAGAGGTTGCTGGTTTGATTCCCAGTCAGAGCACATGCCGAGGTTGCAGGCTAGGTCCCCAGTTGGAGGCATGCAAGAGACAACCAACTGATGTTTCCCTCGCACATCGATGTTTCTCTCCCTTCCTTTCTCCCTCTTTCTAAAAATAAAATAAAAATAAAAACAGGGGTTGTTTGTTTTGGGTTTTTTTTTTTTTTAATGACAAAGGTGCTTCTTCTTCCCTAGTTCACTGCATAGAATTTCTTTTCATCCTTCAAACCCATGTCCAGGTTCTCCTGCCTCTGTTTAGCCTTTGCTAATGAGTCTTCTATTTTCCAGATCTTTCCATTCTAAGTCCCCTGGTATTTATATCTTAAATGACTCAACCTGACACTTAATCCCCTGCCTTGAACTGGGTTTATCTGAAAAACAACTTAAACTAGGATCACATCTTCTTCCCTTATACCCTTTCTTCACAGAACCTAGCCCCTAGCATATAGGTGTCATTCAAGAGCTACTGAATAAAAATCACAATCTGTTTGCAAATTCATCGGGCTCTCAGCCCATAAACTTAAATCAGAATGGTGGTCTCCGACAAGGAAGAACTCAGGCTGGCAAAATGGGGACTCAGGTTGAGAGGAAATTCAGGACAGTGAACTCTCCAAACGTTCTAGTCAGAACCAAGCCCCCCACAAATATCCCTGACATCAACAAGGTAGTATGGAGCAGTTACATTCAAAGCCCCAAGTATGATTTTTAAAATAACTTTTAAAGGAAACATATGCATCAGTTAAAATCAGTGCTACAAAATAAGTAGCTACATAACAAACTCTAGCAACCTGTCATAAAACATACTGAGCTGAGTTTTTTCCAAAACCTTAACCAATGCATTTGTTTGGCTATGGAGGTTTAATTATTGGCAGCTGATCATGCCTCGTCCCATGTGAAAATCTGACCCATAAAGGTCAGAGGCACATTCCTGTGAAGTGGTGGAGGGAGAGTGTGAGGAACGGGAAAGAGAGAAATCCAGAAAAATCCACCTCCAATTGCAGGCTTAACAGAGTACTACCTTTTTCTTCAATCCAATTTAAAAGACCATGCATAATATCTTCAAAGTCATTGTAATATGATGTGACCTGACTAGTAGGCAAGCATAAAAGGTACTTAAAGTCAAACAAGTTCTTGGCAGTCAACACAGCAGCTAAGCAACAGGAAAAAAAATTCAGAGCAAGTTTTTTCAACTTGTTAGCTATGACTGTCTCCTTGGCTTCGGGAAATTGTGGCTTCCAAATACTCCAAATCCTCGGCCACTCAAGACATCATCCCTTGTATGGTGGCAGATGTTAACTAGACCCACTGTGGTGGTCATCTCACAACATACACAAATGTCAAATCCTCATGTTGTACACCTGAAACTAATATAATGTTGTGTGTTAATTGTATCTCAATAAAAAAAATGCCTTCCCTATCTATCCACCAAAACCCCATACCCCAAACAAATGTTGGTGTATCTTGCGGTAGAACTGCTGTTAACTGAAATGACTGTAGGTAGCAGCACATGCTAGCAAGCACATGGACTCAGGAAATAGCCCCACTCGGTTTTCCAACCTCCTCAGCTTACACGGATCATTTCATCTCCGTGTTTCAGTTTCTTTTCCCAAGAAACACAATAAATACCTCCCACCCATAATGTTACTAATAATGCCAGCTCTATCCCTTGTTTTATGTGACAATCCTAGCAATGCAAAAATTGAGAAGAGAGTATCATTATTCCCACTTGAAAGATAAGAAAACAATGTTGGAAAGGTTAATACTGTCCAAGACCACACTTTTTAAATAAGTGGCAAAACAGAATTAATTCAAGTTTTGCTGACTGTCAAATCTGTGTTCTTTTTTTAAAAAAAATATTTATTTATTTATCTTTAGAGGGGAAGGGAAGGAGAGAGGAAGAGAAATATCAATGTATGGTTGCTTCTCATGCATCCCTTGCTGGGAACTGGCCCCTGCCGGGAACTGGCCTTAAACCCAGGCATGTGCCCTGACTGGGAATTGAACCACAATCCTCTGGTTCGCAGACCTGTACTCAATCCACTGAGCTACACTAGCCAGGACCAAATCTGTGTTCTTTATTACCAGTAAGTTCATTTACATCTTGACTGTTTGCAAGAATTGAACTGAGCGCTCATAGTAGATGTTCTTAGTTCCCATCCCTGTCTTCTGCCCCTCAGAGAATAATAAAAGTGCTGAAACGGTGTGGCAGAAAAGCATAAAGCACACCCATCTCAAACAAGAAAAATCACCTGCATGATTCTACAAATGTCCTCTTGTTCCGGCTCTGAAATAATATTGCCACAACAAAGTATATAAGATGCTGAGTACCCCTGAAGAGTAATTTGCTCCAAGCACTTGAATACAGGGACAAGACAGGTTTGATCTATTAGTAATTCTGGAGAAAGGCACAGGGGATATCAGCTGGTTTCCAAGATTCCCAATATCCCAGTGGGAAAGAAAGTAGGTCACATGCCCAGACAACTGATAAACTCAGGGGACATCAGGCAGCACTAAGAACAGGGAGGGCCACCTAAAGTTGAGAAAAGATAACTGCTGACTGAATCAGGAAGCACAGAGATACAGGAAATACAGGCGCACGGAAATACAGGAAATCCTCTTCTCCGGGTATTCCCAAATCATAAATATAAATACAACAGTCATTAATCTTTAGGACAGGGGAATGAGAAATGAGAACTCCCAGGAATTTCTCCGGAATTCCTCAAATTATATATTATTCTTAAAATACTTCCAAACCTTCTTTACTCATTACTATGGATATCTAAAAATAATTGTTAAGTAAGAAAAACTTAATAGAGTTTACAAAGAATTGTAGCAACAAATATTCAACAAATATTCCAATGCTGGGAAATGCCGGGAACATGACTGGGTAGTAGTCCAACGGCAGGCCAAGTCCAGCCCGCAGTCTGTTTGGTAAATAAAAGTTTTATTGGAACACAGCCCCGCTTGTTCATTTTACGTATAGTCTATAGCCGCTTTCACACTAAAACAGCAAAGCCGATAGTGGTGACGGAGTCCATATGGCTTGCAAGGCCTAAAACATTTACTATCTGTCCTTTAGAGAAAAAGTGCGTTGACCCCTGCAACAACCTGCATTTGGAGCTATAAGTAAAGTTAAGAGACTACACAGAATCCCATGTTGAAACTGTTGTTTTAAAGACTTGTTTTGCTTCAGAAACATATTTCTTAAAACACTATTCATAAGGACTTGCGTACTCCATGGTATGCATATAAACTTGTATTTATTTTATTTACAGGGTGACTCACCAGTAGAAGCAGACAGGGCCACAAATACACATTTGTAACATAGCAACATCTACCAGCAATCGTGACCGATACTCTCCTCTGTGTTCCTGCCCTGTGCTGGCTCTGGGATCTGTCAATCTTATCCTTCAGCTGCGCAGGACAGCTTTCAGCTTGACAACAGTGAATTCCCTGGATCTACTACTGTCTCTGTCTATGTACAATATTTTTTTCCCATTTACCTGATTTCTTAACCAATTTTTTTCAGGACTTGGATACTTTCCAAGAAACCCTGGGAAGGAGTTCTACCACGGAAACACTATTTTCTCAGGTGTATATTTAAATACTGAGTAGGGATCAAACTCAGTAAACTTTTAAAGAATGGAGGGGAAAGACTTGCGGAGAGGCAGGCCTGAGGAAGAACAAGGTCTCCAGGATATTTTAAGGAAGAGATTAACGTCTCTCAAAGCCTAGCAAGGAGGCCAGCCAAAGTGGAGATAGGATGACAATGAGATTTCCTAATGCTCTGGCCCGAGGGATGGATGTAAGGCCCAAGTGTCAGAGCACCTTTCTCCTCCAGAATTCAAGTTGTAATTTGGCTGAAATAAGAGGCATTCATTGTGGATTATGATATAAGTGACTGTAATTAAGCACCACACTATATTTCTCAAGATAACCTGCTTATAAGGTAAAATCTCAAACATCCTTGTCTGAAGTGGTTAGGTAACTAACCAAAATCCATTTATCTGCCCAGCCAAAAACTTCGATGTACTTGTGCCAGAGAGATAAGCACAAGGATCCAGGAAAAAACTCAAGGGAATACAGGCACTGAGATTCTGTGGAACCAGGAGGGTTCCAGGCTTGAACCAAAAAGTCCTGGATTAAATCCCAGCCCTGCCAATCACTAGACGAGTAAGCTTGGGCCACTGTCGGAGCCACGGTCTCTCACCGGCCAGATGGCACCAAGACTTCCTTGCAGAGTTACCACAGGTGACACACAGGGTCCAGCAGAAGTAAGGCCTGCTCGACTGTGGCTGGGAGGGCACGTGAATGTCTCACACAAGATGGACAGCAATTTTAACATTTCACCTACAATGTCATACAGTGTTCTGGAGTGTGAGATTGTTATGTTACAGAATTATACGCTCATGATTTTTCTAATAAAAGATTTTGTCATTAAAAAAGGAGCATTATTTGTGTTGGACCCTGTACATCACATACGGTAGGTGCTAATAAGTGGGAGCTATTATTATAAACGCAACAGCTAAGGAGCAATGATGAAGACTGAGACTCACAAGGATGGAATTATGAGGTTGAATCCTACAGAAAGGCCAAAATTTGACCATTCTGACTCATAAAAAGCCATTTTAAAATAAATATTATAAAGGTCTGTGCAGGGAAATCTGAAAGGAAAGAACATGAAAGACGAATACCCCATACTCACTGCCCCACTGGTGGCAGCTTAGAAGAAACCCAGACACCAGATGGGAAGGCTACAGACGAAAATAGAATGCCCCTTTGTCAACGCCCACCAGACAGGAGGTGTGACTTCAGAGAAAAGAGTCCATAAAAGACAGAGAGGAAGACAAAGAAACACACACCTCACTCCTAGGTATCACACATAACTCACTCATTCTCTCTTCCTTCTCCATTCCTGCCCTCTCCTTTTTTTCCCCCTTATTTCTTTCCCTACACAATGTCCAATGGTGTCTTGTGTTAACCGGTGTGAAAAAGAAATCGCCTTTCTGGTCAGCTGATGTTCCCAATTGGACAGTAGACTTTGTGGAGCAGTTGGTAGTTCCATAAAGAAATCCATTCGCATTTCCCCCTTATTTTTCTATCTTCCCGGCATACCACAGATGTTAATTTTTCAAATTCTGTGCATCCTCACCCAGTTCATGGGTCTGTGGCTGTTCTACGAAGTCAATCCCTGGATGAGTTCTGTCTGAGTTTCAAGACACCCCACGAGCCCAAACCCAAGTGGCTCTATCCAAGCTGTATCTAAACCTCCAAAAGGAATTAGTGCACCTTGCGCAGGGAGGGCTGGAGAACAGGCAGAGGTAAGAAAGGAGGAACGTGATTTCTTCCATCCTCCCAACCCACTAACTACTCTCAAGACAGAACCAGACCTCCCTGGTAATCAGATGGTCTTTCTCGGCCTGCTGGGTCCAGCTTTGACGCGGGTAAACCCCACTCGCACAGCACCCCCCACCACCGTGAGACACTGTTTTATCTTGTCTCTCAGTAGTGTGGTAACCCTGGATGATTATCCTCACACAGAATGCCACGAAGGCTTTCATCATCTATCTAATGATCCCAAAGCACTTGTGTAAGAGTTCACAGGGATGCCACCCACCTGAGCCAGAACCAGATGTTCTGGTTTTCTAAAAGGATGTTGGTATTTTGTTACACTTCACCTTTACTCTGGGGTTCCTGGGTCTATACACCCACTCTAGACAGATTTTAGCAAAGCTTCAATGGGAAGCTTCTTGAAAGTAGGGACTCTATGTATCCAACATCCTCCTCTCTCCCCAAGGCCTGCTTTCGAGACTTACTTAGATATCTGTGGAGTGAATGGAGCTTAAAATTATAGAAAAACCAAACACATTAACAATTTTAAGCTCATCAACTTGATAAAGAAAACTTCTCCATCAGTAAATAACTAAGTTTCTGCCCTAGACTTACATTTAAAATGGTGCAAAAAGTACCAAATACTCTTATTTGAGTTGTACAAGTTAACACAAGAAACATAAAAAACATATCAAGAATTACAGAAAAAGCACTAATTAATAAAGGTGGTCTTTATCTTAGAATGGTAATATGTTTTCTTAGTACATTTATTAACTAAACAACTACTCCAAATTTAGGTTAAGTTGTTCAAAACTGCATCGACAGAAATTTCCAGAAACATTGAAGGGGGCAGCTACAAAAGAGAGGGGTACCAAAATAAATGAACAGAGAACAAAAGCTTTAAAAAACCAGTCCTCCAATGCCCCCTTGCAAATATTTACGTCAGTTACCAACCTAAATAAAATGTTCACCAGATCACTCTCCCTAATTAAGGTTCAACAAGAACGAACTGAATAAAAGGCAATCAACATTCTTTTTCTAATTGTTTGGTTTAATGTATTATCTGAGAAAAGCATAAAGACATTCCCCTGCTAGGAAGGAAACAGCTTGCCCCCCATGCAGACAGAACAAAGTAGCAAATAAAAAAAGACCCAGTACACGTTTAAAAAAAAAAGTATGGCTTTGTTTTCTTGTTGTTATTGTGTGTCTGTGTTTACACTACATTTGTAATTATACCAGACAAGCAATGCATTTTATAAAAAGTAGTTGCCAATCCTGTAATGAGTCATCTGGAAAATTAACCTGCAAGCTTCTTGAAGAGGAAAATAGCCTCTTATTTATCTTTTTAGTTTTGTCATAACATCCCTTTCATAGTAGACGGTCAACAAATATTTGCAGACTGATGAACAGTGATATTGATTTAAAGTAAGATTAAAGTCAAGAACCCGGGTGACTCTGGGTCAACCACCGAGTGCACAGCCTTGAGCATTACAGCCCTTCACACTCTTCCCTATCACCTTGTGGGGCTCCTTGCAGGGATTCATCAAGGGACGATGGAGAAAACACTGAACTAATGAGTTAGACACATCCCTTTACTCTAGCTCTGTGCCTGGGAAGCCTCTTACCCACTCTGGCATCCATTTTTCCTAACTACAAATTGAGAATGGCCCAAGTTGCTAAGATTTCCTCCAGTTCAAAGAGTCTCTGCTCAGACATTTCTTTCACAATTGCCAGCAGGATTCCTCAAGAATTATGCTAACAGGAAAGGCTACCTCTTCAACTGAGGGTCGTTCTCCAATCTGCTCCTCTACTGAGACAGAACTCTGCCCATTCATTAAGAAAAAAAAGTAAAAATAACATTTATCATTTTATTCAGCGATTTAGTTCCTAACTCCCAATTTGCTTTTTATTTTATTCACCTACCAATAATTTGTTTGCCAACTGAAAGATAATTGAGAAAGAAAATGTTCAAAAAGAAGCAGAATACACTGGGGTCTATCAAGAACAGCCTCTCATGGGGCAAGAGAATACATCCAGTTCCCCCCAAAAAGCGATCTAGATTAACAAAACTAAAGTGAGCATGTCCACCTCACCCACCACCCCCGTTAACCTGCTAATCTTCTTTTAATTTCTAGCTCATGCCACGGAACCACTGATGACCAAACCAAAAACTGAGACACTCACCTTCCAAATGCCACCCCTGCCTTTGCCCCAGCCCTGTTTCCAACCAGGAGCACTCCAACTGCCTCCCCCGTGGTCCCCTCTAAGTACCTGCCCACAGGGAAGTCAACGTCCACTGAGCTGCCTGCCCTTGGCTTAGCTGTCAGTGGCTCTCCTTAGCTCTCCTCAGATTTCCTGATTTCCATGACCCCGCCCATGACCTCCTCAACCTCATCCAGGCATCACCCCACAGGTACCCAGACCCTAATCTCACCTTACAGCTCCCTGAGAACACCATAGTCTTGTTCGCCTCCTGCCTTTGCGCTTGCTTGCCTGAAATGCCTTTTTCCATCTGGCAAATGGCTCCGTTTCAGGATCAACTCAAGAATCACCTCCTGATGGACGCCTTCTCCTGAAATCCCCATGTTCACACCATCTGAGACATACACATCCTCCTCTGTTGTTCCAAAACGGAACTATCACAGCACCTAAAAAGTACATTTCATTTTTTAAATTTCGCTGCCTGGTGAGTCTGTGAATTCCGCAAAGTAGTATTTTTTCATCTCTGAAACATCAGGGATGGTCTTGTAAACATAAGGTCCTTGATAAATGTTGACAGTTGAATGGTGAACCCTGATAACAAATTCAAAGCATAAGAGAACCCA
This sequence comes from Sturnira hondurensis, assembly GCF_014824575.4. NCBI lineage: Eukaryota > Metazoa > Chordata > Mammalia > Chiroptera > Phyllostomidae > Sturnira > Sturnira hondurensis. Next base: position 55,749,673 of record NW_028076767.1, on the reverse strand, counting down.
CTACAGGAAATAAGAACAATACAAATGATGCTAATGGAAAAAAAGGGGCAGGCCTACCACAGTCCATTTTTAGCGTTGTGATGGCTTTCAATTAAAAGCAAAAAAACCTCTGCCAAATCTTAAATTATAACAGAGAACTAAAGTGTGTCTTACAAAAAGACAATGTGTAAACTAAGTATATACACTGAACCATCATTTCCTAATGACTTTCATATAATCCAAGGAATTATTCCCTACTCTGATAGTGCAGTACATAATCTTTTTCTAAATTATATTGAGACAACACTCAAATACCATGCTAACACTGTAGTCTTACTGGAAATTAAGATGTTGTCAGTAAAATATAAGAAGGGAGATGCCTCATCTTATAAGAAAAATGTTAATTTTTTTCCCAGAAAATTATCCCCGAGATTGTCACTTGGCACCAGGCCCCATTACAATTCCCGAGGCTCAGCTTTAACTCACTGGCCTCCTTCCAGATGTCGTCAGTCAAGGTGCCAGGGACCGGAGTGGGGAAGAGATAAGCTCTTCTCATGACAATGCTATCTGCTTAATGGTCCTTCCCCACCCCACCAGCCATTTTCCCAACCCCGGCCTTTTTATTCCACACAGAGAATAGAACACATGTATAAATTTCCATACAATATAATTCAACCTAATTTAATAAGCATAAGGAAAGTAACAGAAAGGAGGCAATGGCCCGCATTAAATGCTAAGAAAGAGGATGATCCAAGGAATAAACTTCCCTGTTATTAGCACTCGCTGGCTGGGATCGCTAAGCTTACACATGCAATTGCTTAATGCATGAGTCATTTCAAATCATGACTGTACAGATTCACTTAATGTGTTCAAGAAAACCTTCAATAAAATGACCTAGAAGTCTTGAGATGCGGATGATTCTCCAATCAAAATAATGGGGATGGCAGATATATTTTAGAAAAATCAAAAACACAAGTATGTTTAAGAAAAATTTTTAAATCCTGCTGTTGTCAAAAATACAAATGGGCAGAATAAAGTGAGACTGGAATTTATCAAAATTGGACTTTTTAAAAATGGTTGTGAGCTTACTGCTCTGGAAGGCTCTATGACAGTTAATCAGCAGGGTGCCCACCGTAGCGTTGGTCCAAGAACTCGGTTTCTGTCCCATTCAGATCACAGGGTGATGGGGAGCTCACCCTTTGATGTCTCCTTCAGTGATTTCTACCTTTAACATCAGTCTTACATGCTGATGGTTCTAACAGATGGTGATACAGTGTACAACTCTGGGTTTACGAAAAGTCACTAAATTGTGACACTATAATTTATATTACATCCAGACACCATATGAGGGTGTCTGGATATATAGATGAACTCAGTAACCCTATTATTTAAATAAAAAAAAAAGTCCCAAAGCTCTTACACCTTTTTCTGTACAACTAAACCTTGAGTGCACACCATATTGTGCGTATTAGTTATACAGAGACATCCTCTGTCTCCCAATTCACTTTTGTGGAAAGAGCCAAAGGCCTGCAATCACACGGGTTGGGAACTGAACCTTCGTCTGCCACTTTCCAGGTGGTGGGATCTCGAGCACATTACTTGCCTGAACCCCAGGCCTCAGCTCCAAAACAGGCATACGCCACCTACCTATCAGAGGGGGAGACTGAGAATCTGCAAATCATCACCACGCTCACACTGAGCGTGACATGGCAGAAAATTAAAACGTAGCAGGCTCTGTCTAAGAAAGGAAATATCAAGTGTGGGGAGAAAATAAAAGGGAAGACGCAATAGCAGGAAGGGCACCGTGAGTGAACATGAGGACTGAAGCCAGCCTACCCAGAATCAGGGCAAACCCCTGAAGAACCCTCCTTTCAATTCCAATGAAACTCTGAAGTGGGAATGGCAAGCAGTGGGAAGGTGGGGTTGGGTCTGCTCCCAGAAGCACGTGCTAATACCCAGACTTCATTATCCATCACATTTAAATCTCTGGATTCGTTACTCGAGTAATTTACGTAAGTAATCACAAAGTAGAGGCGTTTTCTATATTTTTAATCTTAAGTGTCATTGAACACTCAGTCCACTAATGGAATTATAGCCTCTTAATTTGAGTTGCTATTAATTAGAACACAGAGTTTTGCACCAAGACTCATTTTTTATCAATTAATTCTATACAATAAAACATGCCTAAAATTGACTGTTAGCAGTCTTTTCATCACAAGCCTCAAGGTTCCACACCTGTGATTAATTTACATCAGCACGAGTTGAAACATCAGCTTTCCTATCATTTGTGATATTGCAACTTTTAAGAAGCAACTCACCTGACAAATTAATACAAACAGTCTATATTTACCATCAATAACCCAAATTCCCAAGTGGGCCAGAATTTAATGTGAAATTAAATCTTCCTTGTGGTTTCAATAACACCATTCTCACTGAAAACGTGTTCTATTTATCCAAGCAACAAATAAAGAGAAAGAATACCTTTAAAAATACATATAACATGTGTGTGTGTATATATATATGTGTGTGTACATACACACACATATACACAAATATAAACATGTGAAATTTATTCCACACATTTCTAGCCTCAAAAAGCAATTCAACGAGCACCAAAATGACCAGCAAGTTACCAGCCCTGCCATCCCCCAAGTAGAGGCTGCATGCCAGCTACATTCTCTCCCTCAAAGTCCCTCAAGAGACCGATGGGTTAACAAACTAGTCTTCCTCAGCCGCACATTAACGCGCCTGGAGACTGCTCTCCAGTGGAGCTGGAGAGTGCGCTGAATATCACTGAGACGGGACTCTCAATAAGACAGGACGACGAAAGTGCATCGTGAGTATAAAAAGGAAATAAAAACATTAGCAAGTGCCTATGCTTACCACTCACACTGTCAACAATTCTGAGAAACGTTCCACTGAGTTTCGGGTCACTAAACTCTCATCCATTTCATAAACACTTGACTCCCTGATTCTGCTTTTTAATTTTACAAATCCCAGGGGGAAACGATAATGTTCTATAAGTTTAAGAATAGCATATTTTCTAAAATTGGCAGGAAGGAAAAGGCTAGCTTCTGTTAGTTCTATTTTGAATGCATTAAGTACTGGAGGAGAAAATCCTTCAATAATAACCTTTTTTTGAAACATTTTAGTTGTTTCTTGTGCAGCATTTTTGTTGGTTCTACCACAGCACTGCTGTGCAGTCAGGTTTATTTTCAGACAACAAATTCTGGCATAAATTCAACTGCATCCCCTAGAACTTATAACCAAATTTAGAGTGGTTTAACTCGACTGTGAGGTTTCCTTCCATCGTTTTTCACTTTGGACATGTGAAGAGTACGTCAGATACATGTCTATAAGTTATTTTATTTTACTTTATCTTACATAAACTTCCCTAGCACACACACACAAATGCTTTAACTTCTACATTAGAGTCTCCACCTAATGCCTTTGGCTAAGACAAGATGCAATATGTGAGGTAATTTAGGGGAAAACAGGCAAATAAATACGAATATACCACAGAAGTAGGGGCACGACAGGGTTGGGAAAAGCTTCCATAACTTCCATATGTGAGTATGTTCTCTCTCTAGAGGGGAATGAATGGTTCCCAAATAAAAGGTCTATTGTATATCAAACAGCAAGAATGGTAAAGAAAGTCTGTTATCCACATAGTTACTGCCATTTCTCAAATACGGTATGAATTCATGGATACACTACATACACAAATATATGTAATTCATTTTTATGAATATATGTATTCAATCCACATACACTAAAATTGCAGCTACAATCCTTAGTGGAGACCCTAATTTTTTGAAGAACCTCCCCAACCTGAGGTATCCCCAGTCACTATCGCCTTCCTGCCCTGCACTGTGGTTAAAACNTGGAAACTGGCCTGCAACCCAAGCATGTGCCCTGACTGGGAATCGAACCGCGATCGTCTGGTTCGCAGGCCCGCGCTCAATCCACTGAGCTACACCAGCCAGGGCTGAGACCCTAATTTTTTGAAGAACCTCCCCAACCTGAGGTATCCCCAGTCACTATCGCCTTCCTACCCTGCACTGTGGTTAAAACCCAGGACAGAGGCCAGGCTGTCTGAGTTAGAATTCAAGCCTTGTCATTTGCTAACTTTACAGCCTTGGATGCGTAACTTAACGGGCCCCCATTTCTTTCATCTGCAAAATTAGGATTTAATAAAACGTGTCTATCTCCCAGAGTAATTACAAGGGTTAAACGAGTGAATATAGGTGAAGCGCTCAGAACAGAACCTGATATATAACCACCTTTAAAGGGTAAGCCATTACTATTATTCATAGTTAATATTCGAACCATAATCCTGACTTTTGTGATACTCATTTCCTTCCTTTCCTCAACAGTTCTTACATTGTAGCAACTAAAATATACAGTCACTCTGGAAGACATAATAGAAGGCAAAGGAGTGGACAGTGCTGAACTGGATCTGAAGTGTCTTGGACGTCTCTACCTCAATAACCAACAATAAATCACTTGCAATAGTCAAGATGGACTGCAATCTAGTTCTGCGCCACAGTAGGGCTGAAAGCCAATGGTAAAAGCAAGGACTCCTCAACCAATAAATGTTATTGATAAAGGGAAACTTTCACACTGATAACACGCATCTAGATTCTATCCCTCAAGGGCTCTCTAGAGTGAAGAGAAAACTGAACACAAGCCACCACCAACCAACCAGCAAACACCACCTTAAAGTCAATAGACTGTATCCATCCTTTATCCACGTGGATGCACATGCGAGCATCTATCAGGAATACTATGGGCTGGGTAAACACAGACGACTGTAATTGAACAACAATAAAATAACTTTAAAAAAAAGAATACTACGGAACAATTTATATTATAAAACCCAAACATAAAAACCCAAGTGTCACATCGAGAACCCACCCGAGTCCTTTAAACACACAAAATTAACAGTGACACCCTGACACTGAGAAAAAGACAAGCTGGCACAGTAGCACAAGCATGACAGGTTAAAGGCCATTCAGTATCTCATATTAATCACTGAGGAATCACATTTCTGCAGAACAGTCTCTCTAGTTTGCCATCTGAAGAAAAATTACACAGCATACTTTAAAAAAAGATGACTAACATAAAGGCTTTAGATAAAGGCTTTATCTAAAAGGACATAGTTTCCCCCTGGATCTTACTCTGCCATCTTTAGTCACAAGAGAGAAGACACCACAGGTGAGACACTGTGGCCACTGGCCACATAGTGTGGCCTGGAAGTGGCTTGTGAGAGAGAGGCCTGCAGCTAGAAGCCCGGGGACTGCACACAATCCACACGCAGTTTCCAAAAAGGAAACCCAGGTTGCATTTCAGGTCATGCCTTATCGCTCTTCCTTACTCTTTTACCCAACATCGTCATGTTGTGCTCAAAGCCCTCCACTTTCGGAGGATGATCAGGAAAAGCCTTACAAAGGCTCCCAGCAAAGCCAGCACCAGGTTCTTTTGTCGGGATTCACTTCTCCCAGGGTGCCTGGGCACCCATTCTTGTTCTCCAGCCCCTGGCTCTGCCCATCAGGACACGGCAGAGACCCTGTAACAGCAGGACTTTGTCCTCCTCCTCAGCTCCAAGTCCCCAGCCCCAGTCATGATGTCTGACAAAAGGCACGAACTTCAGGTGGTGTGCTGACAAAGGACTGTTTCTCCTCCTCCACAGGACCTCCCAGGACTTAAAGCAGTGTGTGTCCCAGCCTCCTCCACTGCCAGCATTCTTAATGGACCCAGATAAAGAACGCCCCACGCCTCCTCTTTGGATGGCCGCTGCAATTACGTGCAATAAATGCCATACTGTTGGTTCATACAATGTTCATTCCTGCTGCACCCAAGTGCAGGAGGAACAGACTCGGCAGCCTTGACACACTTAATTCCTCAAGATTCCTGTCTGTTTTACCTGTAAAATGAAGACAACAGATACCAACTTCCAAATATTTGTAAAGTCTGTGACACAGAACTGGCACAAAAGTGAACACTCAAATGCCTTCCAGGGGCTTTCAACCTTTGGGCATCCAGCCTTTGGGTGTCTCTGGGCCACACTGGAAGAAGAGGAGATGTCTTGGACCACACGTTAAATACAATGCAACCGTAATCACACACACAAAAAAATTCTCAAAATGTTTTAAGAAACTTCGATTTTGTGTTGGGCCGTATCCACAGCCACCCCAGGCTGCCCGTGGCCCTGAGGCCACAGGCTGGACACCTCTGATACCCTCTCCCCCTCATATACCGTGAAGTAAAAGGTCAGTGAAGGTTTTACACTCACAGGAAATACGGACGAGACTTGAATTTTCAGAGCTGGTTTCCTGTACCACTCCAGCAGATCTTCTTTCCTCCCCTTCTCTAGAGACCCCCATGAGGCTCACCTGGCCAGGAGACAGTGCAGTCCCCAAAGTGGGAAGTCCCCTGCACAGAGCCACACTGGCCCAGGGGCTGAGCAGGCTTTACTCAGAGAAGGGGCTCAGACAGCACACGTAGTATGAATGTGACTAAACGAAGACTCTGCCACGCTCCAAATGAGATGCGACAAATTTTTATTTCGCTACTAATACTGAGCACAGAAATTCAAATATGATTTGGGGAGACTATACAGCATTACATCTTTGACAAGTGACTATTCTGTTTTTCTAAACTAGAACTTTCAAACTTTGACAGTAATCTTTGGATACATTTTATATAAATTAACAATTTCTACTGTGTCACAAAATCAAACTAACCTAGAAAGATAGGCTTGAGAACTACCAGCCAACTTCACTCTGAAAGTAACCCCTAAGTTTTCATCAGATGTGGTTCAATTTCTGGAACATTGAGCATCAAGAAGGGCTCATCAAGAAAAATGGGCAAAAGTAGGAGGAGGAGGAAGAGGAGAACAAAAGAACCGCCCCCAGCCAGTCATTTAACACAGACTCTTGACTGAATACTTCTGCCCCTCTTTGCAGCTGTTGTCTCCCGCAGTTGGCACGGAACGCTGCCAGTCTGGGACCGGTTTCCAGTGAGGACAGCATTGTTTTATTGGCTACTCAGTCAGTGCACACACCATTAATGGAGTTTTTATCTCTCCATTTTCCTGTCAGTACAGAACCAGCCAGTCTGACTCTGTTATTATCATTAAGAAAGCTTTTTTCCCCCCTCCCCACACACACTCGTTAATCCAAACAACATCTGGGAACTTCAGCCTCTATCATAAAAAGGGAAACAGATTTAGAGGGAAAGGGGTGAAATCCAGTTCCAGCCACACTGAACAACCACCAAATTCCAATAGCCAAACTTATCCTGAACCACCGATATCTCTGAAACGCTGTTCACTTCAAGGAGGCAAGGTACTTCCCACCACATTGCTTTAAACTTCCTTTAGACCTTTGCTATGTGAAAGGAAAAAAAATCCCTTTTGACATGCAGCCTTAAGAAAAAATACTACTGCTTTCCTAGGTGGGAAGTTCAAGTGCGAAATAAAAGAATACTATTTATATGATTTTAAATGCATTTTTTTTCCAAAAAAGAAAAAAAGATCCTTTATGAGATATTACTAGTGAGTACATCTCTGGTTTACAAACTCACAGGAAAGAACTGGCGCCACTGAACCCAGAAAATATGTCCTCCTATAACAGACAGCTGTCTCCTTGGTAGTTTAAGTGTGCTTTTTGCTGAGATCACGCTCCATGAGTCATGGAATCAATAGAGGAAAATGCACAGAGCCAGCCACACTGTAGATACTCATAGAAGAGCTGTGGGGTTCAAACCGCACAGCAACCCTGCCCCTTTGCAGCTCCAAACACATGCGGGGGGGGGGGGGCATCTGGGCTTTCTTCTTCATGCCTGAACTGCCTCCGTGGGCCCTCAACACTGGTCCTTTCGGCGCTGCCTCTACATAAGCGGAAGCTAAAAGTTGCAGATATCAAATGTGAGGCTGTCAAGCAATCCATCAGGCACCTCACCCCACTGCTTTCTGAGTTTTCTACAACACACCAGTAACAGCTACACTTGGGTTAGAAGGGACTGACTTCCCCACAAATGATCCTCACCAAGTAGAGGACCCAATTGGGACTGACCATTTAGGGAAAGCCAAAACTGGAGAGTCAACAAAAGTTAAGAGTTTATTTTTAATTTATCTTTTTGTTCCATTCAGGGAAAAAAAAAAAAAAGAACAGGAAAATCACTAACTGTCTGAGCCACAGGCTCCTGCGCCCGGGAAGCGTTGCCTTAGAGCCCCTGGCAGTCTGTGGTTAATGACAGTCTCAGAAACCTGATCCTCTCACAGTGGGAGACTTGAGTAAGCACTGGCCTCTCTCGGTCTCGCCTTTCCATTGTCCCACCCTGCAGGGCCAGCTGTTTCTGACAGCCAAATTGCTGCGTGCTAAGCAATGAATGCTGTCAGAGAAGGAATTTTCATTTCTATAATGCATAGGCCTCTGTGGACAAATTATACAGCTTATGGTGCTGGCTGCAGGATGCTGCTCCAGGCTTGAAGTGCTGCCAAAATGCAGCCTCCCTTCCCTTGCCCCGGCCCCAAGCCGGCAAGACAGTCACCCAAAATGAATTTGAATGGTCAGAGAGAAACAGAACACGTGTTTTCAGCAACATACAAAACATATGTCAAGAATAGCTGTCCAGCTACCATCTTTGACGTAACGGCACACAGGGAGAGCTAACTGAGCTAATGTCACCCCACAGAGCCACCTAGCATGGCAGCCATTAAGACCTACTTGCAATCTGATACCCTGCAGTAAGCATCCCGGACATCAGCAAAATCACTGGCCCTCTGCTTCCAGGGGACACTGGACTTACCTAGAAAATATACTTCAGAACTTACCGCTTCCTGAAAACCAAGGCAGAACTATCAAGCAACAATGCAGGAGATCCGGGAACAAGACCTTATCAGGATGACAAAAGCCCCCAATATGCGCTTTATGTGGAATTGCTTTGTAGGAACCGGTTGCCTCCCCAGCTTCTGTACCCACCGCTCCCCGCACCAACCCCCTCTACAACAACTCCTGCCTGGAGATCTGCCCCCTCCTATTCTGCCTGAACACTGGGGGTGGGCGGGGAGGGCACGCAGAGGCTAGGTCAATCAGCACACGCTTGAATGTGGGGTAGGATGTAGCCTAGGCTGATCCAATCAGAGTGGACCTGTGAGAATTTTTCAGGAACTGCTTTTAAAAAAAGTTTGGTTGTCTATTATACTTGAAGAACCTGAGAGAATACCATAGCCATTTTGCTACCACAAAGGGAGGGGCTGCCTGAGAAAAGAGCTGACAGAGAAAAAACAGTTACAGGGGAAATAACAGGGTCCCAGGAACACTGCTTGAGACCTGGGTTAACCCAGATCAAAAAGCAGCAAAGAGGGAGGGAGGGAGGAGATCAGCTCACTCTCGATGCCTTTCAATCATGACAATTATTAAGAATCTCAAACCTCTATATTAATTCTTTTATACAAGGATATTAGGATGTAGGATGGGGAGGGTAGAGGAAGTGTACCCTGATTCCTCAAGAAGCACAAGAAGGTCATCTCAGACTCTTAGATAAGTAAATTTGGTAAAAAAAAACTATGACCAGCCCTGGCTGGTGTAGCTCAGTGGATTCAGCACGGGCCTGTGAAGCAGAGGATGGCGGTTCAATTCCCAGTCAGGGTACAAGCCTGGGTTGCAGGCCAGGTCCCAGCAGGGGCCAGTTCCCAGCAGGGGGCACATGAGAAGCAACCATACATTGATATTTCTCTCCCTTTCTCCTTCCCTTCCCTTCTAAAGATAAATAAATAAAATATTTTTAAAAATTATGACCATATGTACTTAGCTGCTTCCCAGGGACCATGAAGTGCACCCAGATACGTGCACCCAAACATATGGCAGCCATTATTTTCTCATCTTCCTGAGGCTTGTCTGGACTGCATTTTCTGTCAAGATGCATATGCAAACTAATAGAGGAACCATCATTCCATCCCCAAAACACTCACCAGTTAACACAAATGCATGTTATACCTTACCACATAAATACGAAAAAAATTTGAATTTTTGGTCCTTTACTGTGCCAAAAGTAACTTCCTTTCACTTTTCTCCTCTAATTTTTATATGCTAATATGAGCAAAAGTTTGCAAACCATCACCTGATTTTAGCCCCTTCTACAGACAAGGTCTAAATATCCAACCTGAATTCAAGGAGAAATGAGGAAGCTAAATTAATGATTCACATTTTCTTTTGGGTCATAAAGCTTCACACGACCTGGACCGTGTGGCATAGAGAAAGTGGACTCTGGTTAGCGAGTGGTCCATCAGCACCATGTCAATGCAGCCAGCTCAGGAAAAGGCCAGGAAACCATCCCAGCCCTGAACCGAGGAGGAAGGGGAACACCTGCTCTTCCGCAGGGCATTCCGGTCAACCAAAGCACAAGCACCTGTAGGCTGAGGGCCATCAAGGCCATCCCGCCGGCCACATTCGGCAGCCCTCTCTGCTTTATCATTAACTACTGTCTGGCCAACAAGGGCAGGGTTTGGTTCAAGAACACCGGGGACTTTAAGGCAGAAGGAGTATCCAGAACCACAGTGGGCTCACAGCCACTCACTACACTATAAATATCCTCCTGGCTGCTTGCCTGACAGCAACCACAATTCCTGCTCCCTTGTTGGTAGAAGAACTGCAGGACTCTTCCCCCAAGAAACTCAGCACAACCAACCAGGTACGGCAAAAATTATGAAATACGGATGCAAGCTCGCTCCGTGCCCTGGCAAGCCATGTTTCTCATCCTCCTCTTGTCCATTCTTGGCTTCTGATCCCCAAAGATCAAAGAGAGACTTGAAAGTTGAAAACCATATGAATGATACCTCAATTTGGTCCTTAGGAAAAACGGTAGAACACCGTCTCAAAATTGTGATAGAAGGGAGGGAGGGAAGGAAAGAGGGAGAGAATGAGGAGATCAACTCACTCTCAACCCCTTCGATCATAACTATTAGGAATCTCAAACCTTTATATTAATTCTTTTATATGCAGATATTAGGACCTAGGATGGGAGGGTGTGTGGAGGAAGCTTGCCCTGACTCCTCACTTACAGGGGGGTGGGGAGGACAGGATGGAAAAAAGCACAAGAAGACCACCTTAGACTGCTTGGAGAAGTTATATTAAAAAAATAAATGACCATATGTACCTAGCTGCTTCTCAGGGACCATGGAGCACACCCAAATTCTCGGGAGTGACTTAGCTTAGTGGTTGAAGAGCCACCCAACCCCCTGAACCCAGAGATCACCCCAGTTCTTTGGGAAGGGTCATTCTAGCAAATAGCCCTTGTTACAGCCACTGTCGAAAAACAGCAACAACGACCCAAATTCTGAAGATGACCTTGGATGAGGTCTTCCGTACCATGCATCTCCAAGGCTGGCACTGCGCTGGCATACAGCTGGTATCCCAACATGAAACTGTCCCCAGCATGGATGGATCTCTCTTCTGACCAACCCCCTAACCCTATGGAAAGGGCCATCCAGAAATCAACTACAGAGGGTATTCTGTACCAAGTTCACTGCCTTTCCTTCCTGTTGCCATTCCTGTACTTAACCATTACGTGCTGAGCACCTACAAGGAGCCAGGCACTGTTTCAAGCACTGGAGGTATGGTACTTGCAGCCAAGTTTCTACCCCCATGCAGCCTACATGCAGGCCAAAAACACCCCATGAAAGTTATTTCATCCATCTAACCACGTCTCCTGCTGGAAGGTCCCAAGTCTCAGAGGACACCCTCCACTTTAAGAGCACATGCCCCTGGATAAGAAATAACCCTGGCAAAAATCTTCAACCTCCACATACAACACCCATACTCCAAGTCACGTGATGACCCAATTGCCTCAATTTCTAACACTTTGTGCCCTTTCTTTTATGATTTCTTCCCTGAAAAGAAAAAAAAAAAACAAACAGAAAAGATCTCATATACAAAGGAGCTTAGGGAAAGTAATTTTAATCCAAACTATTGACTCTGGGCAGGGGACTATTCTTAGGCTCAACCAGTAGGACTTTTTTCTTTTAATCTGAAAACTAGAAAGGCAGTCAATGAATTCAAGGTTTCCTAGTGCAAAGAACAATGTATTTAACCACATCTCTATTATAAAGCCGAGTAATATGGAATTATTCCCATAATACAAATTTCACACTATTAAACCATACTCTAAATTCTATCCTCATTGAGTTTGGAGGCAGAGACTTTGAACTAATAGGGAAGCGTTACCTTACAGAGCTGAAAAATGACAAATGCTTAGGCTCAGTAACAGAGTCAATAAGTGTGTTTTTATTCATGCCATTTTCCGCTCTTTCTACAAATTAACCAAATAAGTACCATGTAGCCAGACTGTAACGACTGATGTATTCAACATTGCATTACACAACACACTCACGGTCTGCTTACTACACCCTGCATGCTAGATACTCACAGTGGGTGACTTAGTAATATCCTTTCACATGGCTAGTGCCGTCTTCTCGGCAAAATAAATAGTAACAGCAGCCACAGGTTTTGAACACCTCTCAGGTCCCAGACACTGCTATGTTGGACATTTGCAAGCACATCACCACACTTAATCCTCCCAATAGGAATAACAACACAACAGGAATCATTATCTACACTCTGGAGGCGACAAAACAGGAGCTCAGAGAGGTTAAGTAACTCCCCTAATGTCACAAGGCTGGAAAGTGGCAGAATGAAATTCAAACCCACACTAACCTGACACCATCAGCCATTCTCACCCATTACGATACATTCTCCGCATTCCTTTCCAGCCACAGTATCACGGGAGAGGATTAACACACACCTTGTGGAGCAACCTGGCTATAGAACGCTGTCACTCTAAGTGGTGGTTGCATTTCACAGACTCGTGCAGTGACACTGGGATCCGTGGATACAATGAAACTCCCAATGAAGGTATCATTAACTTCAAAATACCAAAAAGGCCGAAAATCCGTCACCTTCAAATGCTTAGTACAAAGCACATCAGAGCACAACTTAAATTATAACAGGGGTAGACTGCCAGCACCCATCCAAAGTAAGGCTGAGACTAAAAAAAAAAGAAAAAAGAAGATATTATCAAATAACCTTGAAATTAAGCCAAATGGACAGAAAATAATTGGGAAAACAACCTAAGACCTGTGCTTCCTGCTAAGCTTTAAAGAGCACCTGCGCTTCCAGGGCAGGCCCAGGAGCACCAGCCTGTGGGGCAGGTGAAGCTCTGAGGCCCTCTCCTCCGGGAAAGCGAGGTTGGGGGCTGCCCTTGGCACAGCCCTCCATTGTGCAGAGGGAGATCAAGTTCATATGCCTACAAGAACTATCTTCTAGGTTTGTCAAATCCACTGGGAAGGAGTCCAGTGAAAATAAAGACTTCCAAGAGACCAGGTACGACAAATTCCCAACTAACAATGACGGATCTGCCAGCCTCTCGGCTTTACCTGGCAGACATCCAAGCCCATTGTCCCTGCCCAGTTCGCCCTTCCCCGCAGAGGATTCTCTCTCCTTTCCTCCAGGCTCTGCAATGCCTCGACGGGTCTGCTCCCTCCCAACTGCTCACTTAAACTTTCTGAGAAACAAAAAGCACCCAAAAGAAAACTACCTGAAATTAGTAGACAAAAACCTTGCAGTGAGAAAGATCGCTTCCTGTATTTCAAAATACCACCACCCTGACATACTCCATGCCAGGACCTTTCCAGACCATCTTTTGTTTTATTTTTCAGTTTCTTAAGCACCGCACAGCTAGCCAGGAGCTCAGGCTTACAAAGGGAAAAGTTCTGGCCCTCGAGGGCTCATAGGCTAGAGGAAGGTGCAGGAATTATCCACTAAAGGGCAGAATAATAGGACAGAAATGAGGAGCTTCAAATCATGTAGTTATGCAAGTAATGTCACAAGGTCCAAGAAATAAACCATGACTGCTGGCTGAGCTTGTGTAGTGGTCTGAGTGGTACCCGACCCCCAAAGATACACCACGCCTAACTGCCAGAATGTGTAAGTAGGGTTTGGTTTGGGGAAAAGGTCTTTGCAGACTTAATTAAACATGGACCTCAAGAGGAGATAGTCCTGGATTATCTATCTGGGTGGGCCTTAAATCCAATGACAAATGTCCTTTTAAGGGACATGCAAAAGAAAAGAAGAGGCTATACGTGACAATGGGAGTGGGAAAGGGTTATGCAGCCACAAACCAAGAAACGCTAGGAGCCACTAGAAGCCACCAGAAGCCGCGGCAAGGAAGAATCTTCCCCTAGAGCCCTCAGTGACACCAGGCCTCACGCCTTCATTTTAGACTTCTGATCTCCCAACTGTGTGCGAAGAATCCGTTTCTGTTGTTTCCAGCCACCCAGTTTGTGGGAAGTTGTCATGGAAGCCCAAGGAAACTGATATGGATGGTGAGAAAAGTGCCGCTTGGGGGAAGGTCTTCAAGGAGCAGTGCATGGCTCACTGGGCGGGAGGGAGGCATCATGCTAGGCAAGAAGACAAGCCGGTGACAGGAGAACAATGAGGAAATGCGTGCTGCGGAATCAGAGAGTAAAGAGGGAAAGAAAAGCCTGAAATGTAACTGGGGGTGAAACAGCAACTCAAATGTGTATCTAGGTCATATTAACTTTACTAGCGAATAGGGGAGTCACCAAAGACTCCTGAGCAAGGGAATAAAATGTACAATGTGGTGTTTAAGGAAAATTAATCTAACATTAAAAAGGAGAGTAAACTAGAAGCAAAGATCCAGACCTTCCTTTTGTGTGGGAAGATTCTTGGAGAACAGAAACCAAGTATCCACATTCTAATCCCCAGAATCTGTGAGTTACTTTACAGGACAAAGACTCCGCAGATGTGATTAAATTAAGGATCTTGAGATAGGAGGATTATCCTGGATTACCTGGTGGGCCTTACACATAATCATAAGGGTCCTTTTAAGAGGAAGGCAGGGGGAGGTTTAACCACGGAGAAGGCCACCTGACTACTGGAAACAAAAGGAAGGGATGTGCCTTGAAGATGGGGGAGGGGCCCACGAGCCAAAGGAAATGGACTCTCACAGCCCCCAGAAGTGTAAGAAGATAAATTTGTGTTGTCTCAAGATACTGGGTTTGTCATAATTTGTTCAGTGGCAAAGATAAACTAAGTTTTATGTTTTCTCCTCTGAATTCAGATAAACCTTCCTTCCTCTTATTTCTTCCAGGAAGGATTCTTTATTGCTTTTTCCCTTGGTGCACCGTAGCTGGTCCGGTTTTATTCTTTCCAAGTTCACATTCAACATCCTCTGTTTCAACACTTACAAACTCTGTTGCTTTAGACCTCTATCCAGTTCAAAAATTCAACATTACCTACATATGCCATAGAAGAGAGTTGGAGACAATCTACTAATTTACCCACCTCCCTTACTCCAGAAAGGATTTAAGAATAAGCTGTTTCCTTCTGGGGTGAAAAAAAACATTTTGTACCTTCATCTGTGGGATGCTTACCCACATGAATACAGATGCCAAAATGCATTCAACCGTATGCTTAGGATTTCTGCATTTCACTGGATGCGTGCTATACCCCAATAGGAACATAAGAGAGAAAAAATGAATAAGTTGATTCTACCTCTTTTCCTCTTGAGGGCAGGAGATTAGGCTTCGAGTCTCCAAAGGAGGAGAGAAAAAGGAACATACGTCACACTGGGGCACTGAAGTTTATGATAAAAGGAGGTTAGATGGGTGAAGAAAAGTCTGGGCATAAAGGACATGTGTATATATGGTCCCCAGGAGGGTCTGCAGTTATGCAATTAGAAAGGACATCCAAAGGAACAAATTAAAAACACAGAACAAAAGAAATGAACTAGAATACTAAGAATTTGGGGGTGGGGTTGCATAGGAGAGTACCTTTCAAAATTTTTAACCATCAACTATTAAATATATATATATATATATACATATATATATATATTTATATCACATTTCAACTCATTACATGCATACATGTATAAAACTGAACCAAAACTTTCATAAAGCAATCCTTACTCTTGCAACACATGAGTTTTTATTTCAAACTTTTTTCCTTTTATTTCTAATGGCTATAGCTACTCACTAAGTTGATCCAGTAACAGATCATAACCACAGTTTACAAAACAATAGGCACAGGTAGGGAATGAACTAGACACGAAGATGATGACATTATCAAAAGGGCTAATCTCTAATTGTATGACTATGGGGAGAAAAATTTAGAAATTTTACTTTACAACAGAGAGCCAATTTTAAAAAAAGAAAGCTTAAAATAATCTGTATTAAAAGGAAAGTTATTAATTTCTCATTAAAAATTCCTTTTTAACCACTGCCAATTCCCAACCCACCTGCATCCCAAGCTTGAGACCTGGTTCAACATTGAATGTTCAGTTCAAGGACCCTAGCTATGAGATATGCAAAGGAAAGCAAGATACTGTCCTTATGCTCAAAGAGTTTATAAGCTACTAACAAAAAAAGAGTAAAATAACTACAGAAGAATTCTAAACAGGAATGAATTCTATGGAGCCACTGAGGAAGGAGAACCTGATTTTGGCCAGTGGAGGAGACATGAGAAAGGCCGTGTGGAGAAGGGGTGGCATTTCAACTGGGGCGGGGCAGAGAGCAGAGGAGGGGAGGGGGCTTAAGGGCTTTCCAGAAAGACGAACTCAAACCCAGTACAGCACAGGGGAAGTCTGGCCAACAGGAGGCTATGGCAGATTTAAAACATGGCCCCCAAATTCTTCGTCCCTCTTCCACCCATAGATGGAATGTATCTCTTCCCCTTGAATCTAGGCTCTGTAGCAGCTTGACCAGAAGTGAGATTGGTAGAAGTGAGACTGTAACAGTTTCTGGGACCAAGCCTGAAGAAACTAGGAGCAGCTTCCATTTCCTGTCTCTTGAGACAGTTGCTCTTGGAACTCTGCCGCCATGCTCTGAGGAAGCTCAAAATAGCCTATGCAGAGACCATATGTAGGTGTTTCAACTGACAGCCCCAGCTGAGCTCCCAGCCAACAGCCAGCATCACCTGCCAGCTTGTGAATGAATAAGCCTTCAGGTGATTCTAGCCCCCAAGCCCGGAGACTGTGGAACAGAGACAAGCTGTCCTTACTGTGCATTTCCAAATCCCTGACTCACTAAAGTGTGAGCATAATAAAATGGTTGTCGTTTCATGCCACTAAATTTAGGGTGATATACTGTGCAGCAATAGATGGGCTGGAACAGTGTAGTCAAGAGAACATGGGAGAAGATAACCCTGGAGAAGAGCCTGAAGATGCCACATGTCTTAAAAGTCAACCTAAGCAGTCTTCTCTATGAAATGAGGAGCAGTTGATGGGTTGAAGATCAAGGCAAGTACCTAGGACTGGATTGAAGGATTGCATTAGCAGCAACACACAAGGAAATTTCCAGCAAATTCAGAGAAACACGGGACCTAGACACCACAATCTTGAGTGTAGATCTCATAACTGTCTACATTGCACAAGTACTTAAGAGGGAAAGACAATCTGGAATAATCTGATATTTAATCCGGTAGCAAATCCCACTGGCTCTATCTTCAAAGTATATCCTAATTCCAACCAACTTTGTCTCATGCCCCCAAGCCTGGTCTAAGCCATCAGTATCTCTCACCTAGACCAGTGCTTATCCAATGAAACTTACCATCCAAAATGGACCAAAGCTTTTGTAAAACACTGTCCATCCAGTGAGATGGGTCCACTGATCACATGTTGAGTGATGGCAACATCCGAGTGCCATAACAGTTTCTAAACACTTAACCTCAATTTCTGCAGCTATCACATTACAGATCAGGAAGACACAGTTCTTGGGGCAGGCGCTGTGGACTACTGTTTCCAAATTCTGCACAGACATCAAACTTTGGGGTTAGAGGGAAAGAAAATGGAATTCCTAGGAATTCCTGAAATCAAACTTTTAAAAAATACCTCCAACATTCTTCACTATTTACTATTATGAATATTTTTTTAAGGTTGCTTAACAGCCCTGACCAGCGTAGCTCAGTTGGGAGTCATCCTGCAAAGCACAAGGTCACCGGTTAGATTCCCGGTGCAGGTACATGCCTAAGTTGCAGGTTCGTTCTTCCATCAGGGTGCGTACAAGAGGCAGCCCATCAACATTCAACTCTGCATCAATGTTTCTCTCCCTCTCTTTCTACCTCCCTCCCCCTCTCTCTAAAAAAAATAATAAAGATAAATAAAAAATAAAAATGCATTCCTTATAAAAAAGCTGCTTGATAAATAAGAACTATGCGTAGTGGTAGTTACAAAAACTGAAGCATACAGAAAATATTCAAACACTGGAAGATGACAGCAAACATTACTGTATAGTATTCAAATAACCTAGCACTACCCAGAGAGCATCCCTACAATGAACCCCAAGTCGAAATTTAAGGACTTATCTAGCTTCCAGAACTTACTATCTCTTGGCACACTAAACACAGGATTTAATTTTTTAATGCTCTACACATAAATGTATTAATATTTACTTGGAAAATGACTCACTGCTACCAGCAGACGGGACACAAATATACATGTATAACCTGGCAATAGCAACAGCAAGTTAAATTGTGACCACTACTCTGTGTTCCTCTCTTGATTCCCAGAATAGGCAACCTTAACCTTCTACTCCATGTGTCAGTGATTTCCCGCTCTGGCTTTCAATTTGAAGTCAGTAGATTCTTTAGAGGCAATTACATCTCTATGTAAATTGTGGTCAGTGGCTACCTTGATGGACAAGTCAAGTACTGAGCACCTTAGAGGATAAAAAATGAAAAAGAACTAGCTATCCTGGAAAATTCCAAAGTTTGGGGGAGAAACTGACCCCAGGGAAAGGAACAAGAAAGTCGGCAGAGAACCAAGTCGGAAAGGATTCAGTGATCAATAGGTGCTTTGAAAAATAAAAATGAGGAAATTATGTAAACAGACTAGCAACACAGGGCAAAGTCCCAGGAAAGACTGGAGAATAGATTTTAAATATTTAGAAAGTCATAATCCCTGGGGACCCCAATACTAAGAGAAGGTTGTATAAGATTAACCAAATTTCCTTTTTCAATAACTTTCTGAAGCTAGAAGTTCATGGAAATATACACGTCTAGATTTTAGCAAGACATCTGACAAAGTCTCTTATGAAAGGTCAAGATGGACAAAAAGATAAGCTGATGTATCTCTAAGTTACTGCTTTCAAAGGCTGCTGTGTATAAAGAACTCACATCTTTCTAAAGTGATGGAAATGAAATCAAATGTGTTCAACAGGCTATTGTTGTGTGTGAGAGCCAACACACTGAAAATTAATCAAGGTGAATTTCAGGTCCTACCGGTAGTGAAGGGAATAAAAGACAAGGCACCAGGGCACCCAAAGAATGCAAGGGAAACAGCACCCAGCAGCAGCATCTGTGACAAGGACTTGGAGATTTCTGGTGATGGTCAACTCAGTGAGGAGCAGGATGCGGCCATCTGAAGTACAGCAGTTTGGGTTGTAAGTAACAATCAGGGGAGCGATAAATCCAGTCAGGAATATTGCACTAGATCTAGGTTCCAGCTTGCAAAGACTTTCAATGAGACAGGAGCATGAGCAACGATGTGGGCAGGATGATGCTGACCACCTGGGAGCTCTGGAGAGATTTTGCTTGGAGAACAGAAAACTGGGGTGAATGTTACAGCTCTGATCATGTAAATGTAGTATTATACTGTAGTCTGTATAGCTGAAAACAGAACTACAACCAAAAGGACAAACAGAAGCTGCATTTACTATAGACAAAATTTTTTTAAAAAGTAACCTCAGGGTAGTCCAAAGGAAGAGTGGGTGGAGTCTAAGTGGACTCCACTTAACTAACTCCGCAGAATCTGGGCAAAGCCTGGGGCTCACTCAGAGGACACAAGGCAGGGCAACTGTGGGCCCTGCATGGTGGGGCTAAACAACTCCTCCCAATCCTCTAACTCTGCCACTGAAAGGAGGGCCCCGCCAGCACGGCTCAGTCAGTCAGGCATGGCCCTGCCAACCAAAAGGTCACCAGTTTGATTCCAGGTCAGGCAATGCCTGGGTGGCAGACCTAGTTCCCGCTCAGTGTGGGGGGCGACCGGTTGGTGTTTCTCTCTCACATCAATGTTTCTCTCCCTCACTTTCTTCCTCTTTCCCCACTCTCTAAAATCAAAAGTAAAAATTAAAAAACTATCTTAAAAGAGGCCCTGAGGAAGTCCAGAACACCCCTAAGCACTGCACCAGGTCCCAACCTGTCACCTCAGAAACATTTAATGAACTGGAGCAACTTAGAAAACTAAGGGGAGAAAAAATGTGTTTCGACAATGACTAGGAGCTGAAGAGGCAGCAGTAGCAGCAATGCATGTGGGCTCGTTTTTGGAATGTTTCCTTGGGAAGCAGCTTATGAAACTAATAACATTCAGAACATTCTCCTTAAAGATAGAGAAGATATAAGCCTATTTCTAAACTCAAGGGGAAGAAACAACAAAGAGAATAAACTGGAGGAGGCTGAGGGAAAAGGGTGGAGAAAACATAAAGAGCAAGGCCTTGGGAGAGGAGACTAAGTTATCCGCCACAGAGGAGGGATGGACAACGTGTCTAAGACACAGCTTCACATGCACGAAGTGCTTCAAATTATGTTTTACATAATTATGCAAACATACAGAAGACGGGTACCAGGTTTACGACAAATATGTCTGCCACAGTCCCATGACCCTCCCCGTGGTATTAATCCTCAGTAAATTCAGTTTACATGCAATTCCTAAAACCACACAAACACCAATTCCTTTAAAACAGTCAACATGTCCTAGTGTCAAAGTGAGATAAAGCAGGAGAAGACTGTCCAGCAGATTTACCCCCGAGGTTTTGGGTAAGGCTAATTCAGCCGTTCAGATGCAGAACTATAGACAAGAAGACGACTCTGGGTATCCATGGATTAACACAGAGGAGATGTTTGAGGAAGCTCTTCCACAGGCTTAGCAAGCAGTGATGTTTTAACCATAATAAGTCAAAGCTAGTGTTTAAGCTAAAATGAATAGTTCCACACTCAAGTATTTTTCAAAACAGACCACAGTAGCTAATGATTGTTACTTATTTGAATTAGTGTAATATCCTTCCTGTTCCTAATTTCAGAATTACCCAGATAATAAAATAGATTATATTTAGTCTGTTCAGAATGCCATAACAAAATATTGTAGGCTGAGTGACGTAACTAACAGAAATCTGTTTTCTCACAGTTCTGGAGGCCGGGCTATGAGAAGTCCAAGATCAAGGCGCTGGCCAATTCAGTTCCTGGGAAGGACTTTCCTCCTGGTTTGCCTTTGTCCTGTGTCCACACTGGGCATTGGGAGAGCGAGCTTTCTAGTATCTCTTCTTATCAGGGCCCTAACCCTAATATGAGGACCCTACCCTCAGGGCCTCATCTGAACCTAATTATCTCCCAGGGACCTTAGCTTCAAATACCATCCCATGGTGGTTAGTGCTTCAACATATGAATTTGAGGAGAACACACACAATTCAGCTCATAAAGATCATCCTCCAAAACTGTTGCCAGTGATCGTTCCAAAATCCAAATTTTATCAGATTTTTTCCCTACCTAAAATTCCCTAACAGCTGGCACAGTTTGGGAGTATGATCTGAATTGTTCAACACGAAATAAGAAGTCCTCATAATGTAGCCTTCACCCACCTCTCACATCAATCCCCATATGTATCCTAAGCTATAGTTAAACTAAACTACCTGCAGTTCCCAGCGTGCACCATACCCTTCATTGGCCTTCTACCTTGACAATGAACGTTCCTACGCTAGAATACCCAGTCCCTACATTGCCAGGCTAATTTGCACTGAGTCTTCAAGTGTGCACTTAATATACCTCCTTGGTCAGAACCTTCCCTGCGTTCTCCCCCACAAACCCGGTTCGGTGTTCCTCCTCTGAACTCACTGCTGCACACCCTCGTGATAGCACCAGGTGAGCGGCACTGGAACTGCTGATTCATGTGTCTCCCTTACTAAACTGTGATTCTCCCCAAGGCCAGCAACAGCACCTTTGGTCCTTGTGTAAGGGACACATATCAGCACAGGGCCTAACACATCACTGCACAAAAAAAAAAGAACAGATAAAAGTATGTATCAAATGGACCACAGAAGAGTTTGAAAAAAGAAAAAGATGGAAGCATTTTTTCACTCACATTTCACATCCAGCTCCCACAGACAACATACTTCTAGTTAGAAATTTGCTGAAAGTTTTGATGTGTCCCTCGATCACCAGGAAAATGGAACAGAGCAGAAATCATGGAAATAGCACGAGCAAAGAGAAACGGAGAGGGTGATGGTGCTTTGCCATGGAAGTAACAAATACAAAGTGCACAGTGAAGTGTTTATCCATAAAACAAACTGTGTACCTTCCCGATGTTAGGGCCTTGATCACTGCCTTGATCACTGCCTTTAACAGGTTTCACATATGCCAATGAACAGCTGATGGACCACCCCTCACGAAAGAAAACTCCACCCTATTCAGACTTGCAGATGGTTGCTTTGATTAAAGCCACTTCCCTGGAAAAACAGCTCACCTGTGCCCACTCGTCTGAAGTGCCAACCTTATATACAAGAGTCAGAGCAAAACTAAGGGTGGTCTTGGGAAAAGCGCTTGGTATTCTGCAAAGTCCCGCTATGAAAGCCAGTGGTCATTACCACCTAACTTACCCCCGTGGGTTGATGGCTGCCCCTTCAGCAGGAGGGTGGCTGAATTAAGTGGAGGGAAATGACTCTATGCTGTCTGACTCATGGTTTGCCTTTTTCTCCTCTCAAGAAAAACAAGCTCCTAATGGTACATTTTCTGATGACCAAACATTAACTCATCTGCCTAAATCCCAATGACTAAAAAGTTCCTCACTTCATAGTGAAAAAGTAGTTTGACATTTTAATGTAAATGCAAGAGAGTCACATTTTCATTCCTCTTCCTCAACCCACAGCACTCTAAAAAAACAATAAATTGTAATGCAGACTGAAGTACAGATTCTTAGAGACAACTCTACAAGAGATTATATACTACCGGCCCTTAGAAGAAGTAGGAAAAAAGTGCTATAATGTGCTTTTGTCCTGTGGCTATAATTAAGGTTGAAAATAACCTTGTTTTCCCCTCTAAGACATTATCAGATTTGAATTACTTTTCTCACCTTCCCTCCGTGTGCGCTTTTAAAAGGGCCTCCACGTCTTCCCAGTAGCCCCTGAGCGACTTCTTCCTGCTTTCAACTTTTCACTGCTCACTCAAAACCTCTCGTCTCTTGTCCTAAAACTTGCTGATTCCATTTCTTTATTCTCTTTCATCATTCCCCTTCCCCAAATCCTCATACTGTATCTTTAATGATTCATGGGAAATATCATTTAAAAAAAATATCAACAGCAGCCTACTGTGAGAAAATGGAGAATGTGTAGCTCCAAGTAACACCTCCCTTAATTCAAAATAACAAGTTTTTATTGAGTGCTCACTGTGGGCCACGGTGGGGCTACAAAACAAGACCAGCCTCATTGGCCTGCGAGCCTCCTGGGAGGAGCCAATGCATTCTCACATCCCCCCACACTGGCACCAGACTGTCAACCACCAGGAACGGCCCTCTGAAATCCAGAAAGGCGTGCGCCTCTTCTGTGGTAGACGCCTTCTATTAAAATATAAAGAAATGCCAAAACAGAGCAGCAAAAATTGTGTATGTTTTAAATATTTATATACGCCAGGCAATATTATTGGGCTTGTCTCAAGATAATTACATGGCCCAATATTCAGACACAAGGTCAAAACTGTACGATCCATGATGCCTTCTTTCAGTCCCGTTGGTATGTTTCAGGAGCCCTAATGTTCAAAAGTCATATCAAGACCAAGTGAGCCCTGGCTGGTGTAGCTCAGTGGATTGAGCGTGGGCTGTGAACCAAAGGGTCGCTGGTTTGGTTCCCAGTCAGGGCACATGCCTGGGTTGCAGGCCAGGTCCCCAGTGGGGGCCATGTGAGAGACAAAAACAGATTGATGTTTCTCTCCCTCTCTTTCTCCTTCCCTTCCCCCCTCTCTAAAAATAAATGAATAAAATTTTTAAAAAGACCAATGTGAAGCCCCTTGTGAGTGGGAAGCCTGGGTTGGGCGGGGGGACAGGTGGCCCTCCAGCCCACCACCAACCTCACACGGACTCCGTGTAGCATTGAGCCAAGGAGTCAATAAACAACTCCAGGGTGAAGACAGGTCTCTGCTTTCAAGTAACTGACAAACTAATTTGGGGTAAAAAAAGGACATGCTCTCCACCACCACCCTTCCCCAAATACAAGGGAAGAACCTTGTGCCAGGAGACCAGGACTCCATCCTGGATCCACCACTAAGTCACTAATCACAGGCAAGTCCTTTTGCATATATTTAAACTTCAGGGTTTCTCTCTCTTTTTCTTTAAAGATTTTTTTAAAGATTTTGTTTATCTTTAGAGGGGAAGGGAAGGAGAGAAGGAGAGAAATATCAATGTATTGTTGCTTCTCATGGGTCCCCTGCTGGGAACTGGCCTGCAACCCAGGCATGTGCCCTGACTGGGAATCGAACCGTGATTGTGTGGTTCGCAGGCCCGGGCTCAATCCACTGAGCTATATCAGCCAGGGCTTTCTTTTTCTTCTGTAAAATGGAATAATACTATTTCCAGTCTTGTCTTCTGTACAAAGTTTACTAAGGGGCTCACATAAGGATGTGGAGTTGCTTTGGTAAACTACAAAGCCCTCTACAAATGCGCACTACAGAACAAAGGTTGAATACTTATGCACGTCATGCCTTATTATCACCATAAAAAAAACTTTAATGACATTTATAAACATATAAATTCAGAACTTGACACTGTGTGCCCAGGGAATAATAAGAGAAGAAGGGAACAAAAGGTGAGTGGCTATGATTTGAAAGTAAAGCAATTTTATAAAGCCCCAGAGGGCTCTGGCAATTTTCCTGTGAATATATGAATATTCCCTGTTGAAATAATTTCCATGACTAACCAAAACATGACTACTCCCCAAACCTTATTCCCTAAGGTCCCGCACTATCCCAGGCTGCTTCTTCAGTTAAAACTTTCTAGAAATAGTCACTTGCTCTAGCCACTGCCTCCCTCTCAACCCACTATAACCTTGTTTCTTCCCTCCAGCTAAATTTATACAAACATGACTAGTGATGCTGTAAATCACCCAAACAAACTGCCCTCTTGAGCTTATCTGTTGGGCTCACAGGACCAGATGAAGGAGACTTTCCCTTCCTCTGGGTGAGGAAGGAAGATACGCTCTCCTCAGCAACCCTCCTCCCCCCGAGGCTGCTCCAGACCCTTCCTCCCAGGGTCCCTCTCCCTGCACTCATCCTGTCCACCAGGGGGCAGACCCCCTCCTCACCCTTCTCCCCAGGCCATCTCATCCCCACCTTGAACTTCACTGCTACCTGGACCTGAAGAGGCTCTCATCAGTCTCCAGTTCTTTCTTCAGAGCTATAACTCTCCTGCTGCCCACTGGACATCCCCACCTGGATGTCCCAAGACCTCTCGAAGAGGACTTGTCAAATGGAGCACATCACTTTCCTGAATCCCCCCAACTCCTCCCTATTCTGGGTCACCATCATCTGCTCTTGCATATACCCTGATGTTCTCCTTCGCCCACCCCACCCCACGGGTCAGGTCAGTTACCGCAGCTCTGAAGGTGCTGCCGTCCTCTCTGGCCACACCTGTCACTGCGCCCTGGCCAGACTGCTGCCCCCGCCTGCCGTCACGCAAGTGTTTCTCGAAGTGTGAAGCATGTACTGCTGGTGGTCCCCCAACGTGAGGCTAAGTGGTTCTAAATCACTTTTTTCTTTCAATGATTAATATTTTTTTATCTTATAGTACATTAAAATAACTTTCCAAGGCACACATCAAGACTGTATTTCCACAAGTACATTGCTTTGAACAAACTTCCATGCATGTTAGAATAACCTGGGTACCTTTCAAAATGCCACCACCTGGAGTACATCCCAGACCAACTAAATCCCCACCTCGTGGGGTGGGGATGGGCATCAGCTCTGAAAACTCCCCACGAGCTTCCAATGTGCAGTTTCAATGCCTGTTTCAAAGTGCAGATCAGAATAAACCTGAAACAGGCATTTAAGGGGAAAGGATGAGCCCATATAAAGAAATTAAGTAAACAGCTGTATGTATGGTAAACATAAAGGGAACCCAAGTCACCCTGGTTTGCCCAGGACGTTAGCACTGAACGTCCGTCACACTGGGGTCGCCCTTGGTCCCAGGCAAACTGATCACCCTACTCAGATAAGGCAGAGTCTGAAGTTTGGGAAGATAACTGCGAGCGTTTCCCAAAACGTGTTCAGCAAAATGCTACCCACTCTCCCCTAGATGTTAACAGCTGTGTGGCTATAAATGGTTCCATTATGGAATACATTTGAATGACCCCCAAAGATACCCTGGGATAAATGATTAAGTTAATGTTTTTCTTCAACTCGGACTTCTCAGAACTTCCAGTGCCCTCGAGTCATTTACACTGTCTGAGAGAAGGACAGGATGTCCCGCGTTTCTCAGAATATTTGAGTCGGGTTTTTTGTGAAGCACTTTATTACGTGGGTTTTGAGAAAGTTCCTGTGTTGCCTTACCTGTACTTCCGGATACTTTTAGAAAAATATAAATCTGATATTACTTCTTCATTATCAAATCACACGCTTTAAAAAACAGTCCAGACTGCTTGGCAGGTGGACTGTCCACTTCCCCAGTTCTCTCATCTTTTATCCCTTCTTGTTCTCCAGTCCAATGTTTCTCCAACATGCAGAAGCATTTAAATCACCTGGGGAGACAGCGGACATGCTCATTCTGACTCAGAAGGACTGAGAAGGGTCTGAGACTCTGCATTTCTAGTGCCACTTCCTCCCAAACGACGCTGTCACTGCGGATCCAGGACCACACCCTTGAGCAGCGGAGGTCTGGCCATGTTCAAGTCTAAAGGACAAGTCTATCTTTCCTGTGCCTCAAAGGCGATTTTCCCACCTGATAACTGCCTACTCAACCTTCCAGATGGTAGAGAACATCATTCCCCAGAGAAGATGACCTCCGATGCCTTCTCAGACACCCCAGATTTAGGTTATGTTTAGAGCTCCATTTTGGTGCTTGCTCTGTTGTAGCTTAACTGTTTACTTTTCTGCCTCTCCCTAGCTGAGCTCTCTGACAGCCTTCTTGTCTTTATATGTCCAGTACCTGGTACACTGTAGCTACCCAACAAGTCTTCACAGAAGGAAGGAGTGGCCCTGCAAAGGACATCATACAGAAACTTGGCATAGGGAAGACTTTAAAAAAATAGGGTTGTTACGCAGAATTAAATCTGTTGGTTAGGTTAGGGATCTTCACCAAGCACAGTAAGTAGAATCTATGTTCAGATCTCAGAGAATCAAACACAAAGGAATATCATCAACCATATTTTATAAAATACAATAAAATTCCCCAGTTCCCG
Source organism: Sturnira hondurensis (assembly GCF_014824575.4). Classification (NCBI taxonomy): domain Eukaryota; kingdom Metazoa; phylum Chordata; class Mammalia; order Chiroptera; family Phyllostomidae; genus Sturnira; species Sturnira hondurensis. The sequence continues at coordinate 55,722,246 of NW_028076767.1, read as the reverse complement.
GAAATGAAAACTAAATCCAGATAATCTTCTGATTACCACTGAACAGAATAAAATCACCAGGCACAGTGGGAAATAAAAGACCGTTTGACCTCTAAATCTGCATTCATCTACTTTGTAGAGAATCCTTCTGACAATTCTAAGTTTAAACAAACCTTTGTGAAAAGAGTTCTCCTGCAGGTTTAATGTAGTCACAGCTGTCAAAATCATGGGCAAGGTATCACACTTAAGAGAGCATTTGAAAAAATGTGTCAATAATTACAATTAGACACTTGTACTAGATAGATCTAATATACTTCCACTACCCTTTAACTTCAACTGATGTGAAATTAAAACCAGTTTCTTAAAAGTGCAACTCTCAGATCATAATTTAATTCTAAAGCAGATATAAAACCTGCCACACCACAGAGATACAGCACATTTTACTCTAGAGGAGAAAAGGCCATGGTATTGTAATATATCATTTTAGGTAAGGTGACCACCTTTAATACTGAAAGGGTAAAATACATTACCAAGGTAACATCATCTTCCAATATTTACTTTGCTCGTTTGTATTTAAAGATTTCTCTTCAAAATTACGAATGACCCACAGCCCAGAGATGTCAGCTGTTAATATTTTGGTATTCTTTCCTATCAGTCTTCTTCTTCTTTCTCTATATCCATAGGTGTAAATCTGGATGGACTTCTACTATGTTTTATGTTTATTTATGTTTATGGAATTATACTATGAAACTATGCATAATTTATGTACATAAAATTGTACTGTTTCAGTGTCCTGCTTTTTCTACAGAATGCTGTTCTGTAAACTTCCCATGGTCATTCATTCATTCCAAAAATTTCTGCAAGCCTACTACGGATAAGGCAGCATACTAGGCACAGGACACACAGAGACACAACCAAACATATTCTCTATTTTTGGTATTTACCTACAGATCATTCCGGCAGTATGTAGAGGAGCATATGAAAGCTATATAAAAGAAGAAAGAAACTAACTAGATGAAAATGCCAAACAAAGTCTCTTTGAGAAAGTAATTTTAATGTGAGATGTTACTGAAAATTCATCTAAAATAATGTTTGTGATTATATAATGTTCTAGGTTATTAAACATATAACACATAAAAATTATATATGTTCTTGTATAAGGTTTGTTTCCTTTTTTTTCTTTTGCTTCTCTATAGCTAGATGAATAAATTTGTATCCTTAAAAAGCTTTAGTAAGTGGGTTTTTTTTTTTTCCTTAAGAGTAACCAAGAACTCAAAATCTTTTCCAGGAAAATTACATTTACATTAGCAGCCCCAAATTTCCAAATCCTTCAGATGATAAAAACCAGGGTGTCGCTTAATTTGGGGGGACTAGTTCCAAAGAAAAAAATGCATTACAAGGAATAAACATAAATTTTATATTAAATTTTATTCGCTTAAGTTTGAATTTTTAAATACATCTAATTTGATAACCACCAGGAAATCTAATCAGCTTATTAAATTCTACCAGGTAAATACCTCAAACTTTCCAATAATCCTTATTTTGCCTTCTTCATATTAAAAGTACTTTGAAAGATCAAAAGCTGACTGCTTTGGTGTGCTCCCAAGTCACAAATAAAATGCTGCTGTTTCTTTTTTTAAGCTATTATAAAAATAAAACTTTTTTCCCTAAGTCTAAAAATCCATCCCCTCTACTCTTGATCAATAATAAAATGCTGACTATATGAGTTTCTTGGTCACTAAATACCACTTACCACTCATCCTATTTAAAAAAGAAAAAAAAAGATAATCAGCCATATAAGCCCTGCTTTTACCCTAAAGCACAAACCAGACAGAGTGCTTTAAAGCTATCAAAGGAGAGCTGTGGTTAGCAAGGCTTCTGAAGCCCACGGCTCCTCACAAACTGAAAAGTTACGAAGGGAAAAAAATCATCAAGCTCTATTTACTGAAAGGACCACATGGATGGGAGATTGAAAGAGAATCAACAAATGATCCAACTTTAGAAAGAGCTGAGTCTATGCCCTCCTTGACAGGAAAGAAAAATATATATATGACAAAAACTTAAAGAAAGTGATTTGCCTGGGCCACAAAACTGGTTTACACCAAACTAATGCTTGAGTCTTGTTGCTTTCTGGTTTCCATCATGCCACACAGTTTCATTAATACTATTCAAAAACCCAATTCATGGTACAAAATATAGTTTAATTTAAACTGCAAACACCCTTTGATTCAGCAATTCCAATCCTCAATAGTTACCCCCAGATACACAAGAGATAAGACAGAAAGGTCTACATACATGACATCTATATGTAAATCAGTAAATAGGTACAGTAGCACATATAAGAATAATCACTGTAATACTATAATGTATAATATTACCTACCATAACAAGTAAAAGAATAAATAAGTATAACAAGCAATGTTATACCTCCACACAACGGAATCCCTTTTAAAAGAATAAGGAAACTGTTTATACTGACAGAAAAAAAATTTCCAGATGCATTGTTACGTTAGAACAGCCAGGCACAGAAATGAAAAGTGTACGATATGATACAACATATACGGGAAAAACACATTAGTATATGTATATAAATGTAAAGGGCATCACAGCAAATACACAATTATTTTTAGTGATTTTTCTTATAGGAAGGCAGAGTAAAAAAAAGTTACCTTTCACTATATACTCTTCCTATCTTTCAAGTCTTGAATTAAACACATGTAACATAATATAAATATCACTTCTAAAACATAAAATATAATGAAAAGAAATGTATGATTTTAAGAAAAATTACAATGTACATGTTAACATGTACATGTAGTGAAATAAAGCTATCTATGAATTATAAATAAAAACACCGATTCAAACTTTTTTTAAAAAGTTGTGACAGCCTCCCAAAAGAGGCAAACATTTAAGACTAAAGTACCCGAGAACAAATGAAATGCTCTCCTGGAAGCTTTCAGCACTCAACAGCCACATCTGAGAAGGATTCCCTCCACCTGTGAGAATGTCCTAAAACAATAAGCCCTTTAGGGATCAAAATAGAACCAAGTGGAAGAAGGGGAGCAACTGGGGCGGACCTTGCTGATTAAGTAACAATGAGTTGGAGAGGATCCCAAACAAACAGGCCAAGATAAGGGGGAAAAAGATTGTCTGAATTTTAAAAGGACATTCCATTCTAAACTGGCTAAAGGCAAAATAAATGCCAGCCAGTCACTCTCCTCTAGCACATTCCCCCTCTCGGGGCCACAGCAACCACTCTGTCTATCAGCTGTGGTACAAAAAAAATCGCTGTGCGAATCCCCTTCACTTAAGTAGGGAAGGCTCTGAAGTAGGCATAAACGTAAGTCACAGATGCCATCCATCAAACAGGATACCCGTCTTTGATTCTGTGCACAGATGTTTATCAGTTCCCATGTTCAAAAGTGGAAGACTGTTATTGTACTCCTTTATTGGGATCAACATTTGATTATTTGCAAAACAAGGCATTTGACCTAAAAAAGTCAATAGGAGACTTTGAACTGTTTGTAGCTGGTTCATTTTATCATTTGATCATTCACTTCTTCCCATTTCCAAAAGGGACCTTTCCCCCAGATCCAACGGCCCAACATGGCCTTTCTTATCCTCTCTCACAAATCTAATGCCCAATACAAAGCCACAGCTCCAATCCTTACTACCAAGGTTTCAGTGCTGTATTTTCCACTCCTCACTAGACTCAGTAAGCCTCTTCTTTGTCCTGGTTCCACCAGAGGCCCAAACTCAACACCACCATATCCTATCTCAAACCAGCTGCTCCTAATAACTTCCCCTTTTGGGAGAGGTTTTTTGTTTGGGTTTTTTTTTTTTTTTGATCAATACCATTCTCCCAGTCACCCAGATTCTACAGTCAGATACATTCGCTCCCCACCCATCCCTCCCTTCCTTTGCCAATATAATTTATTCATCCCATGGCTTCTCCAGCCCAAGGCCAAAACCCTAATTCCATATACTCTCGTAATCTTAGCTGCTGGGCATCCACCCTCACCACTAATCATCTGTAAGCAACAGAAGGCTACAGGACAGGAGTCTCAAACTCATTTGCCTATAAGGACAATGCAGTTAGCATACAGAAGAAGACAGGCGAGGGAGGGAGGGAGGAGAGGAGGAAGGAAGGAAGGAAGGGAGGGAGGAAGGGAGGAAGGGAGGGAGGGAGGGAGGGAGGGAGGAAAAAATGAACGAACTGACGCTAGACATCAGGTCTGGAAGAAAATAGGAATGAGCTGGGGCTGTGGCAAACACAGTGTGTGTGTCCCCTCACACAGGGTACGAGTCCCTTCACACAGGCACAATTACAAGGAGCTCTGGCAGGTTCCTCCAGGAACAGGGGCCTGGGGCTGCCAGAACTTTCACTTTTGCAGAGCAGGTGGAAATTTGGATTTTTTGTGGGAAACTTCCCCATATTTAAATGTTGGCAACATTTCAAAAATAAAAGTTTTAAATGCATTATAAAACAGGACACAACTTTGAGGTACAGTCAGCCCAGGGATCACTAGTTCCCAGCCTCTGCTATAGAGCACGATGACTTAGGAATGGATGGGCTGGGTCCCAAGATCAGATGTGTGGCCTGAGACATTTTCCATCACCCCTCTGAGTCTCAGTTTCTCCTTCTGTAAAATGAGCATAATCAGAGTAGCTACCTCAAGGAATAGGTGTGAGCATTAAAGGAGATTGCAAGGGGCATAGCCGGAGCCTCCACATGTATTAATTATTATCCTAGAGCTGCTAATTTTAGAATCAAGTCTAAAGCCTTTACCCTGGCATTCAAAATAAATACTAATTTGGCTATAAATCTCCCTTTCCAAGCTATCTTTTACAGTGCTTACTTTAAGGTACTCTACAAAGTCCTGTTACATCACAAAGAACTTTTAACTTCCAGGAGTTTCCATATATGCTTGCCCCCCCCCAAAGGGTGGGAGAGGGTGTGTGCAATCCAACCACTTAAATAGCATTGGCCACTATACTCAGCACACTTTAGCCCTGGAATTAGTGCAAAATCAATCTGCTGTTCCTTCCAGCTTCCTCACATCTTGATGCCTCTCCAAGAAGCTACACCTCAAGGCACTGTGTCTTGATTCTCATGATTAAAAATATGTGCAACTACGTTTCGTACAACTTGGCTCCTATTCCAAAGCCAACTACTCATATTTACTTGCCCCATTCCCTGGTTTTGGAATGCTGCCCATTCCACAACCTACACACATATAGATAACTCTCAAAATGATAACATCAAAATGCTACCTCTTTCCAAGGCCAACCAAACAGCCACTTCCTCCAAGGTGTTGGCTGATCTTTATCTCTGTATCTTGTGACCAAGATACTCAGCTTCTGCCACTTACAGTTAGTTAGATGTGTGATTCTTCAATCTCTTACTTATGTACACCTTAAGTTCAACTCGGCTTTCCTGAACCTGATAAACGCTGACTATGTGAAGAACAAAGAAAGGGAAAAGATGAAGGGGCAGTGGCAAGGCAGGGAAACCTTCAGAAGGACAAGGACAATGACAACTGCTGCCACCAATTCAGCTCGTTTACATCTTTGAATGCAAAGAGCTGTCCCCTACTAACCCAGTTTTGCCTTTCTGAATAACAGTTGTATGGGGTCATCTTTCCCACCTCTCTCCCTTCCTTTAGGTGCACTTGACCTACACAGGAATTCCTGCTGTCCCCTTACTGCCGGAAGTCACCATCCCGTTCAAATACAATCTAAATAAACAGGGAGCTAGGTGGCTCCTGCCACCAGCTTAAATTCATTAGCCCCACCTGTGATGCTGATGGGGATCAAGATGAGGATGAACTCTTCCTGGAGCTGATCCAAGACACATAAATCACTTTAATCTGATTTGGAGAAACAAACAAAGACCCCTACACTGAAAAAAGAACAATGAGAGTAAGGGGATAGTAGGGGAGCAGAGGGCGGAGTGGACCCTCTATAGAATGACTGAAATTCATACAAAAAGAAAAACAGAAATTTCATCCAGATTAGCAACTGTTCGATAAAAAAAATATGAAGGGTTATTTCCACAATACCTAGAATAGTTTTTTTTTTCATACTGCTGGTTAGAACCCATTAGCAAGTTGTCAAATCAACTTAGTAGAGACCAAAAAAGTTTTAATAAAAATTGAACAGAAATTAGGAAGCACTGCAATATAAAACTTACAATTCAGCTGTATTTTTAACATGCATGTATGTGTGTGTCCTCAGTCATTATGTAAAATGGATTGCAGAGAGTCAAAAATGTTTTTAAAACACTGAAATCAAACATTCATATGTATGCAGTCTCAGGAGGCTGAGATTTTCCATTTCTTACGAGGTCAGACTCATAAAGTCGGAGAATATTTGTTCTCGCCACCTGTTATGCACAACAGTTCAGTTCTTCAAGTTCAAAAGCATGTATAAAAAACCCCCTTTGGCACATGTGTCCCTTACCATTTTCCTTATTCCCACAAAAGAAAGTCAGGGTCACTCTAGATAAACACCTATTACTTTTTCTTCCTACATAAAATTCTATTTGGTCTAAGCCCCTGACATCAAGTTGCAAGTCCAAAAGCTCCAGCTTCTGTGGTGGTATTTCCTTATCAGCATTAACACACCGCTTAGGAAGAGTGAGCGACCACACTGTATTGTCACCCAGAGTGCAACAGCATTCATTAATAGCTCCGATAGTGGTAGATTCAGAACTTGGTTTAAAATATCTCCTCAATCCAGCCCCTCTACACCAGAAATGCTTTTTCTCAAGTTCCTTTTATCGCACATTCTTCTCAGTACACTCTTTCTAATCACCAAGTATCATTCCATCCCTAATACCCAATTTGTCCAAGACCACCCCTACCTTCCTTTAAATATTTCTCATCAGAGTCAAGATTATTTTTTAGAACTTCAATCAATCATTTTTCCATAACTGGCTTTAAAAAAAACTAAAGCAATCTTATTTTCAATGGCACCAAGCTGCACAGTGGCTAGCAAAGGCCCATCCACCCTGGCATTCACAGAAGACCAAGGTACCCAGCCATCCAGTATTCAAGTGGAAAAGGTCTAGGTTGTATGCCCACTCAAATCAGCCCTTGAAACCTAGCAAAAGAGTAGTTTACTTTGGATCCCAACCACTTCCACAGAGGTCATCCACAGTCCATCCCTCACATGAGCTCTGGCTACCACACTGTTTTCACTGTCAACTGTTTGAGAACATGTGCAACACGAGAAAGGCAGTGAAAAGGAGTCAATCCACCAAGTGTTTAAGTCCCAGCCAGCATGGTACTGCAGGGCTGCTTGCTCTGTGGGGTATGGAACATTAGCTAGGACATTCTTCCTAATAAAGAAAGTACCATCCTTAAATTAAAAAACAATCAGAAAACGGATAGAGAGAGATGTTTGTTGAATTCTCTAAGTACAACTTACAATTACATTGTTTTAAAAGGGAAGTACACAAAAAGCTTCTTCTACCTAGAGTGTCCTTCATCCCTGCTTCCCAAACACATCCTCAAGGCCCACTGGGTCTGGTACAGTCTTTCCTGAGACTGATTCCCTGAAGGACTGGGCTCTTTCACCCCCTAATGTGCAACCATCTACTTCTTTTCTCCACAATTAAAAAACGATTTATTGACTGTGTGATCTGGGCCAGGCATTGTTAGGTGCAAAAGATACACAAAAGATGAATAAGACTCAGTCCTTGTCCTCAAGGAGCCCAGTGAGAGAATTTAAAAGGTTTTAAATTGGTGAAGGGGAATGAATTGTGTAGAGCAAATAAATGGAGAAATAAATAACTTGAAGTCCTTGCCCTCAAAGAGATCAATCAAGTCCCTGAATAAGTAGAGAAGATGATAAAATGTTAGAGAAATGTCAAAAGGCAAAATCCTGGAAGCGTTCTTGCTTGCAATGAGATTATTCTGAGCCCTGAAGAATTTGGCTTGCCCCAAAAGTGGGGGAAGGGCAACACAGAGGAACAGAACAGCCCAGGTTTGGCCTTGTGATGAGCGACCTGAACTCCTAGAAACACATCTGGACCTGTGCTAAATGGAACCACTGACCTTGTCCCATCCTCAAAAAAAAAAAAGCAACTTTCACACAATTCAGAAAGACTAAAATTTAAAGTCACTTTCCCAGTCACAGAAATAAACGCCAAATACCCAGAGCAAACAATGAAGCAACCGTAATGGGCAAAGTGGAATGTTGGTCAGAGACTAAAACCCCAAAATCAAACAAGTGAGTGGCGCTGGCTCTGGAAAACAAAGCTCTCATGGATCCCAGACGAGTCTTTAGACATTTAAACAAGCTCAGATTTCCAGAAATGCATATGAACACAGGAATATTATTCAACTGTGCAATCCATTTGAAATTGGGAGCAGGAGGAGTATTTGTTTTAACTTTAAAAAGGAAGCTGCAGGGCCCTGTCTGGTGTAGCTCAGTGGATTGAGCGCAGGCCTGCAAACCACACGATCGCGGTTCGATTCCCAGTCAGGGCACATCCCTGGGTTGCAGGCCAGTTCCCAGCAGGGGACTCATGAGAGGCAACCATACATTGATACTTCTCTCCTTCTCTCCTTCCCTTCTCCTCTAAAGAAAAATAAATAAAATCTTTTTTAAAAAGTTCCTGTTTTTTAAAAAAAGGAAGCTGCTGGGTCTCTTACTAATTTTTGAGGGTGTAAGTTCAAGGAAAACTACATCCCTTCTGAACCAAAGGCCAGGATGTGCCAACCACACCAACTCCATGAAGCTCTCTCAAAAGGAGCCTTTCATTTGAATGCCCTCTCCAACAGCCAAACCCTGGTTTGGAACTTCTGATTCCTAAACAAGCGTGGCAAGCGAGAGCAGTCTATGGCCAACTGCTAAAACAGAAGAGGTAAACCTTCCACTTGGTTCTTCTGAGAGCTGGAACTGGCCACAGAAAGAAACACCAAGTTTTCACTTCAAGAGATCAAAGAAGGCATTTTGTACCAGGAAACGCAATTCAAATCCTCATTTCCAGGAATAAAGCCACAGTGCCCAATACTTGCTTTGGGAAAATAAAAACAGGAGGCTATGTGAACTCCAATTAAAATCGCTGACGGCTGTATTTCCCAGCCTCACCGGTTTAAAGCTGTTAACATTTTACCCAGGCCGCACTTTAACTTAAATACAGGCTCCCAGGTCGGGATAGGCAGACTTACCAGTGGGGTAAAAGCAAAAGCACGTGAACACTTCATGACAGCATTCTTTGCCCCATCCGGATGGAGCACTCGATGTGCGAGACAAGGTGATGCTGAGAAGTGCCAGCTCTCCCACAACCCCAGTCAGGAGAGGGGGCGCTGCAGCCCTTGCCATTATTTTCATCACAACACAGGAATCCCCCCCCCCCCCCGCNTACACCCCCCCCCCCCCCCCCCCCCCGCTTCTCCAAGTTCACGTTACACCACTTCACTTTTACGAAAGACCTACACTAGTATCTGTTTTGACTACCAGAAAGAAACCTGCAGAGCATTTTTGCTTTTATGAAAAAAAAAAGNCTTTGCCCCATCCGGATGGAGCACTCGATGTGCGAGACAAGGTGATGCTGAGAAGTGCCAGCTCTCCCACAACCCCAGTCAGGAGAGGGGGCGCGGCAGCCCTTGCCATTATTTTCATCACAACACAGGAATCCCCGG